>NW_017728906.1:5333054-5394217 GCF_001723895.1 Crocodylus porosus | reverse complement strand
TGCTTTCATCTCTGTATATTCCTCCCCCTAAGCTTACAGATGCCCTGGGAGAAAATGAGGCTTAGCCCAGTACTTTTCTGAAAAGCTGTATCCTTCTGAATTATTTCTCCTTCCTACATTTGGAAGCAAGAGCGGGGGAACAAAGGGGCCATCCCTTTGGCCTATACAACTAGAATCATATTAAAGGTTAAAACAGTATCTGCCCTAATCTCCTCTAGCCCTCACACACCCTCCAGAAACTTAAGAAAATTCTGAAGGACCCATCTGGAATGATGCATTCCATATGCATAGCCATAGGCAATAGGTAATATATATTACAAATGTATATGGATAATATGCATGTGTGTAAGGAAACAAAAGGGAACACTTCTGTCTTTTTTCAGATGTAGCTCTGGGGTACACACTCTCCATTACTGTAAAGAAGGCTAAGAGTGAGGCTCTCTGGGTGGTACTGCAACATAAATTTATTGCAGCTTTCATTATTAGTAGCAACATTTTACGGGTGTTCCTTTTTTGCAGGAAATAAAATGGTATGTTTTGTGAAACAGCATTTAATTTCATAACCGTATGTTAATGGCCAGAATCAGCTGAACAAACCTTTTTATATGGTACTAAAATATTTTACTGTATACCAGAAGGAGTTTGTGAAAATTCTGTCCTATTGGCCAATTTAAAATGGCAGAGTTAAATGTGATAGGACCATGCTCTTGTAAGCTCTTTTTTTTTTTCAGTCCTTCCCTTCATTCGTGTATACTTCAGTTTTCCACAAGTAAATGAAGCTAGAACACAGCAGAAGGCTAGGGGGATAACCAAACTCAAAATTTTGGATGCAGAATTTACCCAAGTCTTCCTGCAGCCCTGAAAAGAACAGCAGCGTTGCCTTTATGAAACACCTGCTTTTCTCGCTTCCTTCACTTGTGCATTTTGTGATCTCAGCTGAGGAGCAGGGCAGCTGATACTGAGGAAGGTTCTACCTAGAGCTGCCAGTTCTGCTCTCATCCTTGTTATAGTGTTATGAGTCCTTGTTATAGTAGGAGCTTAGCTGAGGGGTCTCTCTGCACATATGTAGCAAGTGGGAGAGGAAGGGAAAAAAACCTGACAAAAAAAATCTGGTCTGCACCTTTCCTGAGAGATGTTAGCTTGTTTCTTGGGAAATGGCCAACTTTTACATTGACTTCAGTTCTCATACAGCAAGGTTAATATTAGTCTTACAGCTTCAAATTAAAATCTCGCACAAGTCCAGTCTGAAAAATATATGCTATTTAGATTTTTATATAGCATTTATGTATAAATTACATGTTTTTTTTCTGTTCCACTTGCATGTGGGTGTATTGATCCACCTTCTCAATATGAGACTATGAAAAAGCAAATATGGGGACTGTTTTCTTTATTATAATACATAATAACGTTTGTTCAAAACTGAATCCAATGCAGAATCTACAGGAGATTTTGAGATTACTGCTTTTGAGGTACAAAGTTTATTTAACTTAATATAAATTTGAAAGTCTCTTTGAAATCATTTAAACATTGGTTATTCATCTTTTAAGTTGCTTAAAAACATGGTCTTGGGCAAAATGCCTGCTGATGAGCATAATGGAGATTAGGAGTACTGTGGAGTCCTATAAGCTGAGAGGACAAAGCAAAGGTAGTTTGCTAGGGGATGCTGAAAAGATGCTGAAAAAATAATTGGAACAATTTTAATGTATGGAAACGGCCTTTTACACAGAAGCTGTAAAATCTACAAGGGAATAATGTTACAGTGGCCAGAAGCAAAACTTAAAAGGTCAGTCCTCAGAAGCCTTTTCATACTAGAAGCATATATTAAGGCACGCTTTGTTTGATTAGCTGCACTTTGATGCTCATGCTCAGTTTCCCAGTATTGACTCTTGTCCCCTATATTTCTATTGTTCCCCACTTGGTAGGTGATTTCTACCACTGCCTGCACTAAACTTTAATTTTCTTCAACTCATTCATTTTACCAATGTGCTGGCATGCTTTTTCAAATCATATCAGATGTCTGTGCCATTTAAATGATTTTCATTTTATTTGCATCATTTTCTTTAAATAAAACATATAATCACTCTAGTTGAGTTGTAACAGGGATGCATCCTGAAGAGAACTCAGTTTTCTGAAAGATGGAGTATGTCCAATGGGCCTTTACTGCCTCTGATTTCTGTGACTATCTATTACCACAAAAGTATCTTTGGGAAAAGGTTTCTAAATTACCCATCAAAGTATACCATTAACAGCAACAACATAAATTGGCTTTTCCTTTGAAGCATTATGATAGATAAGTTAGAAATTGATGGTGGGAAAACATTGCTGATAATGATCTTCAAAAGTCAATTTTGGGAAAGAGTTTTTCCATCTCTCACCTCTTTATAAGAGATACAGTACTTATTGTCATGCTGACAGTGAGTTTCCAGTGCTGTCATTTGAAGTGGTTCCACCCTGATCTTTTAGAAACATTGTTTCCTCACAGTGCCCAGATTTGAGAATGTAAAAGCAGTTATAGTTGTGTGGTAAATCGCATTGTAGACCAGAGCTGTCCGCATTTGGCACGGCTGGGGTCACATATGACACTGGCATGCAGTCCCTAGGCTACACACCATGCCGTCCATATGCAGTGGGGAGTGGTTCCCAGGATTCCCCTTGTCATGTGGACAGAACCAGCAGCCAACAGCCCCCTCCCATCACCACCCATGTCTTTCCCTACTGCATTGCAGGGGGAGAGGTGGTTGCAAAGACCCGTCAGCTGCATGCCATGTAAAGTACCTTTCTTCTCTTTGGTTGTAAATACTCCCCTGCTTACAGGTAACTATCCAAAGGAAAGGTTGCAGTGCTTTTTAAGCTGGGCTGTGTACCAAATCCAGAAAAACAGGGCTTTTAAAAAATAAAAACCTGACAAACTATAGGAGCTTTAAAAAAAGAGGGGGGAGAGGGGAGGAAGGGAATCAGGGGAGTGAGAGGAGAGGAGGGTTGAAATGAGCAGGTCTTCCATTGGGATCAGGGGCCTTTGCAGCAGATCCATAAAGTAGTGTTTTACTTCTTGCAGATGCTTCTTTTTAGTCTTGGAAGTGAAGTGGTTATCCATATATTGCAGAAACACTTGTGACAGTTTAAAAGTATCTACTTTCGGTTTGGGGGGGGGGGGGGGGGTCCAATGCCTGCCTTGATCAGAGTGGAGAGGATTATGTAACAGAATATGGACAAACACAACAATTACATTATATTAAAAGGGGAAGAGGGATTTAATGCTTATGAGCATATCTGGGCAGATCCTAAGTGTTTCTTGAACCCACTCTATGTCACTGTAGGTGGAAGCTAAACAGGAGTAGTTCACCTCTGAATGAAACAGCTATAACACTACTGGGATTTTCCATTTACCATGAAATAAAGTATATTTATGATGCAGGATTGGCTGGTTATGGTGGTTATTCCAGGGGAATTTACGTTAGGCTGTATCTACCCAGAGATGCATTTAGTGCTATCAAGCAAATTAAATCTTTGCTGATCTGATTTCAGGACTGGCAATCTTAGCAGTTTTCCTTTCTTTTCTGAATTGGACTTCTAGGGAATGGCAGGAGTTGAGAAATGGGGAAAGCTTGTGTTGACATGGATAATTCATTTTGCTTTAGCACATTACATCTAGAAAATTGACTCTGATCAGCACAGAGTTAAGAGAACATTTGCTTTGAACAACTCATTTAATCTGAAGCTTTGCAAAAGCAAATGCTGAAGACAGTTTTTTGTGTATATTTGAAAGTTCGATTTGCCTTGAAGAGCTGCATTTGTTGGACTCCAAATGAATGATCCTCTTAAGGTGATGATGGAAATGTGAATTCTGTTACTATTCATTATTTTTAAAAAATCCTTCTTTGTGGTTCTGTATCAAAAATATATAGGCACATTTCATTATTTAAAAAAACTGAACAATTAAAACTCCTGAAAAGGGGGGGAAAAAGTGTGTGTGTATAATTAATTGTCTAGAAATACCTGAGCAGTTTTAGAAAAGTTTTGCATAGGCTGTCTGAATCTTGAAAATTGTGTCACTATCTACACGTTTCCTGATTTTACTCTTTTAGTTAACTCATTTCTTCAGACATTTGAAGAATTACTGTTTCTCAGTAATGACCTCGCTGACAGCTTAAATACATTCATAGATCTAGTATTGAATTTGACCACAACTCTTTAACATATAACAGTTGTTGTTCTAAACCACTAGTTTCAGTAGCTCATAACCTGGATTACTTTTTCTACCAATAACAGTTTTTTCTCCCTCAAAAGCTCACACAAATGGTTCATTTTTGAAGTACAGGCAATGTGTGCACATTAGGGATAACAGTTATATTTAAAAAAATACAATTTCTCACCTTGCCCACTCCCTTTGAGAAGCTAAAGCTGAAATAGCTGGAAGGAAGAATTTTGAAATTGAGCGAAGTAGCAGCCCGGACTGAGGCAAGTCATAGTTGAGTCCTTGACTAAAGAAAAATAGTTTTGATTTAATCAAGTTATAAGATGGAAAGTTGTTGCATGTATGCAATAGGTTTTATAGGACTGTTTTCTTTAAGATCAGTAAGGCCCTGACCATTAAAAAGTTACGTTCGTGAGTACTTGCACTAAACTTAAATGTTGGGACTTCGCAGGTATACAAAGTTAGACTAGCGTGACCAAAGTGTACACTTAAAGGGCTGGTCTGCATATGTATGCATGACTAATTCAGCAACAAAATGAAATTCTTAATGTAAGCCTGTGTTGAGGCCCCTCTCTTATGAATGACTTGGGTCATGATATTTTATCCTTTTTCAGCAGGATACGGGGGTGGGCAGAGTCCGGCCGGCAGTAGGCTCCATTTCCCAATAGCCCCTGCCAGCATGGTTGGGGCCAGTCCCTATGGAGACCCTAGCTGCAGCCGTGCTGTCATGATGCAAGGCTGGGGTTGCCATGGAGATGTGCCCCATCTGTGCTGGTAGGGCAGGGCAGGGGGCTGCTCCCCTGGGATCTTGGGCCAGGGCCAGGGCTGAGTTGCGGTCTGCAGCCTACACACTCCAAGCAGGGGTGCAGGAGCAGGGGGCACAGCCGCAATCTGCTGCCTACATGGCCCTGCCCGGAGCATGCAGGCTGCAGGTCCCAGCTCTGGCTCCAGACCAAGCTGCCTTCACCGCAAGGTCCCAGCAGCTCTGGAGCAGCCCCCTGCCCTGCCAGTGCAGCTGGGAGCCTGTCTCCATGGCAACCCCAGCCTTGGCTATCACAATGCAGCTGCAGCTGGGGTCTCCGTGGAGACTGGCCCCATCCATGTAGGCAGGGGCCTGCTGGGAAATGGAGTCTGGCTGCTGGCCAGATCTGAAATTTTGTCTACCCCTGCAATAGCCTATGCTGAACTTCATGCTGCTCAGCTTGGCTGTTACTGCTACTATTACCCAAGCAGATGTGAAAAACATGCTTGGCTATGTCTTTACCACATGTACATCTGCTTCTATGTGCAGTGCAGCCATATGCTTTGGCTCAGTCCCTAGACACTTTGAAAGATCCCAAGGGGTTCAGGAAAAATTACTATACATTGTGTGCAGTTTCAAGATGACAGGACACCTATCTGGTCCCTAAACTTCATGGAAGGTATTTCCTGAGACTTGTAGGATGGGGGTGTTCCAGTACTAGCCAAATAGTAATAGCCGGCATGTCTACATGTGTCCCTATAGCACCTTTGTTATTACTACGCTGTCATTTAATATTTCCTTTTGGAAGTACTAAATAGTGGCGCAGTTAATAGTCTGTACTGTCTTGTGCCAGCAGTGCACGTTTATTTTTGGCCACTGTCAACCTAGCAACGCACTATAACAAAGGAGCACATTGCTACGGCGATGAAACCGTGGCATCTTGATTTGTGACTACTAGTGTTACATCGCTGTAGTGCATTGCTACATGAATGTAGTGTCACATGTAGACGCGCCCAGTGGAATTTGTCCTTGCTATTGTTATTGCTGTTGTCATGCTATTTTCACAGATTCAGAGTTATGAAAAGTGAATTTCTTTTAATATGCTTACATTTTTCCCATTTTTCTTAAACAGTTTAGTTCTTTACAATCAGCATTGCTGTGTTTTCAGTTCATTATGTTCTCAGTGTGATGACCCCTTTGACATAGCAGGGTGGGAAGAGGGAAATTCAGAGCCAAAGCAGGACCTGCTGTGTCATAGTATTTTGTAAAACACTATTGTTCAGTATTTTCTTTTTATCACACTCATTCTGATGGTTTCCCTTGCTGCAGTGGTGTTACCCTTCCCTTCATTTTTCCACTGAAAAGGAAAAAGTCCTATTATTTTCTGCTTATTGGTTTGCAAGATAATACCTTCCCTTTCTCTCCTCACTGAAATTTTAATGTGCTGTCTTCAGTTCTCTTGTTTTCAACACCCTTTTTTTGCATTACAAATTATTGTTTAGTCTTAGAAAGGTCATGGGGAAAAATGTCTTGATCATGTGAGCATTGCACCTCTGATCCAGGAAACAGGATTTAAGTCCCAGGAGTGTAATGGGGGATAAGTAACAGGGACACCAGCCCCAGATGCCCACCTGGAGAGGGGCACCAGAATGGTACCTGCTGTCTCTGGCCCACCTGTTGCTGTGGCTGGCCAAGGTGCAGCCCCTAATAGTTACACCTCTGTTAGGGCCTTGTTACACATTGCATTTTGAGCTGCTCAGAAGTTGAATATAAAATCTCCTGGTCTACAGAAGAAAGGCTGAAGTTCTAAGGGAAACTGTTCAATATAACAGCTGGGAAGGAGATGGCTGAGGATGCTATCCCCTTGTGATTGTTTCAATAAATGAAATATGTCTCTCATTTAATTGCAAACCCCATTGTGAAGCTATCTGCTCAGGCAAAAATAAGACAGTCAGACTCTGCAGATAGGAATCTACCTGCACTCTCCTCCTCCACTGCTTTTCTCAGAAATGCACATCTTTAAGAAGACTTCCTTTTGCTAGGTAAAACAATGGGGGAGATGAAGGGTGTGGAGAAAGATACTGAAGTAACTATCAGAGGCTCTCCCCCGCAATTCCTTCCCAGTAACCTGTTCTAAAATCAACTGAAATCCAGGGGAAATGCACAGAGCCAACCTTAGGAAAAGTGGCACCCTGGAGAACTTACATTTTGGTGCCCTCCCCCTGGCACCCCCTTCCTACCTTCTCATCCCCTCCCCTCCCCTCCTCCCCCCCCGCCCTTCAGCAGTGCTGCTGCAGGTAGAAGCAGGCAGGCAGGCAGCGGCACAGAGTTTAGAGCACTAATACCTTACTGCTAAAAAACCTTCTCTGCCTATCCCCCACCTGCACTAAGGGGCCTGACTTAAGAGCTGCAGCGGTACTACGGGGCTGGTGAGCCAGGACAGGTTTCTATTCCTGCTGTAGTTGGGGGTGGGGTGAGAGATGGGTTGAGGGAGCAGAAGCAGGCACATGAAGTTGGGAGGCAGTGAGTTAATGGGATGAGAGTAGGTAATAAGTAGGAGGTGGAAAGGAAGTGGGGTAAGGGAAGAATGGTGAAATGAAGTCAGCCAACTGAAGGATAAAATAAAAAAGTACAAACACTTTAAAAAAAAAAAAAGAGGAAGTAAATTAACAAAGGACTCCTGTTTTAATAAATTAAGATATGGATATAGGGAGTGTTGGTAGTGATGCTTCTTGATGTTGCTGGGCGGTGGGAGCAGTGAGAGAAGGCACTTTTGGTGGAGCTAGTGCCCCTACTTTGGGAAGGAAGTCCCTGCTCACGGGGATCCGATCCAGCCCCGTCTTGTTCCCATGCCACAAGACCCCACTCCTGGATCCATCCATGCCCTGCAGCCTGGCTAGCTGGCATGTGCTCTTCAGGCTGTTTGCACAGGGTTGCCCCTGGTGGAGGGAGGCGTTGACTTGGTGCCAGAAGCTGCCTCTGGTCAGTAGTGTTCAGGGCATGGAAACTTTTTGTCCACATTGAACACAAAGGTGGAAGAAGGGACACTGCATCCTGGGATAATGGAGGACTACAATATGAGGGGCTCATCTGTGAGGAGTGGCAACACAATGGAACAGGAGCTGAGTAACAGATCGGAGTGCCCTGGAGTGGTGTGATTTTTTAAGCTGCCTGGTGTATGCTTAAATTTAGTTTCAGGTGTCAATATGTGGACAATGCAGGTGTTAAGAGCTTCAGGAACCACCTAAAATTAATGTGCAGCAAAGCCTTTAAGTATCTCCTTTGCATGGTGCACATAAGTGGTCACATTCAAGGCAGACAAGGTTCTTTGGGTAAATTTGATACATTTTATTAGACCAACTCAAATAGTTGGAAAAATTCTTCTTTGCAAGCTTTCGGGTATAAATACCCTTCGTCAGGCTGAGGAAACATCCACAGATGGTATGTGATCTTTCTGGGTGGAATTAATAGTAAAGACGACAGAGGCTGGTATGTGTGGAAGAAAGCCAGTCAGTGAAGAAGTCACGTTCAAGGGAAACCCTCAAATGGTTAAAGATAAGTTTTAGGAGACTGACTCAAAGTTCTTGCTAACATGCAGAAGCAATCCCATATTTTGGGTTGAGTCTTGCTATGAGAAGACCCTTTGTCCATGTGTATTGCATATTTGCAATTATGATTCCAAAAGGTTGTTACTGTCCATCTTGTTGGGAAACTAGGAAGGTTTTTTTCTTCAGGTGTGTGTGGTGGGGGCAGGGAGGGGGGGGGGTGGTGAAGGATGTTGGTTGTTTTTAATAACTCTTACAAAAATACTTTATTACGAGGAAGGAGGAGGGTGATTTTTCACACTTGGATGGAGCACATTTACAAAATGTTTGGCTTCTGACAGGCTGACAAAGCACAAGAAATTCTCAGACCTGACACTCCTCAACTAATCCTATTGTGCAATTTTACAAACACCTATGATCAGTGCTTGATGTTCTGTACTCACATTTTATAATACAATGGGACAAAATAAGTACAGTGTATCACATCTACTTAAAGTTCATGCCTTTCTTGGCTTGTGCCATTAGTTGAAGAGGAAAATGCTGTTTGGTTATATTTATTCATCATAATCCCAGTGTTTTCTAACATATACTACAGTTCAAGTCCTTAAATAAGCAACCGACTATATACAGAGAAATTGTTTGAATATAATTTCTATTACCTGTATTAAATAACTATTTAAGAGCCTCATGCTCAAGCGCTTTGGATATGTTGCCTAAGGTGGAAGGAAGCCTAGAGATTTTAAGAGCCATATTTTTCAATTTTGGGAGGAAAGATGGGAGAAGAAAAGGAATAGAAGAGGAATGAGTATGCCCATAGTCTTAAAATTAGAGTTGCCACATATAGGTTTTGATTGTGTGATCAATTTTTTCAGAGACTGTTTCCCTCAAATAAATACTGGCAGGGGTGAGGATGAGAAGGTAGGTAGGGTGGCAGGGGGAGGGCATCAAAACATAAGTTCCCCTAGGGTGCCACTTTTCCTAAGGTTGGCTCTGTGCATTTCCCCTGGATTTCAGTCGATTTTAGAATAGGTTACTGGGGAGGAATTGCGGGGGAGAGCCTCTGATAGTTCAGTCTTTCTCCACACCCTTCATCTCCCCCATTGTTTTACCTAGCAAAAGGAAGTCTTCTTAAAGATGTGCATTTCTGAGAAAAGCAGTGGAGAAGGAGAGTGCAGGTAGATTCCTATCTGCAGAGTCTGACTGTCTTATTTTTGCCTGAGCAGATAGCTTCACAATGGGGTTTGCAATTAAATGAGAGACATATTTCATTTATTGAAACAATCACAAGGGGATAGCATCCTCAGCCATCTCCTTCCCAGCTGTTATATTGAACAGTTTCCCTTAGAACTTCAGCCTTTCTTCTGTAGACCAAGAGATTTTATATTCTGCCTCTTTTTTGCATTGCATCAGGAAATCCAGACTTGGTTGTCATTCATGTACTTCTTTGTGCTAAAACAAAAAATACTGTTAATACAAATGTGTTTTCCTAGATCTTAGCAGGATGTGGCTATTGTCATTATTAGAACTGTGACATTTTCCAGAGTGAGAGCCAAATGATTTCACAAGAGGGCATGTATGTACATATGTGTCTGCCGCCTCCCTACTGCTTAGGGGAGTGCAGGGGGAGATGGTGCCTGTCTCTGCTTCGCACCGGAGACTGAACTGCTTAATAAAATATTTATATCTAGTAAGCAAGCCATTTAGTGTCCTACCACAAATGCACAGAAATTAATCTAGACTGTATAAAGATGCCCCAAATGTGCCATCGGAACATATGCCATGCAGAGATTTGGATTTTTGGACGTTGGTAATTTTAGAAGTGGACAGTGTATATATGTAACAGCTCTTTGTTTTGGGCACTTCAGTGTGGAGATTCTGGTTAATTTACCTCCTTTCTCTGTCAGCTTACACAGCTGCTAACAGAATAACAGGGAAACAGTATGGGGGGCGCAGGAGAGTAGAAAAGAAAAAGAATGCTGTTCTTTATTAATGAGACCTAGCTCTTTAGGTCATGGAAAAATAATAGAATTGTCACCACTAAACTTCCCCGGGAAAAAAAACCTCACCAGCCAGAAATTAGAGGGAGAAATACAGAAATTTACAATGGCATTAGATACATAAACTGTCATTCAAAAGCAGCAGATTTGTCACCATCAGCCTTCTTTTGTTCAGGCACAGTTTTTATGTCCACAGTTACTTACCTGGCTAATTTGTTTTTGGCTCAAAGCTTTGGGTTTTCTTGTTTAATTCTGTTACAGCATTATAAAAACAAATCTGAGAGAGTGCAAATATGAGTAGGAGCACCAAATCTCTTAACTCTGTTATAAAGGCAAACTGTCACTGCTAAAAGTTTCAATTACTTCAGTAGACCCAACTTAGCTGCACTGTGCTGCTCTTGAGCCAGCTGTACGGAAGATTAATTTCTTCTAAGTACTGTACGTCTACTATGTTATCCAAAATATTTGGAATGTATTCAGGGTTTCAAGTGCATCTCAAGTTTTAAAATGCATTCAAAGGGATATTGTTCTGTTGTAAATCTTCACAGAAGTTGTTCCCCTTGGTAGGTGCAGGGGAAAGGGGAGATTGATCCAGAGAGAAATGCTCAGGGTAGCAAAAGGGTGAAAAAACATGACTCTTTTTTCACAGGTTGCCTGCCATTTCTGTTACGCCCTGCATTACAGACATCTGATTTTGGAGCCTTAGGTCCTAAAAGGGGAGCAAAAAACCTTTTGGTTCACTTAAAGATATTTGTAATTATTTAAAAAGAGTGATCAAAATGAACCTTTGGGCTAGATTGGGATCTCTTATGCCCAGGTGCAATTTTTTGGGAGTTTAGTGGCAGAGCTCCCAATTGACACCAACAGTCCAAGATCAGCACCTACCTGCCCTTTTTTTTAAACTGTTACTCAACTACTGTGTAGTAAAAGTAGTAGTAGACTAGTGTTTACCAACCTTTTGGTTCCAGCGGCACACTTACTGGGCCACTCCCATCCCACAGCACACTGGCTGAATGCGGGGGTGGGGGGTGGCAAGCGGCGGTGAGCTGCCGGGCATGGACCGGGGGGAGGGGCATGGCTGTGCACAGATGCAAATCACTGGCTGGAGCCATGCCCCCCTCTGTCTGTGTGTTTTTTTGGCTCCTGGTAACAGGGGTTGTTGCCCCACTTGAAAATTCTGCGGCACACCTGGACATGCCTCACGGCACACCAGTGTGCCGCAGCACATCAGTTGGGAAACGCTGTAGTAGACAACCACTGATCCTTCTGGATTGTAGTGCATATATGAGAAGTCACCCAGGACCTTCAACATGCATGAAGGAATGGAGGCTGCCCAGACCTTCTGTCCCCCCTTTAGACAGAATCCAAAGCCAGACTGAGCCTGGACATGTGGTGCCTCAGTGGCTGAAGTTATATGCACATCCAGGAATCAAGCCCATGTTTCCTGTGTGACGGACAAAGATGGTACCACTGAACCACAACAGCAGATCAATTCCTGTATGGATCCCCAGTTAAAGGATGTGCTCCAGTCGTCTTCTTGGGTCTTGCTCATCTGCGGAAAGATGGACAAGAAGTATACCCCATATAACATGGTTGGTCAGATTCTTATGATGGTGTTACCAGCACATCCTACTTGCTGTTCTTGATCCCTTGAAGCAGGAGATGGTGGGACTTGGTGGTGGGGAGAAGGAGATAGTGATGCTCGACTTCACCCCAGTTGCCCATCTTGGAACAATTCAACAAAAATAGAGGCACATGACTTATGAGGCGAGGCTGAGAGAACTGGACTTCAGTTTGGAGACGAGAAGACTGGGCGTGTCTACATGTGCTGCTTTAAGGCACATTAAGGACATGTGCGTCTATAATGAGCCTTAAAATAGCAATTTTAGGCTATTTGTGCCTAAATTTGATACCTGCAAGAGCAGGTATCAAATTTAGGCGTGAATAGCTAAAGTGCCTTAATGCATGTGTAGGACACACTAAGGTGCATTAACACCGTGTATGCCGACTGACTTGGGACTAACTTTAGTTCCAAGTCGGTCCACCCACCACATTAATGTGCATTAGGGAAATGCATGTTGAGTTTAGACATGTGTTAAAGCATGTGTAGATAAACCCAGTGAACAGGAATTTAACAGCAGCCTTCAAATACCTGAAGGGTGGTTCCAAAAAGGATGGCGCTAGACAGTTCGCAGTGGTGGCAGATGGCAGAAACAAGGAGCAATGGTCTTGAGTTGCAGCAAGGGAAGTTTAGGTTAGATATTAGGAAAAAAATTCTCATGAGGAGGGTAGTAAAGCTCCTTAGAGCAGTTGTGGAATCTCAATCCTTGGAAATTTATTACCCAGTAAAATAGCCTTGGTTGGGACGATCTAGTTGGGGATGGTCCTGCTTTTAGCAGGGGGTTGGACTAGATAACCTCCTGAGGTCCCTTCCAACCCTAATTTTCTATATTTCTATGAAAGCATAAAATGTTGTGCACGAAAAGTTATGCCTCTAGTAGAATCTTCTAAATGTCTTTCTTTTCCCCCTTTTTGTGCAGGTTTCTAGAATACTTTTATAAGACTCTTGTGGGTTTTGTGGCCATTCAGCTAGCTCCTAATGTGGAGTTCTTTGCATGTCTTGGGCTGATTGCTGCAGGTCTGCTGGCAGGGGGGGCAGGGGGAATTTTATGACGGGGCTTCTTGTATTCTCTGGACTTGTAACGTTTAAGTAGAGAAATAACCTTTATCCTTTTGGTTATGCTTGCCTCTGATTGTCTAGATAACTTGCATTTGAGTGAAAGCAGGATTTACTGTATGACAGAGGTGGTTTTCCCCAACCCCACCAATCATACTTATTTTTAATGTTGAAGACCGGGTCTGAAATCAAACGAAACTTCCATTTTATCAGGCCTTTTGCTGATTACCGTCTCTGGGGGCACTTATAGACAAGACACTTAACTTCTCATTAGCATAGCTTACTGTGTAGTAAGCATGTGAGTCTACACATGCACATGCTTCCTATGCAGTAAACCTCTCTAATCCTGAGTAAATCTGCTACCTGCAATTGCAAATAGTAAATTTATTTGAGATTAGTAGCGGTACAGTAGCTGTCATATAGATGCCTGACCAGAAGCAAAATCTGCTCCCAGTCAGTCATCCACCAGGGGGAAGGAAATGGCTCCCTGCCCCCCCAGGAGCTGCCTGCTGCTGGGGCAGGCTCCACCACAGGAGCCTAGGTGGGGACTGCCCCTGCAGCAGGAGGCTCCAAGGCCCCTGCTCTGAGATGGTGATCAGGGAGTGGGGGGGGGCAGCTTGGAGTCCCTTATTTCCCAGAAGCAGCTGCATGACCACAGGGATGCTATTGGAAGATGTTTATCTCCCATCAATGACCGCACAGTCGTAGAGCCAGCACTGGGAACTCCCTGCTGGCAGGGGCTGGGGAGTCTGTTCCTTGCCCAGCAATGTGAGTGCAGAGCTTGGATGGGGGGGTGGGGCAGGGAGCAAGCTGTGGAGCTTCTTTCCCCCCACAGCTCTGCACTCATGGAGGTAGATGGGGAAAGCTTTCCAGCCCCGCCTTGAGTTTCCCAGGTGGGGACAATGTCCCTCTGCCCTGGCAGAGGTTCCAGCCCCCAATCATGATCATGGAGTGGGGCCTGGGAGCTTGTTCCCAGCCCCCAGTTGTGATTGTGGAGCTGGGGCTGGGAACATGCTGGGAGCTTGTTCCCAGCCCCTGCTCTGCAATCATGGATCAGGGGTTGGGCTCTCCCTGCATGGGGACAGTCCCACACCCACTCTAGAGCTGGCTGGGACCTGCCACACCCCCAAAGCTCTTTCCAAGCCGTTTCTTAATCATTCAATCAGGGCATGGGGCTGGGACCTGCCCTGACCAGGACAGTTCCCAGCAGGCCCCAGGCCATGTGGGGAAGCATGTGCAGCCTGGAGGTGGCTGAAGACTGTCCTGTTTTGGTGAATCATAGAAAATTAGGGATGGAAGGGACCTCAGGAGGTTACCAACCCCCTGCTCACAGCAGGACAGTCCCCAACTAGATTATCTGAACCAAAGCTTTGTCTAGCTGGGTCTTGAAACCTCCAAGGATGGAGATACTTCACCACTTCTCTGGGTAATCTGTACCAGCAGTTTACTACCCTCCTAGTGAGAAAATTATTCCTAATATCTAACCTAAACCTCCTTTGCTGCATCTTGAGACCTGTTCCTCCTTGTACTGTCATCTGCCACCACTGAGAACAATCTAGCTCCATCCTCTTTTGAACTACCCTTGAAGGCTGTTTATTAAATCCTCTCTGTCTTCTCTTCTCTAGACTAAATAAGCCCGGTTCCCTCAGTCTCCCCTCAGAAGTCTTGTGTCACAGCCCCCTCACCATTTTTGTTGCCCTCAGCTGGACTTGCTCCAATTTGTCCGCACCCTTTCTGTAGTGGAGGACCCAAAACTGAACCCAGTATTCCAGATGTGGCCTACCAGTGCTAAATAGAGGGGAATAATTATTTCCCTTGACCTATTGACAGTGCATCTACCAATGCAGCCCAGTATGCTGTTAAGTCGTCTTGGCAACAAGGGCACACTGCTGGCTCATATTCAAGTTATTGTCCACTGTAACCCCTTTTTCTGCAGAGCTGCTGCCCAGCCACTTAGCTGCCAGCCTTGATGATCTTATGGGTCCTTTCCAGTCCTTCTGTTCTTCTATGATTCTGTATCGGTGCATGGGATTGCTCCATCCTAAGTGCAGGACTTTGCACTTGTCCTTGTTGAACCTCACAAGATTCTTTTTTGGCTCAATTCTCCAATTTGTCTAGGTCACTCTGAATCCTAGCTTTACCCTCCAAGCATATTTGCTGCTTCCCCCAGCTTGATGTCATCTTCAGACTTGCATGTAGTAAATCTCAATCCTCTTCATGAGCCAATTTACTCATGCTCCTGAACCTGTTTGTTGAGTGTTTGGATGTGTATGCTTGTTACCGTAGCAACTTGCAGGGGTTAAAATGATTGTCTGGGAGTGAACCAAAAAGAACAACAATTTAAAGTCTCACAGGGTTATTTTTTTCACCATGACATGAGGAGAATAAGCAAATCTCCTTTTCCCTCTGGTGTGAAATGCTGTCATGTCTAATAATTTAACATGCCCGTATTTAACTTGACTTTGGACTAGTAAAAATGCCAAATACTGGTAGTTTGTTGCTGAACTACATTGTAACAAGCTTCTTTTGTTGCTTTGTATTCATGTGAAAGGGACTTAAAGGGGAGCTTTTTTGTTGTTTAGCAAACACTAACATTTAGAATTGTAAGTACAAAGTTAAAACGACATCAGTCCCTACATTCCAATCAATCCTTTTGATCAGTGTTGTTTAATTTATTTTTCCTTTATTTCAATCTTGATTTTTCATTCCAGTAATATTTTTGATGATATGACATATTGGGATATGGAATATTGGTGGTGTTTAATAAATTGTAAGAGCAAGGAGACTTTTTTTTTTTTGGTAACCATTTATGTTTATATTTCTTTAGCACCACCTAGTGGACTATAAACCTATCTCGGTTGATAAAACAGTTCGTCTTAATCAGACTGTGCAGCAGATTACAGCATGCATTTGGCAGAACTGGGTTTTTAAAATTATTTTTAAATATGACTGTTCTATTTAAATTGAGCGTGTCACCAGGACTGCAACAGAAACAGGAGATTAGCAGTTACTTGGTGGAAGAGCAATACTGTTAAAATACAACTCCTAGAATGCACAGAAATATTATTTCCTATTGTATGTTACACTAATTTCCTTTAATATGCCAGTCCAGACCTGCTTGCTTGTTTCTTCTGCTGGTTATGCTCTATCTTTTAGATGGTATACTTTTTAGAGTAGGGCTGTCCTTACAAAGCTTACAATATCTTTGTGTAGTGCCTCAGGCAGTTGGACTCAGCTTGGCTGTGGCTTTTTAGGTGTCCTTGTAATAGAAAAGTTTTAAGTACCAGCAGCAGTAGTAGTAATGCATTCTGAAATTGTTACTCAGGCAAAATGTTCAGGGACCAGTCTTGGTAAGAAATTCAGGCTGTGACCCTTTGAGAAGTTGTTATTTTTGTTTTAATTAAATTACCCATGGATAGAAAGCGAGAGAACAGCCCTGAGTAGTGTTCATACAGGGCACATCTACATGAGACTCATTAATGTGCATTAGCCTAATTTAATGCACATTGTGGGCATGTGTCTACATGTGCACACCCTTAATGTCCATTAAAATGGTGAAATTAGGCTAATTCCACCTAACTTTGATACCTGCCAAAGCAAAATTAGTTAGAGCACATTAATGCATGTATAGATGTAACTTTAGTGCCAGGTCTGCCCAGCCACTAGGGGCACATGGGAGGGCTGCTGGCAATTGGGACTAATTTTAGTGCCAAGTACACTAACTTTAGTTCCAAGTCTCTGCATGTGTGGACGCACATAAAAATTGCTTAATGTGCATTAAATTTAGTTGCGCTTAAATGCATGTATAGGCGCATCCACAGAGGAAAAGGAGTGTCAGCCAACTCCAGACACTGTTCCCAAATCCCTGGGGACTATTGGAAAGGGATGAATCCAGAGACAGGTCTGCTATGTGCATCATCTGGCACTGGCAAGTAATGAGGACTCTACTAAGAAATTAATGAAGCCTGTGGATGTATTTCTTTTTTTATAGCTGCTGCTACACCATTACCATCCTTCCACTTATTAGATAAGGCAGCAAGTGGGTGGAAATCCTTGATTGTGTTGCTCCATTAAAGCCATTGTACATTGGCAGTGAAGGACTGGGTCACTGTAGCTCTAATCATTGAGGGAACCCCAGCATTTTAAAAAAATACATTGATCAGTTTGCGGTAATTCTTGTGCATAGGCATAATGCTGTTTTGCACAGGTTCTCCCCAAGCCAATAAATGGCTTTTATTTATTTTTATATAACTAATAGAAGTAAGTCTTTTTACATTTCCAAAACCTACACTTTGAGAATTAAAATGATTAGCTTTCCAAACCAAAGAAAGAGCTCTTGAAAATAAACATTAAACTTTCCTTTTTTTATATAACTTTTTAACACAAACATGCTTGTAATAGTTTTATTTTGCTTCCATGCTGTGTCCTCATTTTGATATTGTGTTGTAACATACACCCTGCCGATAAGACTCAGTTTTTTCTGATGGGAAAGATAAATGTGTGTTTCAGTTTTAGGAGTTGTTTGAGACCGTGCAGCAGTCAGTCAGATGTATATGGGGATCCAGCTAAAAGGATGAAATTCAGTTCCCAGGAATCTCACAGCCTCCAGTGAATAAGAGTAGGATACATAAGCTCCAAAAAGGCTATGGACATTTAAGCCAATGTGCTTTAATGTATTGATTCCTGTTTCAGAAAACATTTTAGAGATGAATGGCATTGCTGGATGCAGGAAGAGAAGAGGTTAACACCTTGAACCAAATATCGACTAGCGTTTAAGAATTTTACAAAAACATTTAACATTTTGTTTCTTGTCCCTTGTAGCCCTTGGATTGTACACAGTAAATGCAACTTATGGAGATACCATTATTATGCCTTGTCGTCAAGAAGTACCAGATGATCTTATGTTTGGAAAATGGAAATATGTAAGTATAGCTTACCTGTAACTTAACTGAATTGCTGTTAGCATAAGATTTTCTTTTGTACAGTACAGATTCAAATCTGTGTGTAAATGGACTCCTCAGCAGTTGAGAACAGTGGGAAGCACATAAAATTAGCCTTATGTGCAATGGAAATAATTAAGGAGTACTGTGCCAGGCTGCATTACAAATCTGGTATCTTTTGTGAAGGAGGCAACCTTTCTGCTTTGTAATCTTTTTCTTTTTTCTGTTTTCTTTACTTAAAAAAGAAAAAAAGTCTGCCTAAAGCAGGAAGTGAGTCAGAGCTGTGAAAAGTCTTTCTCCATATTTTGTTGATCTGTTGTGTCATGCTGTTTCATATTTCAGTGTATTTTAAATGCAATGAGTAGTGCAGAGTAGGCCTTAGTCAACTCATGAGTTAGTTTTACTTTGCAGCTTATGAAATAAGAGAACTTAAAGAAACATGGCAGAGGTGCAGTAGAGGATGCTCATATTGCTTTGACTGCACAGACAACACAGTGTACTTTGCCCATTGTTAGAAAATGTCAATCTGTAGTTCATGGCACCTTTGCATGTCATCTGAGATGAAAAGAATAACCAGCACAAGAGACTATATAACAACATTGAAAAACTACACAGGACAAACCATTTAGAATAATGTTAACCCTTTGTTTTTCTCAAAATGAAGTGAAAAAGAACATTGTTCTTCCTTCTGCAAACTTGATTTATTATCTATGGGGAACATACTTCCAAAACTCTTCTCTCATTTTCCAAACTCAGTGTTTTTGTTTTTTTTACCTTCTTTGACAAATGTTTTGAGGAGGAGCAGTTTCATTTTGCTAGGGAGTGTGACTAAATGACCTGAATTTTTGTTTTGCAAGTGGATTTTTACTTTACTATTTTGGCCTAGTCTTTATCTAGGTAATTGTCCCCTATGCCGCCCCATCCCATGGTGCTCAAGCAGTAGATTCGAGGACAAACAGGATCTACAGCTCTCAAATTTAAAGTAGGAAAGGTCTGCGAGAAATCCCAGATGGTCCCTTACAAAATGTGCCTCTTTCTCCATTCCCATTTTTGTGTAGGGAAGACAGAGGGGCCCTCTGAGCTCTAGATCTTTCTAATCTAGTGGTGCCTTTGGGAATTTCAACTAGGGTTCACTGAAGCATTTTTGCATTTGAAATAAAAATACAGAAGATGACCAAAATATATTTGTCACGAATAGCTTGACTTCTGGGCTTTTCTTTGATAGGTGGGAAAGAGCTGCAGTTTGTGAAATAGCAAGACAAAGAGGAATAGAGTATTTTTTCCATCACATCAGGACATCGTATGTCCGGAGTGGACAAATATTTAATCCCAGAGGCCGCACAGGAAGTTTTGATGTGTTGTTGCAGGCCAGGTCAGCACCCCCTCATCCTCCACCGCAACAACTTGCCATAACTCCCTATGTGGGATGGAGCTGTGGAGAGGCAGGGAGCAGTGTTTGGGAGTGGGACCAGCAGGCAAGGCCAGGCTCATGGGGTGCTGACACCAAGGGGCTAGGACCTGGGGCAGAACTGCAGTCCCCTCCCTGCACACCCCTACCCTGTCTAGGGTTTGTTGGGGGGGTGGTATATGTATGGGAGGGAAACTGCCTGGGTGCTATGCCCTGGGAGCCAGCTGAGGGAAAGGGAGGAAGAGAGGGGGCAGAGGGTGTGGGGTGCATTCAGTGAAGCTTGTCTGGGTGTTACCAGTTTTCTGTGGGTGGAAAAATGGCAGCCAGGGGTATTTTAGCTAAAGCTTATCCGACTAATTTATTAATCAAGTCTACTCCAATGCGCTGCAAGTACAGCATGTCGGAGCAGCTTTGCTACATGTGTATAGAACCACACTGAGATGATTCATTTTCTGTTGTAATGTCTTGGGAGTAACCTTTCCAGCCCGAGGTGGGCCTGTCCCTAGAGAAACAAGTCAAGATTTTTGTGTCCGTCCTGATGCGTGCTGAGCCAGATCTCTGTTGGTTTATTCTATGATGTATGAATACTCTGAAACTCGCATGCATTGTGCTTGGTGATCTGTCATAAGGACATTCCTGGGGTGTGATATCTCCATTTCCATATGAGAGAGAAAATCAAATCCTGCAAAACACAGCTTGTAATTTGGCCTCTTATGAATATTAATTTACTGTGTAACAGTTCTGTGCAGAGCTCTCCTTTGATATTTTCCTTTTTTTAAAACTGCAACTGCATACTGATTAAGTAAGCGTGTCTAGAAAATGATACGATGCCGATTATCCTGAGTCATATAAATAATAACATTTAATTGTATATATATTCTCGTGCCCAGAGCCCTCAGGGTGTTTTAACAAAAAAGAAACTAAAAACTAATTTAGAATAAAATAGGCAGTTATGCCTGATTAAATCCCACAATGGGAGCTAAGACTGAACATTTCTGACAAACAATACAAGCTGTGTAATACAAACTGTGTAAAAACGACTGGCTTAAAAAGAAACCGAAGCCTTAAGCTTTACTTCGACTGCTTCTGTTCTAAATGTCGTCTTGTATAGAAAGCCTGGACAATTCTGTAGCCTTCAGCAGAAGCTCTGCCTTGGTCTACAGCAGGATGCTGCCATGGGAGGGTGATCATTTCCAGTGCTGCTGGCCTTGAGTCCCAGTATGTGCCACACAGTAGGGTCTTAAAATAGCCCTTTGTACTTCTGTAGGGTTAGGTGGATGGTTTGAATATCACACTGAAAATTTAATAGGAGATTGGAGGTGAGGGGGGAAGAATTTTAAATGTTGTCTTTTTGCAGCTTTTAAGACTTAATATAGGAACATATTTGTGTATTTATACAAAATAAATTCATTATTTCTTATTTTAGGAAATGGCCAATGAATCTCCAGTATTTATCGCCTTCAGATCATCAACAAAAAAAAACGTGCATTATGATGATGTACCAGACTACAAAGACAGGTTGAGTCTCTCAGAAAATTACACTTTATCCATCAAGAATGCAAGGATCAGCGATGAAAAGAGATTTGTATGTATGTTAGTAACAGAGGACAACGTTTTTGAAGAGCCTACGATAGTCAAAGTGTTCAGTAAGTAACATTTGTACTAACTACTAATAGCATTTGGCTCTGCCTGAATCATTAAATTAGGGGTTCTCTGCTAAGAGAAAGATGAAAGCAAAAAGAGGAAAATATATTAAACTGAAGCAATGACTGAGATTAGCAGGTTTCTGCTATAAAAAGGCTAAACTATCTCTAGCATCTGCAAAATGGGACTCCCTGTAGCCTCAGTATTTCACATGCCAAAAGTGTCAGTTTACAACAAAAGGAATTTCAGAGCTTGCTAATGAGTTACTTGTATGTGCAGATTACATAATTTGGCCCTAGAAAGGAAAAATGTAAAAAATTAGATCGGGAAATTTTTATTAGTTCAAGTGGCATATTAGCATTTCAAGAAATATATTTAAATATCTTGCAGCACCTGTCACAAAGCAAAAAGAAAGCCTGAAAGAAAGACTGAGGAACAGGATGCTAGCCAAAAATCATAATTTGTCCCCTCTTGCAAGGCAAATAGGAGAATTTTTTTTTTTTTTTAAATTCAGCTTTCCTTATTCTGAATCTCTGTTAAGAGCCATACATATTTCTTTGCATTCTGACTTGTGATACCATTTCTACTTAATATATGGCTTAGACTTTCAAAAGTGAGTGTCAGAGTGGTTGGCTCAAGTCTTCCCAGCTCAACACATCATTCAGATTCGACAAATCCTGAAGCTGCTAGAAACAAGCCATCCATAATTACTAGTCATTGCTGAAAATCTTGCCTGTGGCATTTACATCTGTGAGTAGACTCTCAGACTACAGTAGATTTCTTCCCTGCCTGGATTTCTAATTTTTCCCCCCATTTGTGCACTCAATGCAGTGCACATATAATGTAAAATCAATCCAACGTATTGCCAGTTGTAACTCCAAGCAGGAAAATAATGTCAGGGACTCTTCAGCATTAACCTCATGCTATCTTGGCACAATTTTGTCAGTGGTATGATCTGTTAGAAGTGGGACATGGAATCAACAATAATTCTCCTTCCCTTGTTTCACTTTGTTTGACTGCAAGAACAATTAAATTAATGACAGCAGGGACAAGTGTGCTCAGAACATGCATAGAAAACATGTAGAGTTTTTGCAATGATGTGATAAAGAACGATCATGGTGACTTATCATGAAGGAGTAAATTTGTAGATGAGACTACTATCTGGTAAACAAAATGCCAAGTAGTTAAAATACTCCATAAAATACAAGCAAACACAATGTTAACTCAACCTTGTTGGGCACCCTATATTTTTTATGGTGTCTGTAGGAATTCTGTTTGGGCTAGGCTATAGTTATGCTAAGCTATAGTAAGCTACAATGCTGAAAATCAGTACAGGAGAAAGGGGACTCCTGAGTGGTGGATGACCTAATAAAAAAGAAAAAAATGTACTAATGAGCAAAAAGATACAGAAGGTAGTATGAAAACAGTAGCTCTAAACACAGCCACCCCTAGGGGGGGTGCAGAGCCTAGGACATAGCAGCCTGTGCAGGGAAGGGGAGAGTGGGGCGAGCAGCCAGAGCTGGTAGTGGCAGCTATGACGAGGCCTATGTGGCATTGACCAAGGGGCCCCGCAAAGCGTGCAGCCCAGGGCAGTTGCCCTGATTTCCCGCCCCCCGGGTTGGCCCTTGCTATAGATGTAAAAGATGGAACTTACTGATGAGAGTGCAGGAATGTGAATCTGGCAGACAAAACAAAGATGAACATCTTGACAGAGAGAGAAGAGGGGGCACCAGATGCGGGGGCGAGGAGGGGTGAGGGTGGGTTACACAAGTATAAATACAGGAGTGAGGAGACCTGTCCCTCTTAAAGACCTAGGAAAGCATGAATAATGTATAATGTCTGTACCAACGAAGGATAAGCTTCTCCAAGTTGGACTCAATGTTTATGAGACCAACTGGTGTGCTATTTAACGACAATAAACTCTTCTGAGCCGTTGTCACTAAACATGTATTCAAGCTGTGTTTTCTGCCTCGCCTTTGGGATCTGGAAGATGCACATCTGCCTTCCAGAACATAGACTCCACTACAGACTGCTGTATATCAAAAGCAACAACAACCAGATAGCACCTGAGAAAACGCTGGACTCTTTAGAACGGTGTCCTTATATAGGAATAAAAGATTACATTTAGCAAGAAATTTAAGAATAGAAAACATGTATGTAGCATGGGTGATTTAACACTGCCACTAAAACTTTTATATCAACCTATTTATGCGTTTAGTGTTCCTAGTTCTGTATAAATCTCCCATGGAGCTTCTACATTTCTTGACCCCTCCATATAGCCACACTGCACAAACCCTGATTTCAAATGCCTGAAATTCAGATATGTCCCTTGAGGTTTGAGTTTTTCAGGCAAGCATTACGGCCTTAGTCACAAGTTAATCAGCTAGCACAGCTAACAAGCTTTACAGGTTGTACAGAAAACACCTGCTAAGTTTCATTTGCTAGGTCAGGTAACAAACTCTGCCAGCTTTCCTGGTGTATCTTGTTAGCATCTTCATTTGGAGCTAAATGGCCCGAGGAGTTTTCAAGGCTTATCAGCAGCACAAACGGTCACAATTTTCTTGCTTTGCCATTTGACCTCTGCAGCAACCTCATTTAATCCCCTTACAGAACAGCAGAGGTGCTATTGCAAGGTATTAAGTAGAGAAATAAGTGGCTGGCTGTAGTTAAAACTCTCACAAAGTGTACTCTCATGTTATTAAGCCCTGAGCATAAGATTTCCTTCTATTTCAGATCATGAGCTTGTAAATTGCCTGGCAGCCAATGAGCTCATGTGTAGTAACTCATTTGCATGCACATGTGCAGACCTGTTGCTATAGGGAACTGGCAGAATACACTGCTTCCTTCTCATCTGCAGCAGCATCTGCAGGAGGTCTCCGAGTAGGAGCTGCCTCCTAGTCCTCACACTGGGTCACACAAAGCATTGGAGATAGAGGGAAGACACCAGAGGAGGCACAGCACGTTTTAAATTTCTTCAGTTTTTATCAGATTGGTGATCTAATGCTGTGAGAACTAATAATTTCTATTTACAGGATCCGTTGTCATGAGATAAATGTGTAAAGAGTAGATCTGGCAGGCTGAGCAGGTGTTAAAACTTACCGTCCCTGCCAGTGCATACAGAAAATGGGTTAACCTGCTTTTTTAACAAAACACTTCCCTCCCTGATGCCCACACAAAAACCAACATTACTTCTACTTTAAAAAAAATGCTCTAGTCTTTTTTGTGTTTGAGAACAACATGATGGTTTTCGATGCCTGGCTTTGTTTTTGTTTTTTTTTGCCTCCAGCAAGTTGTTTGAAAAATCCAAGTAAATAGGTTCCTCTATTGGGTTTTGTCTTTTGATCTGTTGCTTTTTGTTTTGTTTGGACTAATCTTCCAAGTGCAGAAAAATGTATCTGAATATATAAAGAAAAGAGCTCAGAGTGGAAACTGCATTTCTGTATTTGTAGTAGGCTCAACTAGTGTGACCATTCAACTACAGATTAATAACTTTGTTTGCTGCTTTGTTCTGTTTTTATTGAAATTGTCAAGATGGTGTGAAAAGCATTTGGAACAGGATTACTAGTGTTGTTTGATAGAAGGTTTGATTTGAAAACAGCACTGCAAACTGTGTGTGTGTGTGTGTGTGTGTGTAATATATGCATATTTAGAAGCACAGAGGTAAAGTGCAGAGACTTTCTTTGACTGCATAAGCACAGATACTTTTTTCCTTCCATCTTGTAGGAATACAGTGTCTTGGAGATAAAAATGTGCATTCCAGGCTTCAGGCCAGAGTGAATTTTACCAGACAAGCTATACCATCTCAAGAAAATAGTGTTTTATAATGGAAACGCTGGTAGATCCTCAGTTCTGGCAGCCTGAACAGTGTAACTACAATAGAAAAGAATGAATGAGATGACATATTGGTACTGAACAGAAAGTTTGTTTTTAAAAGAGATAGTCAAGTTTTAAATCAAGTCCAGTTCTGAAAAATGAAGTAAAATAGTTAGATACTACACTTGCCTCTGTCACATGTACCCCCACACATTAAGTGCAACAAGAGTAGGTTAAAAAACTTAGAAGCAGGCATTTGATTATTTTTTCTTTAAAATGAGAAATTGCATCTGCTTTAATACCCATATTAAAACTGTTTTTCTATATGACTATTTAATCTTTATCAGTTGTTTTTCATTTATTCTATTTGTTCATTTATTCGCAGTATACATAAACACATTAACAATAATTTTACGTAGTCATGAAAAAACAGGTCCATTTAAAATGCAACCTGTAATCTGTGCTTGATAAAATTTCAAGTAAGAGACCTTTTTTCCTCATAAACCCACATACCAATATCTAGATGGGAGCAGTTTTTATCGCTATGTTATAAACCCCTGAAGATAAGGTTTAAGAATGAAAACAGTATGGCTCTCACGTGTGCTCCCAGTCCATGTTGCTGAATGTTTATCTTGGAAAATGTAATCCTTTTATTTAAAAAAAATTGAAATTTTGCATTCAGAGTTACCTGTACATTTTTTTTAATAGAACGACCATCTCAACCAGAAATATTGCATCAAGCAAACTTCCTAGAAACAGAGAAGCTAAAAATGGTAAGTGGCTTTTTTGTCTCAGACCTTGGGACTGACTCAAATGTTAGTTTTGAAAAATACTCCAATGTGCATTCTGGACTGAGTACCATGTGCATATGTGGACAGGGACCAGTGTCTTGAGTACAGAGGCTGAGATTACAGAACAGACTATTCATTCTCGTAGGAATAATAACAATGTGTTAGAAAAGTGTAATCAGCCCTCAGATACTTAGAATTATGGCTCAGCCTTGCCTTGGACAACCATTTATCACCACCCTCTTCCCACCCCACTTAATACAAATCACATGAATGATTTTAAGGGGAAAAATTGATTAAGCATTTGTATATTATTGGGTTTTTTTTTTTAATGACAAACAGTGCTTAATATTTCTTATCTGTTTTGCAGCTTGGGGAATGTGTTGCGAGAGACAGTTATCCAGAAGGCAACATTACATGGTACAAAAATGGAAATGTTTTGCATCATGATGCAGGAGGTAGGTTTAAGCCATGAACTACAACCATGGCCCTACAAGCATGTATGTGCGAGTAACTCTACTTATGAGTAGTCTTAATTGAATTCAGAGTTTTATTCCTGTGAGGAAAGCTACTCAAATAGGGCTGGGAAGAAGGGTAGTATAGGTTAACAAGTCCATTCCTATGCTACTGCAGGCAACCACATTAGATAAACAAGCTTCATCTTTAAATTTGTGTTCTTGGCCCCTCTTCTCCCAGTGGAAGACTGTTCCAGCCCTTCACCCTCTGATGATGAGAAATGGCCTTTGAATTCCAGCCTAAATTTATTCATAACCGCTTTACATGCTTTGCTCTTGTGCGGACGTTGTTCTTTAGCTTTGCTAGGTCTTCTCCTTCTTGGTATTTATTCCATGGTGCATTCAGAGGGCAATGTCATCCTCTCAGCTGTCATTTTGCTATGTTAAACAATCAAGCTTTTTTAGTCTCTTCCTGTGGAATACAAAACATGAGAATATGGAGAATATCTTCAGGATTAAGGCTTAAGAGTGTCTTGATGTAGTTTGGGGTTTGTTTTGGGGTTCTTTTAAATAACTGTAATGTTTCCAAAGTATTACATACATCTTTACTAAAGTTGAAGATATTTTTAAACAGTCATAGAAAATTAATGAGTGTTGTCCCCGTTCCCCCACAGAGACAAACAAAAACAATGGAAAGCATTGTCTTGACCATTGAATCGTGTTTGCACTGGGTTTTCTCAGATTGGCCAGTGACTGTACTGGGAAGAAAGCTGTTTGTACAGCCTCTACTGTGGGAATATAATTTAGGATCTAGGGAAATAGGGCTAAAGGGACCTCACAAAGTCATCTAGTTCATTCCTCTGCTCAAAGCGGGAGTGTCATTGACTAAGCCATCCTAACCAAGTGTCTGTCCAACCTACTTTTGCGAAGTCCGAGGATGGAGTTTCAACAGCTTCTCTAGGGAGCCTGTTTGAATGCTTGACCACCCTCCTAGGCAGGAAGTTCCTTCTGATCACCAACCTAAATTTCCCCTGCTGCAGTTTGAGGCCATTACTCCTAGTGCCGTCTGCGGTAGCCACAGAAAAAAGCTACAGCCTCTCTATAATTACCTTTTTGTCATTTGAAGACTACTATCAAATCTCCCCTCACTCTTCTGTTCTCCAAACTAAATTATCTTAGTTCTTTCAGCCTTTCTTTCATAAACCTTGCATTTCCAGGCCCCTAGTCATTTTTGTCGCATTGTACTGGACTCTTTCCAATATTTCCACATTTTTCTTGAAGTGTAGGATCTAAAACACCATGCAGTACTCCAGGTGAGAGGCCTCACTAATGTCAAACAGAGCAGAAGAATTGCTTCCCTTTTTGCATGTGACACTTCTGTTAATACAACCCAGGATGTTGGCTTTTTTTTGCAACAGGAGCATGCTATTACTCATATTCTTCTGATGGTACTTACCAACCCCAGGTACTTCTCTTCAGTAGCCTAGACAGTCAAATTAAGGAGTCTATATTCGTGTATGCACTTATTCCATCCCAAGTGCAGGATTTCACACTTGTCTTTGTTCAGTCTCATCTGGTTGACAGCAGACCATTTTTCCTATCTATCCAGGGCCCCTGGAAGAAGTTGCACTTAAGACATGATTAATCAGCTAAGTGTGTCTTTAGTAGATAAGCCACAAAATTATTACACAGAATACACATTAATAATTTTGTGTGTGGTTCCCATCATGCCATGAATGGAACATGTGACCAGTGTGCTCCCAGGGCTGAGAGTGCCAGTCCATTGATCAGTGGTCTTGGCTTCAGGAACAGCAGTCAGTTGACTTGTGCTCCCAGCCTCAGAAACACATGAGGCTCTTGATGATTTCATGTGTGTCTGTACGTCGGGGTGCCAGCCAGCTGACCAGTGATCCCAGCCATGGGTGCTCACCAGAGCCCTTCAAGGCTCAGCTGCACTTCCAAGGTTGGGGGTGGCAGTCATTTGCACCAGGCACCCAGCTTGCTACTTGTCAGTGTAGGAGGAATCCAGGATTGTGATCCCGGGCTCCCTTGTACAGACAGTAAGGCAAGATTAGGATCTCATCCACAATCCCACAATCATGCCTCCTGCCAGGCATGTGTATCATAGTAAGAGGTACAGTTTTTGGAATTTAGATCAGATCCCATTTAATTGAGTATCTGTCTGCAGTCCAGGTCACTCTGGATCCTAGCCTTGCCCTCCTGAATGTCTGCAACTCCACCCAACTTGGTGTTATCAGCAACTTAATATATTGCTTGTTTGAAATGAATGTTGTGTATTCAGGTGCCAAGCAGCAGGAACGAAAGTCATACAAATATTTTTTTTTAAAAGTAGGAAAGGTAATATGTATAAAGAGCAGATAATGAAACAATGTCATCATTTTTCAGCTGTGGTCATACATTTGGAAAATACAGTGGACAGATCAACTGGACTCTTCACTATGACATCATCTCTTCAATATAAACCGAAAAAGGCAGATGCTAAGGCACAGTTTTCCTGTAGTGTGACATACAATGGACCAGCAGGATCAGAAACAATACAATCTGAACCACTAGTCTTTGATGTTCATTGTAAGTTATAGAATTACTCATTTATGTTCACTCTGTAGCGGAATAATATTCATTAATGTGCTGGTCGTCTTTTCCCAGGTAGATCAGAGAACATTTACAAAATTGCAGGAATGTGCCATTACTTTGTGAAATAAACCAGAAAAGTGATGATTTTAGACAATGGATATAATAGCTGCAGGCAGAACAACTCTCAAGTTATCTGGGGCTCTTCTTAGACCATGGACATGTGCAATTTTTGAAGCACTTCCAGTGCTGCTGCACTTCAAAGTGCTTCAGCCACAGATACACACACTAACTGAATGTGCACACATGTGACATAAGAGCACTTCATAATTATAATGGCAAAGAGCAGTGTGCTGTCCAACCAGGAGGTTTGCTTGTCTTGCAGCTCCACTGCCCATGTGTACAGGGAGAGTGGGACAGACAGCCACTGAGCACTTGTCTGTGCACTCTCTCTCTAAGCTCCTGATTCAGAAGCAGAGAGGAATGCAAGGATTGTTGCGCTCCAGCCCGCAAGAAAGCACTCATTGGCTGTCTGCCCCGCTTTTCCCTTACCCTCATGTGGGTGGGGAGAGCAGAGCATGGTGAGGGGTTCAACCCCCTGTTGTGCTCTGTAAAGCATGCACAATTTGTTGTTGTTTCATCCTGGCTTATTTTTAGGGTGGCTCATCAGGGTTGTTTTTTTGAGTGCTTGTCCTTTGAAGTGCTTCAAATGTTACAGCTGCCCAGAATCTAACTCTGCTTTCATTGGTATTAGAATTCTTACCATTATGGTGGTCCTACCAAGGAGAAAATACTAGCTAGCAATAGTAGTAGTAGCAGCTAGTAATATATTTCAATCACTGGGAATTTCAAGAACCACTAATAGTCTATGGCTGAATATACTGAATCCAGAATAGTTTAAATAGGTGATTGGAACTTGAAATACCATATGAGGTTTAAAGATGGTGTCATACCTTTTGCCTTATAAATTGTGCAGTAAAATAGTACCTTATTATATATTACTTTCTGCAGTTGCACCAGAATACTCAAATGTATGTTTCTTAGGAACAAACAGTTGGGCATGAACTAGTAGTGCCAGAGACAATGTGGGAAAACTGTGTCCAAGGGAGTCCTCTGTTACCCTTCCCCCCAGCCCTTGTATTTTCAGCAGCAGCTGGGCAGTGTCACAGAGGACAAGGTATTCTGGGAATTGTAGTCCTCTAGAGTAACAGTGGAGTTTGCTGCTGTGTGGGCAACTTTTACCTCTCTTTTTTTGCCTCCAGATCCCATATTGAGAGGGCAAAAAAAATTGCTGATTTTGGCAGCAAAAATGGGGTCAATTTTCCCCTACAGCAGCAGACTCCACTGCTGTTCTACAAAACCACAATTCCCAGAATACTTTGCACTCTGTGATGCACCTGCTGCTGCTTACAGCTGGAAAGTGCAGGCAGTGTGCGGGATAGTAGGGTGAGATGACCTCTTCCCATCCTTTTTACACCTCTTTTCTTTTATGCAGCCTCCAGGGCACATATCCTACTTACCCAACCCAGGTTACTCAAAAATCATTCTGCTTAAAACAAGTTGGCTTTTCAGTTACTATCTTGCAGTTCTATCATAAGTTGAATTTTACACTTGATTACAACACTATTTTTTTATAATGTAGGAATTATGTAGCTAACAATTTCTAACTTGCCTTAACTGCACAAGGTCCTTGCATATAGTATTACTCACCAAGCAAGGTATAGTATTACAACCCTTGCTGAGCAAAGGTATCAGGTGACTGTCAAGAACATTAGCTAGACAGTACTTGGCAGCAGGAGGTGTCAAAGAACTGGAGCTTCTGACAGTGTGTGAAAGCCAGCAGGTCATGGTAGAGAGGAGAGGAAAACAAAGGACATTCAAAAAAAAGTGCAGGCAAAACTTGATTTCTTTTGGTGTGCCTCAAATGATAGCTTGAGTCCTAAAAGAGGTGGGTCCTGGTGAGACCACAGCTTTTGTCCAGACATCTGCTGTCACTTTTAAGTGGACTCAGCTGCACAAGGTTAAAAGGCATAGTACGCTTGTTTTACCTTCCTAAGTTAACGACTGCCACTGGGAATAAGTGGTCGCTTAATACTTTTATGTTTCCGAATAGACCTGACTCAGGTGCTATATTTTTCGAGTCATGTTGAGGACCTTGGGCATTAGAAAAAAATTAAAACGCTCATCTTCCTTCAAATACATTCACTAATGATATTGTACTAAGGTAAGTGCGAAATAAGAGGTTACTTAAGTCCAATTAGCCTGGCTTGCAACAAACAGATTTCCATTTCAGCTTTCCAAAGTTGACATTCTCCATTACAGCTTTGTAATGTGGGCTTTTCCTTAATACACTGACATACAAAAAAAAAAAAATAAAATGTTGCCTGCACTTTTTTTTGAATGCCCTTTGCTTTCTTCTCCTCAATACTATGTGCAAAATACACAGAGCACTCTAACGTTTTAAAGTCCAAGTATACAAGGTAATGAGAGTTCTGTTCTGCTGAGACCAAGAGGACATGAGTTCACCAAGCACCTCCCCAGGATCAAACCTTTAAAAAAAACCATTACCTAAGCTGTCTGCATAATATACTGGTTCAGTCTTGAGTACTTGGCGGAACAGTAATGCACATCATTCCAGATCTTTGCATCTAAGGAAAATGCCCTTTTAATCTGAAAGGGGAAAGCCACAGACTAGAGAGAACTTTGTATCTGATTTCTTGGGCTCTCCACCTGCTTCTCTCTCTTGAGGTAGATGGCATTAGAGCAGAAGGATGCCATTTTGGCCTACTATTATTAATGCATCTCTGCAGTCTCAATGGAGTTCTTGATTTTTCACTTTTCTAAGTGAAAGCAAATTCAAACCGTGTGTCCCTATAGGTGATTCCTCCCTACAAAGTGATGGGTAAGATGAGCTGTGTGGTAATCACTCATTACCTTGGGAAACTTGTGAAATATTCCAAGGCCTTCAGGCACTCTTCCTAAAACTAAAAGTCTAAGTTTGCTTTCATCTCATTCTTTTTGTGTGTCATACAGCAGTATGAGATACAGGGATGATTGCAACAGCCCCCCACCCCAAGGCTGTAAATAATTCCCTCACTGAGTTTCCAAAGGAGGAAGAAAATCAGGATACAATTAGAAATGCTTGGAAGAAAATAAGTAGGGAGCCAATTTGCATCAATGTTATGTCTCCCCAAACAGTATAACATCCTGATGGGCAGGAACTGTAGAACAGTCTCCCTATCCTAACCACCATTCTCAGGCACCAGTCCAGCTAGCTCGATGTGAAGATGATTTGCCCAGACTCATGGAATTTCTATACTCAATACAGCTTGAATCAAGGATTGGTCTGATATGAAGGGAGAACAAACAAAAAAGAGCTCTTCCCAGCTGCAGCATGGTCTATGCTACAGAACTGATGTGCACTCTGCATTAAAGATTAAAAGACCATAGCTAGCAAGTGTATTAATTCCTGTCCCACCAGCAGACAATTTAATTAAGATAACTTCTTTATGCTGCAGTCTCTAGCTTCCTCCAGAGATGGGCAGTATCACTGTGCTGCTAATTAGCCAACAAGAGGAGAGTGGGGTATGCACCTGATAAGTGAAGAGGAGTACATGACAGCCTTACAATGCAGTGCATTTCCTTTCAAATAGATCTCTAGTTGGTGTAACTTCAGTCCTTATTTGGAGATGCACTTGAAAGAAAATAAGATTTTGATGCTTTTGATTGACTAGATGGTCAGAGCTTGCTATAAACAGCATTCTCCACTGATGTTAGTTGATTATGTTGATAGTGAGCTCTCTTGTTTTTGTTTTTAAATTTGGTTCAGTACTCTTAATTAGCTTCTCTCATTATATTTCATTTTTTTTCTCCAGTGGAATTTACTGCATCTAAAAAAAAAATATTACAACTCTAAATGGGAGACTTCCCATATCTTAGTTAGTTATTTGCTTTCAGAACTGTTATCAAGATCCATCATGTTTTACATTTCTAAGAGCAACTAATCATAAAATAAAACACCAGCTGCTCAGTTTAAAATACAAAATGAATCCTATTCACAACGTTAACAACTTTCTGTTATTTCATAATAAAAAATGTTTTCTTCTCCTATAAAAGTGTCCCTGTTGTTTTAAGTGGGAACCCACAATCTTGCAAGGCCCTGACCTAACAGAGAAGTCTTATGCTATACTCTGAATAATTCTTAAAATGCAAGATATGTCTAACACTGCAGTCTACAGCATATCAAAATGACCTGGGGGATAAATTGTCCTGTGCAGAGCTCTGGACTGCTTATGGTACTTGAGATAGCTTTGGGTATTGCTGTGCTACTTTGCAGTCTTTGTTGTAGACATACCATCAGGCTCCAGGGTACAGCTGTAGAGAGAGAGCTCCAGAAAAGAAGAGTAATTTAAAGTAAAGAACAAAGCAGAGGTAGATGTGTAATAACTTGGATAACTGGGCTCTAGATAATGTACACAAACTGAATTGTACTTAGAAGTTAGGAATCCCAGAAAAGGCAGGCATACTGAGCATATGCTGATACAGCAGGGTCAGAATGTCCTGAAATCTTACAGTGGACGGACCACTTCGGGCATCCAGGGTTGGCAGGGCAGTTCACATTTCTTGCTGGTTCAGTCATTGATGCCTGTACTGATAGGACCAGGAAGGATGTCATGTCAATATTGGTGGTGGTTTTGTGATGGAATTATGGATACGTGGGGCCCAGGTGAATTGAGCTTGCTGTTAAGTACTGTCCACCTCCAGCCTTTTGATTCTTCAAAATTCAAGTGGAGGTCTTAAAGGTATGCACACAAGGTAGAAGTTGAAGAGCAGGGGGAATTCTGGCTTCATGAAGAGAGGTGCTGTATGGTCACTTTGTCCTATTCCTACCACAAAGCAAGAACAACTAAGGTGTTTACGTATGACCTAAAATATTTTAGAAATTGATTTAATGCAATGAGTGTAATCTCAATGTTGAAGTTAGAGTTTAGGAAGAGCTTTGCATCTGGTGCAAACACTGCTAGGTGAACTTGTATCAGTTACTTCTATGCAAAGTAAGGCTGCTTTTCCCAAAGGAGGTGCTCCCCTCTCACTAATTTGATTTATCTATTCAGCAGTTTCTTTCTGAAGCCTCAGACTGTTCTGCAGTCTAGCCTTATTTTTTTTTTTTGTCTGTTTAACAAGTCAGAGCAAGAACAGGCACACAACAAGGCTGACAACTTGGCTTTCATTTAGCATTTTGGGGCACATCTAGTACCATACTAATCTGTAGAACTTGCTCACATTTTTGAATGATTATTCATATATATATATATATATTTGTAGCAAACTGAGTCCTACAAAGTTATGCCAGATTTTTTGTCAATTTAGAAAATAAGCAAAAAACCCTTGTTATTGAACGTGGACCCTGTACATGTTCTCAGCTCTGCTTCATCCCAGACATTATAGGAGTCATCATTAATAGGAGATCATTTATGGATTTAAGTAACAGGAGGAGTTATTTAGCCTTTATTTTATTACATAAATCTGGTTTGCTGTATCCAGGGTTTTGAAAACTATATTTAGCACTCTGCCTGGGAGGAGCTGGGATGAGTAATAAGTGTTAAAGGATACTCTTCATTTTAGCTTTGCTTTAAAAAAAATTGCCAAAGAAAGATATAAGTTATCGTTCAACCTCATTGAACATGACAGAATTTTGCTATATTTACAGTTCTGTTGACTGTGTTAAGGGTCTTATTGAGTCCACCAAATCCATCTTTCTGAAAGCTACACTGCTGATCAGCATACAGAATAGCCTTGTGAGTTGCTTAGCTCAGATTTCTCTTCAACATTAGTGAAAGGGGCTTCCAGGATTAGCTATTTTTGTGGCTGCTGCAGTTCCTCTAAACAGCAAGCATCATGTAATGCAGTTAAAGTCTCATGTAATGAATTCATACAGTGAAATTGTTCCTACTGGTCTTTTTTACATGAAATAATTATGGTCATTCCTACTTCAGTTATAGGCATTTTGCTAAGGAAAAATTGATTTTTATATAACTGAGTTTCTTTGTAGTTTGTTCTAACAGGATTAGTACTCCATATAGGAAGTACCTATTAACTTCAATCCTTCTATAAAAAGAACCATTTATGCAATTACCCTCACCTGCTTCATGAGAAAATTGTGTATACTTTGGACATTTACATTGTGTGCACAGAGTTACCTTGTACTTTGCAAAAGCTATTAACTTGGGTCCATTATTTTTACAGATCCTACAGAGAAGGTGACTATTCAAGTGCTGTCACAAAGCAGTACCATTAAAGAAGGTGATAACATCACTCTCAAATGCTCAGGAAATGGTAACCCCCCTCCTCAGGAGTTCTTGTTTTACATTCCAGTAAGTATTACCTTACTGCTAGTGCTTAGCTACAATATTCAGCGTCATTTCTTCCTATTGACACTACTGCATGTCTGAAACAAATTTTCATATGCTTGAATAACAAACGAAGCAATATAATGCTATTAGCAAGCTGAAAAGATAACCTTGCCAAGTTACAGCAATCTCCAAGAGGATAGGTGCTTCAGGCCTTTGGAGAATTGCATCAAAACTTGGTGAAGGCTTTTAAGGTGGTGATTTTTCTACCAAATGGTGCAGTGATTTAAACACCACAGTAAATAATGACCAGAAGAAACAGTATAAACAGAGAAAACAATTTAACTTGCTCAAATAAGAGCACCAAGTAATCCCAACAGGCAAATCAAATCAACAGAGCAATTATGGGAACAAAATCCCACCCAAGATTTAGATCTGACTTTGGAAAGTATATTGAGAGAACTCCTCTCATAGCAGCCTTCAGAAGAGCAGCAGAACTCAGGAGTGAAACTTAAGATATATGATTATTAGACAAATCTCTCTGGGAAACCAAATTTTTCTGAGAACATTTGGAAAAGAATTAAGCAAAAAGAGACTCAGTTTATTTGAAGCTATTTTAACCTCATCCTGTGAGGTTGACCAGTTTAAGTACTATATAGCTACCGTTTCAAACACAGGGTCTTTTGTTGCTGTTCCTCTGTTGCTGTATAAAACTTCATCACAAACGAGAGCTGACTGGCAATACAGGCAGAGCAGTGGAACGTAGTGCTATCAGATGCACAAAGTACAAACTGGATACAAATCAATGTCCGAGCTATCTTGATGGCAACCTTGAGATCTTTGGACAACCGTAGTTCTACCTTTTGGCTGCTACCTTTCTTCCTCATATTGCTTTTGGCGGCCCTACTTTTTGCATGTGTGTTCTTCTCCCATTAAACCCGCTGCTAGACTTTTGGAGCAGGAGATACAGTGGCCTTCTTTCATGTTATTCCCTGTCCAGGGTGCCACATAAGGACATCTCTCTTCTGGCACTCTGCATTGCTGAAGAATGGTGATGGGGCAGATGGGGTCTGAGGTGACTTCTCAGCACTTACAATTAAGCTGAGTCACAGCAGACTTGAGGCCCTTGGCCAGCCTCCAATTCCTCTATTTTAATGTTATTTCATATAGTAGTGCATGAGTGCCTCTTTGTGTTCTGTGATGAGTGTAGAAACCTAAGGACCTTACTTGGCATGGACTACAGTAACTTCAGAGTCCTCCTCCCACCAAAGGGAAGCTAGAATTAGTTCAGTCTTTGCTGTTTTTGCTGTAATTCTAAAGCTACTTAATGCCACATGCTTCAGTAGAGGCTGACTTAAATTTGTTATAGCAGTTTGGGCAAGATACTGTTTCTCAGTCTTAGTCTGACTTACCTGCTAAGATGGTTTATATTTCATTTTCTGGTGAATCTTCTCTTCTCTTAGCATTTTGTAGTTGACACTTGAAACATGTAAAACATTTTAACTTATGGGTAACTACTGTGCCTGAAATCTGGCAACAACCATAAAACTTTGTTTTGCTGAAAGGTGGCTACATTTCAGTGGATTTAAATGGATACAGACTGAAAGGTTTCAGAATTCTTTACGAAGAAAGTCAGAGCATATAAAACTAGTCAAAGCAAAGGTGACCATCTTTTTGCTTTCACCAACAGGGAGAAACAGAAGGCATAAGGAGCTCAGATACTTACATAATGACAGACGTGAGGCGAAATGCAACAGGAGAATACAAGTGCTCTCTGACTGACAAAGACCTGATGGGTTCAACCACCATCACTGTGCACTGTAAGTTACTGGATATTTTAGTTCTATATAAGATTTTAAAAAATTTAAAATATAGGGGTTAAGCCATCCCTGACTTAGAAATGTGATGAAGTCCTGTTAGCTACAGGAGAACTGAGCACTGGACTAATACAGAGAACTTTGTAGAAACGAGTAAGAGTCTTTCTTGTGTTAATGCATTTTTCCAGTGTATTTTCATTAGCTTTTAACATACTATCTTTTTTTCTTGTAGAATTAAAATAGATTTATATCTGTGTAGCTTTTGTTTGTGCAACAAATGAAGTAATAAAATAGAATAAAGCTGCAACAATACATTTTATTTTATGTTACAATCAGTGGTGAATTATGCATATTAATACAAAGCAAATTATTATGTTAAGACATTGCCTTGGAATCTTTTGAAAACTATGGAAGAAGTGAGCAGCCCATTATTTTGTCATTCAAAGCCATTCTATAAAGGAATATATGAATTACTATAGTAGCTCCTACCAGTTCAACATCCTATTTCAGGAAAAAAAGGCAGTAGCAAATACTTTAGAAGGAATGTGCAAGGAGTCTTGTGATGGACTGTTATACACTAACTTTGTTCATAGTGGAAGCTGTTTCTTCCTTATGCTTATTCCTTGAAGCAAATGAGTTATACAGCCCTGGCAGACTTCTGTGTTTGAGTTCCCCAGGCTGTGTCCAGTTGTTCTTAAGCTTCCTTTGGTGCGAGTAAGCCAGCTTGCTTCTCTGGTACTCTGTTCCTGTGGGAAAACATGACCCCTCTGCTCTTTCACTTGACTCAGGTTCCTCTGCCTCTTCAAATTCCTCAGGCTCTGTATTTTACAAACCACAATTAATGTCTGACCTCTTTGCTCTCCACTCTCCAAACCTCAGCCCTCTATCAAGAAATTGGAAAAAAACTGATTCATCTAGAACAGGGCTATTTCGAGGTCCTAAGGTCCTCTCCGTCAAATGAGTCCTGAAGATTTAACAGGCCTCTGCTTGCATGAGGTCTGAGAGAAATAACATGACCCTGGCAGCAAATGGTGGACTTCAAGGCACTGCATCATTCTATGATGCCGGAGTCTCTTGGGTTGTATGTGGAAGGATTCCCCAAGTTGTTATAGAAATCCACAGTTACGTGGATGAATATAAATTCTCCCGCTCGTATTTAATCTAAACTTTTGAGCTCAGAATCGTATGACAATGAGTTCAGAGCAGAACATCGTGTAACACTTCTCCGTGTTAAATGTGCTGCTTTTCACTTTCACTGACTATCCACTTGCTTTTATATTACAAAGAGGGATAAATACGAATAGCCGATTACATTCTTCAGACCATCTGCCATTTTGTATGCCTCTACCATATATGCTTTTTTATTTGTTTTCTCTCTGACTTAAATCTGTTCAATCTTCTTTCCGGCTGAAGTTTCCACTTGATTTTTGTTTTTACCTTGTTTTTCTGCTGGTGCTGAACAATGACATTCCCTTTGATTTGGGAAGGAGTGACCGTCATTCAGTACAGTATGTCTCAGCCTAGGGTATTTGAGCAGTAAAAAATGTAATAAGAGATTTGGATTTGAAAGCGTCTCAGCTGTTCACTTTTAACTGTTGTTTCATGTGTAGTCCTAAAGAAGTCTGATGGATTGGAGAGACTTGGATTTCCTTTACAGTAGTAGATTTATTGTGATTCAGTTATTGTGACAACAGAACTGATAGTCTCAGTATGTTTGAAATTAAAAATTAGGAACAGAATTTTAGTTCAGTTTACCTGTTACTTAGGTCTCACTTGCATCATTCTTAGGATCACAGCTTTAAACATGGGAGCAAACCTTATGGGTCTGAGTCGCAACACACCATTTTATAGATGGTGATTATAGAAAGGCTGGAAATGGGCCTTTTTCTGTGGCTGTAGGGAAGAGGAGTTGGAACAATGTTCTCATGCTGCAGCACAGGGAATTTAGGTTGGGGATTAGGAGGAACTTTCTGACTATAAGGACAATCAGGCATCAGACAGACTATCTGGAGAAGCTGTGGAATCTCCATCCTTGGAAGTTTTCAGGAGCAGGTTAGACAGACATTTGGCTGGGATGGCTTAGTTGGGAATGCTCCTGCCTTAAGCAGGGAGCTGGACTAGATGACCTTGTGAGATTCCTTCCAGCCCTACTGTCCTATGATCTTATCTAGACAGTGCATTTTTCTCAGCAGAAGTTCAGCTTTTTAGGTCATTCAGAACTCTTGCATATATAAGCATTAGGTCCTAGTCACATTTTGCTCTCAATCTGTTTGTTCCAGGATCGACTCTCTCTACCTCAATCCCCAATGTGTCTTTATAAGTTAAGAATATAGGGCTGGGAAAGCCTGTCTGTGAAGCTTTTCATTTTAGTGAAACAAATGAGATAATTATTTTATTCGTCTCTGGTTTTGTTTTCACAATAACATTATTGTATCCATCAAACTTAGCAGTATGTTAACTTCCCATACAGTGAATATGCTAAGAAATGAAAATAGGGAGGCGAAGAGGAGGCTTCTTCTCCCCACTGCCCTTTCCCTGTAAAGAAACTGAATGAAATTGCGACTTACCATGGTGCTTGCCTTCCCAAAGGAAAAGGAGGGTTTATGGCACTATGGTCCCTAGAAACTGGTCAGCAGAGCTGACTTGGTACAGAGAGCACACGGCACACTTCATAACTGGTTCTTTGGAGGTCCAAGAGGCATTGTTCCCACTTGGAAAGTGTCTCCTTAAACTCCTGCTCTCGAGTTATGTGCTTCTTCACAATCCACTTTGCATGCAGAGGTTCCTTTCCCCTTCTGCTCAGGATTGCACGCTACAGGGAAATGGAACTTTAAAAGTCAAAAGGCTCTGCTAGCTGAATTTGTCCCAGCAAACTAACTTAGGAAATCAACCAAGGCAAAGACTGTGATTAATGAAAATCTAAGGGAAATTATCGCATAGATGATACAGGAAACCTATCTCCCATTCCCAGTAGTGTTCCTGTCTGGCCTGAATATATTCAAAATACCAGGCTGCCTGATTACAGCACAGTTGCATCCAATCTGTCACCTCTTTTTGGATTAGAAAACCTATATCTGCAATACCATGTAGAAAACACTGTCTTTACGATTTCTCACATTATTCATATTGCTGTCACATTTTCACTCACTACAAAGTAATGTGTCAGATGTAATCCCCATACTGATCTGTATGGAAAGCCAGCTCTGAAGTTAATTGAAGACTTCCAATTAGACTAAATTAAAAATTGGCATATACTAAACATGGCACCTACTGAGGAGATTATGCATAATGACAAATGTAATGAAGGAAGTTTTCAGAGGCTAAGTAAATGACTAGCCAAGTAGTCCCAAATTATTTTTTCCTCTTACAAGTAGGAAGAAAGGCAGGTTTTAAGGGATTCTGTATTCAAACTTTTTCAGTACTTTTCTACTAACAGAGAGAAGCATATGGGAACTTTGTTTCATGTACCACAAAGCTACATGATTCTATCATGTATATGAAGACAAATCATGCTGTCTGATAGGACTTGCCACTAGAAATCTTTCTGCTGAATGGAAGCTTAATTTCATACTTGCATTCTACAAAAAATTCTCAGAGACGCACCATTCGGAAACAAGTTTCATTCCCTACAAATCTTTTCATAAGTTGGTGTGAATGACAGCACTGTGTGAGGAGGGGAAGGAGCTGCATTTCCAACACCAAAAAGGGAGGGGACCCCGGAGGAGGTCTGGATTGTGAGATTGCTCTGGGCAGAGTGTCAGTCTTGCCTAACATGAAGGCCAAGAACTTAAGAAGCTCTTGTGTCTTCTGATGCCTATGACAGGATTCCCTCCTGGATGATCTTCTATGATCTCTTAAGTCTGAGGTGTTATCCTGCTTCAAAGAAATAACGGTTTGAGTAGAAGTCAAAGGAAAATCACCCTGAGAGAAAATTCTTAGCCTTTCTCCCACTTTATTTCATACTTGGAGAACATCAGAGAAAAAAGGAAACAACCAGCTAGCCATCTCTCAGATTAAAAAAAAAAAGGAAAAAAAAGAAATGATAGTTCCTTGGCTGACTCATCTCGCTTTTGTGGGACTCATCTTGCTTTCAAAATCCCTTACTGAATTTTGCTGTTTTGGGTTTGGAGGACATGCTTTTTTGAAGAGGGGAACACACTTATCAGGCAACTCTCTTCCATTGATAAAGATAGATTTCTGCTCACCACTGATAGGAGAAATAAGGCCCAGAGATGCTGACAAAGGTTAGTAGTATTTGTTCTCTTGTAAGATGGGCCCTGTCCTTCCTTTGATGCTGTGCTGCTTTTTACCAAAATACTGTTCCTTGTGAAACAGGCAGTCAAGTTGGGTTCATACTTTGAGGTTGAGGGAATTGGCCATAATTGCTTGCCAGGGGATAAACGAGTCATGATTTGGTGGGCTTAAACAATTCTAAGCCCTTTAGTACTAGAAAATAAAGGCTAAAGAATTCCTGTCTACTTTGTCACCTGTGTTATCTCAGGTATTTTTAAGATGACTGCTGTTGTAATATCAATGCACTGAGGATTTGCAATTGGGAAGGAAAACAACAGGCAGGTGACAAAGGAGCATCTTCTATATTTACTAAGATTTCTTGGTGATCTGTAATGTTGGAAAGATAATGAAATATGACAAGTAGATTGAAATTCAGTTTGCCTGAAGGTGGCAGTAGCACTTGAAAGTCTTTAATACAGAAGAAAGCAAATGTTTATGAGAAACTGAGGTTATATAAAGATTTGGGCAAAAATCTCCCCTTGTTAACCACCTCCCTCACAAATAGCACAGTGGTAATATAGGGGTATGACCTGAGCAAAACCTATATTTAAAAACCTGTATTTTAAATATTATTTTCCCTGTACCATTTCCTTCCAGGGTTTTCTTTTTTTTTTCTTGGAAATGATGGTAATAAGAGGAGGTTCCTTCCAGCTGCTGGTTATACTAGTGGGATATTTTAATAGCCGCTGGAAAAATTGTAATGAAATAATAGTGCATTCATCCCTGACATCTGTTTCAACCACTTGTCATTTCCCCCCACACATTTAAGGTGACTAGGTATCTTAGTGATCCCTAATATTACATATGGAAGGTGACAGGGGATGGGGATGAAAGAAGTTTAATTGGGCAGCACTGTCATTCTCCTGATACACAACTGAATGTGCAAAAAGCACATGATAGCAGCTTGGGGTCTGGAATTTGGAATATTTCATATTTTTGGGCGTATAATACAGTAAGAAAGAAGAAAAGGAAATCATGCAAAGGACGCCTGCACAAAGGTAGATGAATAAGGAATGCTTTTTAAATTAGAAAGTACTTGGGGAATGGGGCTGGAACAGAGTGCCTTTCTGACTCTACCCTGACTAATCTTTCAGTCCACAAGCTTTCTTCTAAATGGGAGGTGGAAATCCTCTGAGATAAGACCATCTACCAAGTTCTGGTCTCCTTCTGCCCTCCAGAACTTGTATCTATAACCAGGTGGTGAAGCCTCTCTCTACCCATTTTCTTCCTACGTGGTTTTCTATACCTGCACTAACTTCTTCCTGCATCTCAACCTGGTAAAACACCGTTTTGTCAGATGATCTATTGGTATGTCATCTTTTCACTTTTTTTGTTAGCTTATATTGTACTGGACAAGTCAGGGTTTTTTTGTATAGTCTTTAAAATAGTTTTTCTGTTTTGCCTCTCAACCAATGTAGATTCTTTTTTAAGAAAATAAATTCTAAGTTTCAAAAGTACCATTAGTCTAGTTTTCTTTGTCTTTTTTTTCTTCCCTGAAAACACTCTAATGGGGACAACCTTCAGAGATGTGTCTTTTGATAATGATCTTTTTTATCACAGATTTGGATCTGCAGCTTATTCCTAGTGGAGAAGTTACTAAGCAAGTAGGAGAGGCTCTGCCAGTATCATGTACTATTTCTTCCAGTAGAAATGCAACAGTGCTTTGGATAAAGGTTAGTAATAACAATTCTTGCTGAGACCTGACTCATTGCATTAGCTTATTATTTTTTCAGACTCCTTTTGCATTTTAGAAAGAAAAATAAACAGTTTTCTTTTTACTTTTTTTAAATTAATTTGTTTCAAGCATTGCTAAAATAAAAGGTGGCAAATGGTATAAAGCTAGAGCCATCATACTGTATTCAGTCTTTTAGATACTGTTGCAAGACTAGTGATTTTTTGCATGCCCTGCCTTGATACCTTTGAACAATTTGCCTTAATGTATTCTAGGCTTCTTAAAATCAAGTTTCTTTAAGAATCTACTCAGGTTGGGCATCGCTCATTTAGGCATCCATTTGAATCACTTCTGGAAATTTACGGATCTTCATGTTTTTTGTTGTGTACCATTAAAGTGCTAAAAGGACAGTGTGTTGGGCTATTGGGGCATGGTGATTAAGTGTCTGATTGGTATTGGATTATTTATTCTTGATCAGGGCACTGCAGCACCCTGAGGTGGCGCCAGATCATTTATAAAGGGTGCTGCATGAAGGTAAGTGATGTATGAAGAGAGAAGCAGGAAAGCAGTGACTCAGGCTTGTCTGTGTGTGTGGCCAATCCCCCACCCCCATTGCACAGCCTCTCTTCATAGAGGTATAAACAAGAGTTTTTGAAATTGGCTGCTACTCAGTTTACAGAAATTATGGAGAGGTGCCTATGGAGGAGTGCCTTGAGTCTGAAAAGGTTGCGAACAACTGGTATAGGTAAACGTAATAACACTTCTGTTGCCTCCATGGTGTGTGAAATCCCAGAAGTATAAGACTACCAGGTTGGAGGAATGGCCAGTATTGGGATCAGTAAGAACAGAAAAACAAATGGAAAAATAGATTTTTTTTCTCAGACTTGTTACAGCTGTTACTGATAACAGTGTGCATCTTATTAGCTCCACAGTAAAGCATCACAATTTACATATGCACCAGTATTAGGATGCAGCATACTAATGAACTCTGCCATAGGACAGTACTGTCCTACGGTAGAGTTCTTTACTGCACTAGAATGTACATGTGGATGGCAGCCAGGGGGTTTGCTCCACTCCGACTCAAACTGCTGCTGTTTGGGTGCACTTGTAGATGCTGCACCCAGAAACAATTGACTCCAGCACAAACTGCTCTGGAGTTTACCTTAATTTCACATTTAGGTGCACCCACACTGTCCAACAAAGGCAGGAATTTAATTTATTGCTAGGGGACAATTCATCTGGAGGCCCTAACCTAGCAAAACATGCATAATTAAAGTGAAAAACTACTACTTATTTTATCACTCACAAGATAAGTAGATTTTCTGTGTTAAGCATACACTCTTGTATCTTATTGGACGGGGGCCTAATTTGGAATTCATGTGGACTAACCTCTTTCTTTTCTTAGGACAATACCAGAATGCAGACAACTCCATCATTTTCAAGTCTACAGTATCAAGATGCTGGCAACTACATCTGTGAAACTACATTACAAGAGGTTGAAGGGTTAAAGAAAAGAAAAACACTCAATCTTACTGTAGAAGGTAATGGAGTGAATGGTTATGATCATGGATTGTTCTCTTCAGAGTTACGTTATTGGTATAGTTAATACAATATTGTTCTTTTAGGAAAACCTCAAGTCAAAATGACAAAGAAAACTTATGTAAATAAAGCATTTAAAACCATCATCTGCCATGTGGAAGGTTTCCCCAAACCTGCGGTACAATGGACAATTGCCAGTACTGGAGCTGTGATAAATCAAGCAAGTATCTTTCTTATTGACTAAGGCATACAGAGATGCACAAGCAGTGTGATTTTGAAGTCTAGAAAGCATGCAGATTGATATCAAAGCAGCCCAGTTTAATTAAGTTTATACACAAGACAGTTAAGAGGTGAAGTAGCTAAACACCTAAAAGGGTACAAAATTCATAGCAGAAGATGACTCCCGACTTAACAAACAAAGGAAGATCCAATGGCTGGAAGAAGAAGTTAGGCAACTTCAGACTAGGAACTATATATACATTTTAAGTGAAGGAATGTATTGGGTCTTAAGAACTACAAATTCCCATTTTGCTGTATTTCTTAAAACCTTTGATGTCTTGCTAAACGTGTGACAAGAGTGCTCAGCCTAGGAAAAACTGTCCACAAATTAACTGGAGAAAAGATACTTTGAAACTAAGACAGACTTAAATATAGTGCTACCAGTGAGCTTGTAGTTGAGTACTGGACAAAATGAATTGTATACATACACAAAAACCATGGAGGGAAGAAGTAATGTCCTCTGCATGGCATTTTTCAGACTACACCCTCCAGTAGACTTTGTTAATCTGTTCTGGCCAAATATTACGTTCTGTTCTATCCTTGGAGCCTTACTGAAATTAAAGAGCCTGTGCTGGCTATATACATGGACAGAGCTCACAACTTTCAAGATAGAAAGCTCCAGGACATGGTCCCTAAATTACTGATAACAATTCTGGGCACAGAACTAACTGAAAGATGATAATAAACAGTAGTAAATTCAGGTGATGGCTATATAAACATTTTAATTGGATCTGTGATTTTTGTAATAAAACCAAAACAGTAGTATAATTTAAACACATGAAGCTTAAAGGGAGACATAACCTTAGACAAGATAAGAATATGAAAATTGTAAACACTGAAGAAAGGCAGTGAGTGTGTTTACACAAGACACTTCATGAGTATTAGCCTAATAACACTGCATAGTAGCATCTCATGTCAAAAACTGTACTAATAGCCTACTGCATAGTCTTAATAGGCTAATGTGCAGTAAGCATCACTAAATAACCATGCACTAGTGCTACTGTGCAGTAACTCTAGGTACTGCACATTTAGTTAATGTACATTTAGTTTAGCACTTCCTTAATAAAGTATTATCTAAGGTGCATGAATAAATGTGTAGATGTGCCTAGTGTAGCTGAAGGAGGTTTAATGGGAAATAATAGAAAAAGACAATAAAAAATTACAGTGGAATGAGGTGGAGCTTTCTAATAGTGATGTATTTGACTATAGAATAACCTAACAAGTGAAACAGTCTGCCCTACTTTAAGACAGCATTTCTCAAACTGTCAGATGTAGCAGACTTCAGAGCATATGCAAGTAGAAGGGATAGGAAGAGCAAAGAAAGGGGGAAGAGATCATTCAAAAGGAGGAACAGGAAAAAAACCCTCTTCATATTATATTTCGGATTGCTAGAGAAGTTAGTGTGGTCATAGTGACACTATCCAAAATGTAGAAGCATACAGGTACAGCAAGCAGCACGATAAGTTTATAAGGGCTGCATGACCCAAAATAAATTTGAAAAGCACTGCTTTATGATGTTTAAAACAAGTCTGGACAAACACAGATATAATGAGGGAACTACTTTTTAAAAATATGTACTGAAACAACAAAACTGAATTGCCCGATGCAAAAATCTATTATCACGAGGTAAGGCCTTATTTAGTGTATAGTGGGTGCACCTACGTGTGAACCTGTTAAGGAGTCAGCTGTTCCCAGATGCAGCATCTTCATGTGCATCTCGGACTGTAGCAGTTTGCACCAGGGTGGAGCAGCCTTGGCTTCAGACATTGGCAGAGGGGCTTGTAGAAGTTGGGGGTCTAGACCCCAGCTGGCAGGGTGTGACAGGGTGCAATTAACATACCTGATTAGTGTGTACACATGCATTCAGGCATGGTTATTTTTGTTGCCTTAAAATAGTACCCAACACAGTACTGTCTTATAGTGGTGAAAATTAGTTTGCTGCAGTCTAATAGTGTCACACACGTAGACTATGACACTTTGCTGTGTAGCAAATTAGTCTACTGTGCAGATAAGCACATATGTAGATATTCCCAGTGTGTCTTATTTTTGGATGGAGCAAAGTGTTTTTCATGTTTAATATTCGTATAAGCAGCTAATAAAATCTTATCCTATTTGAATTACAAATATACTACTGGACAGTTTTTCATTGTTATTTGAAATAGTTCATTTCTCCAAACTATAAATAGAATATCTTAAAAATATTTACTGCCAAAGTATTTCTTATGAATAATTTCAGTCCTGGCCCATGATAGATGTACTTTTTATTGTCATATGGAATCATTTTTTTAATTAATTTTCCTTCTTCCCTTTCCAGACAGAGGAAACCAAATATGTTAATGGAAAATTTTCCAGTAGAATTGAAATTGCTCCTGAAGAGAATGTTACATTAACTTGCATTGCAGAAAACCAGTTAGAAAGAACTGTGAGCTCTCTGAATGTGTCTGCTAGTAAGTACTATCAAGATCCTGTTTACCTGAAGTTTTAAATACCATTCTTTAAATTAAATATCCACTATCTAGTACAAGATGTAGATTGTGTAGCAGTAGTGTTAGTGAGAGACTTTATTTTTAGTGCAGAAGACATACCAGTTTTAAATCCAACCTAGGAGACAGTGAATTGAATGAGTTACTAACAGATGGGGGTTGTTTCTAGAGGATGTGAAGTGACGTAAGTCTTAGTACAATTCAGTGGGGCAGTGTCTGTATTAAAAAAAAAAAAAAAAAGCCTACAGTGGCTCTAATGGTCACAAACTCCTCTGAGACCGTTTTAGGCTGGACATAAGAAAAAACTTCTTCACTGTCCAAGTCCCCAAGGCCCAGAATAGACTGGCTCCAGAGGTAGTACATCCACTCTGGACTCTTAAGAAACATTTGGACACTTATCTTCTTGGGATCCTTTAAACCTAGCTGATTTCCTGCCCCTGGGGCAGGGGGCTGGACTTGATGATCTTCCAAGGTTGCTTCCAGCCCTGATGTCTATGAAACTTCTATGAAACTCGCTCCATTGTTGAATGTCTTAGCAGAAAGGCCAAGGAATCTAATGAAAATATAGAGTAAATTCCCCTCTTATGCTTATAGATGAATCCTCTCCAGAATAATGGATTCAGATTTTTGCTGCTGTATTTCAAAATATATTTGCTTAGCGGCTAGATGATGTCATTCTTTGCTCGTACATACATTATATGTAAAGTATTTTTTATTTATTTTTTAGATCTCATTACTAAAATGATATCTTTTCTTAGCTGCCAATTTCGTGGTATGCCATTAATGGCTGTGTGAGTTAGTTTCAGAACAGAATCCACACATGGGTGCTAGCATCTAATCCAGTATTGTTTACAGTAATAAGAAGGCAGTGCTGATGTTTTTTGGTGGGGTAACATAATGCTTAGTTAAAAGTATTTATAATATTGAACTTCTTTCTGTCTCTCCAAACTCTTTAGTATGATGCCTGAAAACTATAAAATAAAGTTTTCTGCCTGAAAGTAAGATATTGATTATGTTGTGTTGCTAATGCTGTATTAAGTATGAACATTTCTGTCCTGGCTGTAAAATAGACTGCTGTATTGAAAAAATATCACAGCACATTATGAGGGCAAAGGTGACTTTTTAGTTCTCACTGGATTTTTGTTTTTAACTATATTACAATTTTTCATTTCAGTAAATTTTCCAGAAACGGATGAGGCAGAGGATAAAAGTGGTATGTATGTACAGCATTGCATATCCCACTTTCTTAACTGTATCAGCTAAAGCTTTCTGAAACCATAGAAAATTAGGGTTAGAAGTAGTCCAACCCACTACTCCAAAACAAGACCATCCCCAACTATATCATCCCAGCCAAGACTTTATCTAGCCAGGTCATAAAAACCTCCAAGAATGGAGACTCTGCAACCTCTCTGGGTAACCTATTCCAGGTTTACTCTCCTTCGTGTGAGAGTTTTTTCTAATCTCTAACCTCAATTTCTCTTGCTGCAACTTGAGACCGTTGCTCCTTGTTCTGTCATCTGCCACCACTGAAAACAGTCTACCTCTCTTTCTCTTCTCTCATGTTCCCTGCCCCTGAACCATTATTGTTGTCCTCCACTGAACTTGTTCCAACTTATCTACACCGTCTGTAGTGAGAGGCCCAAAACTGAACATAGCACTCCCAGAAGTGGTCTCATCAATGCTGAATAGAGGGGAATAATCACTTCCTCGATCTTCTGGTAACACCCCTACTAATGCAGCCCAGTATGTCCTTAGCCTTCTTTGCAACCAGGGTCCACTGTTGGCTCATGTTCACTGTAACCCCCAGGTCCTTTTCTTCAGAATTGCTGTGTTGCCAAGTCACTCCCCAGCCTGTACCAATGCATGGGATTGTTCCATTGTAAGCAAAGAACTTTGCATTTCTTCCTGAACTTCGTGAGATTTCTTTCAGTCCAATCCTCCAATTTGTTAAAGTTTCTGAATACTAGTCCTACCCTCCAGCATATCTACTACTCCCCCAAAGTTGGTGTCATCTGGAAACTTGCCAAGGGTTCATTCCATCCTAACTTCCAGGTTGTTGATATTGAACAAAAATGACCCCTGGGCACTCCACTGGAGACTAGCTGCCAACTAGATAGAGCCATTGACTACTAACTACCCTCTGAGTCTAATGATCCAGCCAGTTTTCTATCCACCAGACAGTCTGTTCATCCAACCCATACCTCTCTAACTTGCTTGCAAAAATATTGTGGGACACCATATCAGAAGACTTGAGAAAGTCAAGGTATATCATGTTCACTGCTCTCCCTGCTTCTGCAGTCAGTCATTTCATCATAGAAGGCAATCAGGTTGGTCAGGCATGACTTGCCCTTGGTGAATCTGTGCTGTTCCTAATCACCTTCTCCAAGTACTTAGAAACAAATTTATTGAGGACCTGATGCATGATTTTTCCAGGGCCTGAGGTAAGGCCAACTGGTCTTTAGTTCCCCAGGTCCTCCAACCTCTTCTTAAAGATGGGCACTATCTATTTGCCCTGTTCTAAACATCTGGGACCTCTCCTGATCACCTTTAGTTTTGCAGAGCTGCTGATAAAGATAATGGTCAGCAGCTCTGCAATCACAGCTGCCAACTCTCTCAGTACCCTCAGGTGCGTCATGTCCAGCCACATAGACTTGTACACATCCAGCTTTTCTAAGTTAACCCCAACACTGTTGGCCGCTCACCTCCTCCTGCAAATGGTGCTGCCAGGTGCCATAGTCCAGGAGCTGACCTTGCTTGTGAAGACTGAGGTAGAAAAGGCATTGGGTATTTCACCCTTTTCTGCCATTATTTGTCACTAGGTTGCCTCTCCTATTCAGTAAGGGACCCACACTTCCCCTGATCTTCCTCTTGTTGCTAACATACTTGTAGAAACCCTTCTTGTTACCCTTTGCTTACCTTGCTAGCTGCAACTTCAGTTCCACTTTGGCCTTCCTGATTTCATCCCGGCATGCCCAAGCTATGCTCTTTTACTCCTCTCTAGGCATTTGTCTAAGTTTCCACTTCTTGTAAGCATCCTTTTTGTGTTTTAACTCACTGAAGAGTTCCCTGTTAAGCAAAGCCGGTGTTTTGCCATACTTATTAGTCTTTCTGCACATCAGGATGGCTTATTCTTGTGCCCTCAGTAGAGTTTCTTTAAAGTGCATACAGCTTTCCTGGACTCCTTTCCCCCTCAGACTGGCCTCCTTGAGTGAGTTGAAGTCTGCTTGCCTGAAGTTCAGGGTCCTTTCTCTGCTTCTCTGCTTTCTTCCTTTCCTCAGGATCCCGAACTCAATCATGACATGGTCACTGCTGCCCAAATTTTACATTCCCCACTAATTCTTCCCTGTTGTGAGCAGCAGAACAAGCCTAGTTGGCTTCCCCAACACATGCACCAGAAAGTTGTCCCCAGCTAGGGCCAGTGATACAAAAATTTCTGCTAGCTGTTTGAGAGAGCCTCATCCACCTCCTCCTCCTGCTCTGATGGTCTATAGCGGACACCCACCATGACTCCACCCTTGTTGCTCTCCCCTCTAACCCTAACTCAGAGATTTTCAACAGGCGTATCTCCAGCTTTATACGAGAGCTCTACGTAATCATACAGCTCTTTTACATAAAGCACAACTCCCCCTCTTCTCCCCTGCCTGTAGCATAATTATTACTTTATAATAATTGTTAATGTAATTGAATAATTTCCACAACCCTTCGCAGCTGGACTTGAGTTAAAATAGCTGTGGCTATGAATATCTAAAAATTAGACTGTTGAAACGTTGTCCTTTAATAGTATTAAAGCTTGCCTATTTACTTTCATGCATTTTACATAGGTTTGGCCGTTTGACTAAGCCTTGTTTGGGGTTATTTTTACACCTGACATTTACTGCCAGCTATGATTGTAGAATGACTTCATGAGCTTTTCTTCTTTGTTTTTAGATGACAATACAGAAAAGGTTAATGACCAGGCAAAGCTAATAGTGGGAATCGTTGTTGGTCTTCTGCTAGTTGCTCTGATTGCTGGCATTGTCTACTGGCTTTATGTGAAGAAATCAAAGTAAGAATTTACGGTGGAAAAATAACATTTTTTTTTAATTTAAAGAAAACGTGCACTTACCTATTTTTGTCTCTAAAGTATTCACAATATGCAGGAATAGACAAGTTATCACCATAGATAAATTGTATGTTGCATCTGAAATTAATAGACATCTTGATAGGGAAACAGCTACAGCACAGATTTCAGAGGGGACAGTTTTCTTAGATCGTTTAAGTCATTTAGGGCCAAATTCTGTTTTCACTAAAGTCAGTGAAAGTTTTGTTTTGTTTTTTCCATTTCACTTAAATGGGACTTGGCATTTAAACTGAGTCAAATTAGGGATTCCCAACCACTTGCCCAGGAATGCAAGGGACTCGATTAAATTTCTTAAAAAGCACTTTGAGATCTTCCATCACTATCTGCTTTAATTCACTTTTTTGTATTGTTTGAAAACAAAGGAGTCACTGTCTAGAGCTGCATGTTTAGTCATCTCTGGAACAGTATAGGTTTTTCTTATTGGCCCTGCTCATTTTAGGTGGTTTTATTGGTACAGAAAGAGAACCTTAACCAAGATGGTGATGGGAAAGTGATTTCAGCAGGTCCCCTAACTAGTTAGTGTGGCAGTGATGTGGGGTGGGGAGGAAAAAAAAACAAACCCATGCTTTACCCAGAAGCAGCACGTTAGTTCAACCTGGCATCCGCAGCATCTGTATAGATTGGGCACTTCAGCAGGACTTTTTGGTGCTTTTATCTAATAGCTGATTCAATTGGCTATTAGATAAGTGACAAAAAGCCCCACTAAAGTGCCTGCTCTAAACAGATGCTGCAGAGTGGGGTCAAAGTAACATACTGCCTCTTCTGGGCATGTGCTGGGCTCAGCACAGGAGCATGCTGACTTTAAAATACCAGGGGGTTTTGGAGTTCTTTTCATGCCTGCAAGTAGCCCATGTGTCTAGTTCTAATCCAGTATTTATCTTCTGAGGTTGGGGTCAGTCAAGGTAAGTCTGATGGCAGGGTAAGTCTGTCCTGTCAGGGATTCAGTGGAGTTAGCTGACTTACAAGGTCACATTCATAAAGTGTTCTGACAAGGGACATCATATGATTAGAGACAGTTCTATATGGAGATAGAGTATCATAGCTCGTCTGTTTTTCCCTATTTTTTCTTCCTTCCCCCCACATAACATCTAAAATATACATATTCTAGGATTAATTTCACTCCCTGCTGAACAATTGCAGGCCTGTCTGTCTGTCAGTAAAAAGCTCTCCTCTGTGGTTAGCCACAACTGAGCAGCTTGGGGAATTTCCTAAACAGGGCATCCCTACAAAAAAATCTAAGCACCGTCAACATGTAATATTAAAAGGGGAAAGGAGAATTAAAATTATTTGTTTGATCAAAAATATTTCCCTCTGCTGTTTTCCTTCCCTTATAATGAGCCGTAGTTTCATTTTGCTGAGTCCTCATATTCAAAGTGGGGGGAGAGGTATAATTTTTACTTTCTGGCAGGTTTTTGTACTTTATGGTATTTGGTTTTTAAAGTTTACTTCAAAGTTAAGTAACAGACTATTCTAAAATGAGCAAGAAAAATGGAAAATTAAGTCTGTGGTAGGACAAGCTCATTGGGAGCAATGCAAAAGCGTCATAGGATCATAAAAAATTAGGGTTGGAAGGAACATTGTAGGTTATCTAGGCCAACCCCCTGCTCAAAGCATGACCAACCCCCAACTATATTATCCCAGTTAAGGCTTTGTCTAGCTGGGTCTTCAAAACCTTCAAGGATGGATATTCCACAGCCTCCTAGGTAACCTGCTCCAGTGCTGTACTACCCTTCTTGAGAGAGTTTTTTTCCTAATATATAACCTGAACTTCCCTTGCTGCAACTTGAGGTAGTCTCTATTTAATATATTTCTTTAGAAATTGGTGACAACATATCAGTGATTGAAATATATAACATGTTCCCTTTCCTGTTTTATGGATGCAAAGAGTCAGCAGAAGAAAGCAGTATTATAAAGCGAGATTTCAGTGCAAATACACCACAAATCCTATGCAGCTATGTCACAAACCACTCAGAATCCTTACTGACCCCGAGTGCGTCCAGTCATAACCTTGCATCTCCACACAGGCCACTCTTGAACATTTGGGTACTTTTTGAATGCACTCTCAGACAATTACTCATCTAAATCTATGTCCCCAAAAGGACATCCCTGCAAAGCCTGAGAAGTCAGCAGCCCAGCATTTCCCAAGCTTCTTGAGGCAAGAAAAAGAAAATTACCTTTTTGTTTTGTTGTGGTTTGTAAAATCTTGATCAGTCTTGTCATCTAATGTAATAGGAACATTACTTCTAGCCACTGAGTATATTCACATCCATTAACTTGTAATTATTCATCACTTAGTGCAAAAGCCAATTGTTGCTGTATTATATTTAACTACATATATTTAACATATACTGTCCTATCAAACAGGCATGTTACCACTATCCTGTATCTCTCACCATCCCTCTCTGACCAAAGAGTTGAGAACTGCCATTTTCCTCTTTGATGTAGCCAGGCAACCAAATAGCTAGTTGTCACATGCCACGTCAATCCTGGTTACCTAGGACATCAGGCTCCCAGTAAATTGGAAGTCCATCCCTTATGTAGGCAACATCTGCAAGTACAACTATCTTAAGCAACCCATTTCATTTATAAGGGGTTCATTGTATAGCTAAGCAAACTAGTCATATAAAAAGAAGTGTTAGTAGCTTCTACATATACTTACATTTTAGGGAAGCATGTTTTCCAGAGATTTCTGATTTTTAAACTTGGTCTCCTTTTCCTCTTCCTCCTTGGACCCCTCCTCCTCCTCTGATAAGGAACACATCTGAAGATAAGCTAGAACAAAATTAAATTGATTTACTGCAGCAAGTTGTATGGGGATCAAATGCACCCTAAATTGTTGAAGCCTCTCAGCAGTCTCTTGCCAATCCTGAGGCCAGTTATATGATGAACAACAAAAACTGGGCTTTGCTGCTACTTCACACACATTTACCACAACACTTAAAAGTTATCAAAGTTACCAGTCATATCATGTAGAAAACATTTGTAACATAACGTGCAGATTCTGCATTGCTCACGATTACCTTCCATTATATTAACTACTTACTTTTTTTTCATATGAACGTGATTAATGCTGGTGTGCATTTGTACCAACATGTGCCTTTTCCCCACTGGTCATCATTTCTTCAATGCTAGAATATTGGCTTCAGGCAAGCCCCTTCTTTCTGCTGTTGGTCATTCATCAATAGTTGGTCAAAGAGGGTGCAGATGCTGCTTCTTATTCTGGGCTCTTGGTTTTTTTGTGCAGTCTTTAGTAAATGATGAGTTTGAGTAAAAATCTAAACATGGCTTTCAAAAGCAATGCCGTTTATAAAAGTTCATGGTTCCTGCTTCAGTGCAGGGAGAGACTTAAATGCACTTTTCTCTTCATTGCTGCCATGTTCATCAAGCAAGCTGAGATGACAGGAACACCTACTACTTTGAACTTCCCTGTTAAAATAAAACACAGTATGAAATGTTGAGTCTGGTGGTAAAAAGAAGTCAAAACCGTGGGAGACATTCTGAATGAGCTCTTATATTTAACAGTTTAAATCAAGGGCACACAAAAAAGGAAATATTGTTTTTTCATTAGTGAATATCATACTGTGAATGACATCCAAGTAAAACAGCTGAAGGTAGAGCTTACCCCAATCCAAGGGGAGACTGGCATGTCATTTATAGAGATTACAGGATGAGCAAAAGCAGGTATATTCTTGGAGAAAACTCAGGACTTTTCTTGAAGCAAAGTGTGAGATGTCAGATGAGGAGTCTAAATTTTAGTGAACCATACAAGGATCTGCATAATCTGAGTAGGGGAGAAAAGTACAGGAAGCTGAAACAAATTATAAGCAAAGCTGTAGTAGTACCTGGTCTTAGTTACAAGTCCACTTCAGATAAATAGATGCCACTGCCATTTCCCACAACGTATGATGGTGTCAGGTAGGTTTGTATGGCTATACATAACATACTACCCAACCCCAACAGGCTTGAGAGCGACTTCTAGCAACTTGTGGTGTCTAGTTAAGCTGCTGTAGTAGGGATATACTTCCCAGAGCATCTACAGCAGTGGTACTTTAGTTTAGTTCAGGCTGAGATGTTCTAGCACACTAAATACAGACTAGCAGCACTGAATTCTGCATTGTAGATATGTCATGACCTGGTTATAAAAGTTGCACTCCAACCACAAAAGCTGGTGAGTGCAATACAATTAGCTGCCAGAAGAACCAATAGGGGGATTTAAGTGTATTGCCAGCTTGCCACTAGTTGGTTACAAACTCAGGCTCTATTATTGTGGCTCTTGCGCCAGAGTTTTCCACTCTTGTGAGCAGAGCTCCACCAAAGTCAAGGTGCTGGTTGCCTCAGTAGCAGTAAGAGCTCTGTGTTTTAATAGGCCTGAGAGTATTGCCTGCCCAAGGATCACTAATATTTAAAGCTGTGGCTGTCATTGGTAGTGTCTGGGGGAGCCCTAGTACTGCAGTGCAGTACAGGACTGTCCAATTGATGCCCCAGGAGGGCTTAAGTTACAGCCCCTGGGCTCCTGCCCAGATACCATTCCCCTCATTGCTCTGGCTGCAACACCTTCTTTTCCTCAGGTTCTTCCTCTCTCCTCTGGCTACTGTGTCCTGCCTCTGCCCCAGGGAAGGTAGTGGTGGGGTGCCCATGAAGGTGCATTGCAGGGTAGGGTGTCTGGTAGAGGTGGGGAGGCACCCACATGGGCATGCAGAGGAGCAGGGGGAAGCATCTGCTTAGCCCAGTGGGCTGTGGCTCAACTGGTGCAGCATCTGCAGCCCCGAGGAGCTAGGAAGCTGAACAGCCCTACAGTAGTGGTATCATAAGCTTCTGCATTCACTAGAAACTAACATCGTGATGCTTCCATCCTTAGCATTAGGTATCAAAATAAATGGCCAGATTTCCAGACATACTGAGTTCCTCCAGCATTTATTACCTTCTCTGGGCCATAACAGGAACTGTAGCTCCTCACTTGCTCTGAAACGGAAATCTCCATCTTCACAAAAAATTACATTTGGGGCCTGAAAGGTTCATGATGATGTCTGTGATATCAAAGGAGAGAGAAACAGAATCCAGCATAGTTAGACATGTTTCTTACATACAACTCTCGAACAATAAGAAACAAAATAGTTGGATCCGTTTATCAACGTACATTTTTAGCATCTGCAGCTGTAACCTACAGAGAGTAATAGTGGGTTCAGAACTGACTAGTGTTAACATGAAAGCCAGCCTGGCTTAGGCTTTGCACACAGCGAGGGACAGAATGAAGTTACAGTAATTTTGCCTAATTCTCTTCTATTGTGGCTTATTCTCAGACTTAATTTGTTATATTTGACATACACCCTTACGTTTCTATAAATTAAAGTTTAGCCCTGCTTCCTCTGCTTCACTTATGTTCCATGGCTAAAGCAGGATTTTGCTTATTGGACTTTGTTAATTAACGTGCAACTGTTAGTGCCCTTTTTAAGCGAGCCCGGTAGTCTTGCTGGAGACACCCCAGAATGGTTATTATCTGTCATCATCTGCTTAGCTGTTATGGTGGAGACATTTCATGTCTTGTTATTCAGATGACAGGCAAAATACATCTTAGCCAATAAGTAAGGCTTAAAAATATCTTTTAAATCTCCCTAATCCACAGTAAATTTATTAAGCTAGAAGAAGTTTATCCAATGTTAGGATATTCTTTTTTTCCCTTGTATTATGGTCTTGCAGTGCATCTCTCATTTCCTTTCTGAGGTGTCAGATGAGAAAACAAATAAGTTTACCGTACAACAGAGCTTACTATAGTGCAACTAGCAACTTTGTGACAATCTTAACTATTTAAATGACAGAAGTCAGTGATAATGAACTAAAGCCACTGATCTTTGTACTAGCTGGGCTTTCACACCAAAGATCTCCCCACTAGCCATACTTGAAGTTTCAGGCTGTTGTGCGTACCCAGAACTTCAGAATTTTACATATATACATTTTTTTAAATCGGGCCCAAAGACCCGTACCTTCTTTGCATCAGGCTGTTTCATGTGCCTTGCACAGGGGGCTTGGCATGTCAACCATGCGTGACTTGGAATATATTTATAATACACCAAAATTGTCCTATGTTGCCCTAACCCATTATCTGAATTAAGACTTAACTAACAGCACTTCTCTAGGATGCTTTAAAGAACATTTGCAGTGCTTGCCTACCTCTTTGCACACATTAAGAGCATGCAGACATCCCACCAATAAAAAATAAAGGTACAATAAAAAGTATAAAAGGTTACATGATGTATGGTGTCAGTCTGTGGCATGTCAGACTCTTGCTAACTTGTGTCATCACTGAATTCTACAAGTCAGTGTCACCTTAGTTCTTTATCCTGAAGCAAGGGTGAGCACATGCATAAATCTGTCACAACAGACATAACTTTTTCTGTAGAGGAAAAATTATCCACAGAGAATGTATATGTGATAAGCTGCTTTGACACATGGGATTTACTTTGCCCCACTCAAATGTGTTGCCCATTTACATTTTAAAAGTGGTGGCCTTTAAAGCGTTATCACACCACTGCAGGAATCTTTCACCTTGGCAGACAGTGAAGCTTCTCTCACACATTAAATCAACGGCTTAGTGGTTTTATTGTGCTAAGCTACACTAAGCACTTAACTCATTAATTCATCTTCACTACTTATATTAAAGATGACCTGCTATTTAAACGAGACGTACCTCTTTCTCCTGCTGCTCAAATATTTACGCATTCTCTTTCCTACGCAAAAGTTGTCAGTCATAACTATCGGAGATCTAGAAACAAATAGCATCCAGGTGGTACCCAGAATGCTTTTCCAGCATGGCATAAGTTCTCATTAACTTCTTCACAGTAAGGGAGCTTCTGCTGTTTTGGCACAAGCTCCAAAAAGCAATTATTACATGGGCACACACAGAGACTGCCATATTGGTAAGGATGCTTTTCTTACAAATCTCAGTTTAGTTTGTTCATAAACAAGACTTCCTTAATACAACACGCAAAGACCTATGCAATGAATGTGTCAGCAAAATGTGTACAGCCAGTTTAACCTTACTAAGTGTACATGGCAATTAAGCTCAGATAATTTAGGATCTTTTTAAAGCAGAGTGTGTGTATGCAACCTTACATCAGTGCTAAATTCTATGGATAAACTAATACTAATGCCATCAGTATATTTATGGCCATATGCAAGTTTTTTTACTAGGCTGGTAATTAAATTGTGCACATTTTCTGTATTGGAAAGAGGCATAGCATATTAAAGTTTTGATGGAGCAAAGTGCATAGTCATGAAAATAAGATATTATTTTTTCATCATAGGGCAGCATCAAAACATGTAGACAAAGACCTTGGAAATACAGAAGAGAATAAAAAGCTAGAAGAAAACAATCATAAATCTGAAGCTTAAAAGACAAAACATGTCAGTCATCATTCCAGGTGGGTGTTGTGAACTGCAATGTATGGTATATGTTTATCCACCATTCCCTACTTCTGCATAGAATCAGAATTGTTTGCTTGTACCTTCCATCTTGTTCTGCTAAAGGAGATGTTTCCTTCAATTTAAAAGGTAAGTAGCTTGTACTCTTAGAGCAAAATGGCCCTGAATTTCTCATTAGTGTAAGGTCAACAGTTGCCATCTGGTCTACCAAGAACTGTAAGATCTTGTAGCCTTATTTCAGAACACAAGGATTTGTATTGGAGACAGTGGGAACTACCATATTTACTCAAATATAAGACAAGGTTTCTTCCCCCTGCAATCAGCATAGCAAAAACACAGTGCCTTGTCTTACATTTGCATACAAGGAAACCTCATTAAATACATTGTGCATCATTAAACTGCTGCCAAAAGCAGCACGTGCTCAGTAATGGAAACCAACTTTGAAGCTGATTAAATGCAGCTAACACTGAACATGATTATAAAAAACATGGTCCCTCTTAGGCAAACATACTGATGGGCACCTTCCAAATGGAAATATTAGTGTAGCACATCTGATTAAGATATATGGCAGTTCCCATTAAACTCAGTCTCATAGCTGACTCTTTTTTGAGTAATAGTGAGCCATTAACTAGTTTGACTTCCCTTCACTCCCACAGCTGAGCTGTGCCTTTCTTGTCCATTTCCAATTATTCCTGTTTCTTCACCAGCCTTAAATATCTGCAGTCACCACCAAACAGGGCCCCAAACAATTCACCCAGATTCCCTCTATCTGTTACCTCGTTGCATATGATTAGAGTAGCCCTGCATCTCATCTGCTTATGAGTTATGGGATCCTCCAGAAATGTGCAACAAGAACAGCTGGTTCCAGTCATAAGTGGGGGCTAATCAGCACATGGATCCTTTTGTGGTGGTGGTAATCTGGCATATGTGCACACGTACTGAGCAGCGCTGAGTTATGGGGTGCAGTGCTGAGCATGGCTTGAAATGCTGTTGACTTTGGAGCCCAGCCCAATGAACAGTACAGTAAATTATGAGCCTTTTGGCTTTGACTTGTATCATGCATAGTTTGCACTGTATACAGATAGGTACAAAAGTGCTACTTAAAAGTATGTTTATGGGGTACCTGAACTAAAACTTGTAGCTGTTTCATAGAAATTCAAATGTATCTATTCCAGATGAACCAAGTTTTTTGGGCACCCGTAGTAATTTGCTTATATGCATATTTCAGTCAGTGTTTTCAGATTTGCTCCTCACTTCCACCATGTGCTCAGGGAGAGCAGGGTCTGATGGGGGGAGGGCGGGCAGGGAAGGAACGGGATGCAGAAGACAAGGGGGCTACCTGACCTCCCAGATTTATTTTTCCTGCTGTAGCAGTTGGAGGTGGACAAATTCAAGGCAACCCCCCAATAATTAGATTCTGTACCTGGAAAAGTATAACAAATTATACAGTTTCTATATATGTGGGCACTAGTAATTGCAGGGTCATCTTATATTTGACTACACACAATACCTGCATTTCTGTTGTCTTGGGAAAGTGAGAATTGTCCCCCTGGACAGCTAAGTGCACATGTACATAAAAATTGGTAAAGAACCCTGACATTCATAAGCCAATTCACATAATATTTTCCCCAATTGTTATATATCAGTTAGCATTTAAGTAGCGTAATAACTAAACTGAAGAAAATGTTGGGTTTTATATTGACAAAGCTGACTTAAAGTAAAAGGAACATATCACTGCTTACAGTAGATAAAAGTAATGTTTGTAAACACCTCAAAAATGATTTCAGTTCAAGGGACAGGAAGCTCCACTTAGCAGAAAGCCACTGAAAGGTAACTTTCCTTGTTTTTTCCATTGGCCTTGCTATTGCCCTTCCATTGGAGATAGAGGCAGTAACATAGCAATGCTATTGCAGGTGGGGTGTAGATCTTCCCACTTCTAATTTCTATAGAACAAAAACTTCAGGAGGCCTTAAGCAACTGCAGAGAGTACAGAGGTACTACAGAGATAACAACAGCACCGTATCCAGTAGTCAGATGGATCCACCACTGCTGTATCAGTCTTCTTTCAGCACCACAAGCAAGAATTCACACCATCTTGAAAGAGTAGTGTCATATGTGATGTACATTATAGACATCACAAAGGAGTGGGAACTTAAGACATTGGTTGTTGCTTAGGTGTCCTCTAACAAGTTAACTTATTTACTTATTATTTAAGTAAATATTTAAATATTACATTCTCTAATTGCTTGCCTTTTAGAATTTACAGGCTTTGAAACTCTAAAAGGGGCTGATTTTCAGAATTCACTGAGCACTAATTTTTAGTCAAATCAGAATGATAGATTTCATAGACATTAGGGCTGGAAGGGACCTTGGGAGATCATCGAGTCCAGCCCCC
>NW_017728906.1:5311907-5332374 GCF_001723895.1 Crocodylus porosus | reverse complement strand
CGTGGATGCTTTGCCCCAAAGTTTGGTGTCATCGGTGAACTTGGCCAGTCCACTCCTGACTCCAATGTCCACATCATTAATGAATTTTAAGAAAAGTAACACTGTTGCAGTAGAACAATAGAATATAGTTTAAAGAGGATGATGACCAAGTGGAGAACATCTAAGCCCTTTTTAAGAATTCTAGATATCTGTGACTAATTGAAAGGCATTACATCTTGCCTGGGATCCACAAAATCACAAGGCAAATTATCTTGCCACATGCTCAAAACTTTCATAGAAGTAAAGGATGATCAAGTTAAATATATGCCTATACACAGGAACAATGCTACCTTGAGAAGCAAAAAGATTTGGTTGACTGGAAGGTGCATTTCAAAGGTGGAAGAGCCGTAAGTGGGGATTCCTTCTGGTTACAGGCTACAAGGAAATTGCTGAGGTAATGGGGCGGGGGATGAACACAAGACAGGTGAGAGGAACTGCTCTTGACAATGCACAGTGGCAAGTTAAGTGAGAGACTAGCAAAAAGCTGGATATAGCTGCTTTATACAGGGCTTCAGCAGAGGGGGGATCTTAACTACCTAGAGTTAAGTTCAATAGATGGTGGTGGGAGGGGGGGAGGGTACAGTCTGGAGTCAGCAGTGGGTGCCCTTATAAAAATGGTTTATTCTTGATATGCTAGAAATATATCCCTGTCCATATATAAATAATAATATTAAAGTATTCTCTCTAATATTATATACCTACCTACTTACTCATCCATCCATGTATAAAATATTTTAACTATTATGTACATTTCGCATATTAGGAATAACCCACTTTTGCAAGGGCACCCATTGCTGACTCACCATTCAGAAGCGTGTCCTCGTGCAGCAACTTGACTTGTACCTCCCCACCCCCCATCTCCCCTCCCCACCACCCAATAGTTAAGAGTCCCCCTCTGCTGAAGCCCTGTATGAAGCAGCTAGATCCAGCTTTTTGTTAGTCTGTTACTTATTTGCCACTGTGCATCCTGTCAAGGGCAGTTCCTCTCACCTGTCTTGTGTTCATCCTCCCTCGTTACCCGAGCAGTTTCATTGTAGCCTGTAACCAAAGCAGTCTATTTATGGCCCTTCCACCTTTTGAAACCCACCTTTGTCTGTCCCCCACCCCCAAATTGTTTTGTTTCATGAACGACTTGTGCCCCCAGCTGGGGCGGGGGCACAGAAGCAGGGGAATGCGGTGGCAGTCAGCAGAAGAGCTCCTGCAGACACTGCTGGTGCTGTTGGCGGTGGGGAGTGGGGTGGTGACCACCTGCTGGGATCGTGGACTGCCCACAGATGCCGCTGGCAGTGTTGGCAGCAGGGTGGCGAGCAGCAACTGCCTGCAGGCACTGCTGACAGTCAGCGGTGCCTTTTTGTAAGGGGGGTACCACCATGCTCTGGGGGGGAGTGCATGTGCACCCACATGTAACCCCTACGCATTGCCCATTTTGTTTCAAGGTAGCGTTGTTCCTGTTCACCTTCCCACTGAGCAGTTTAAGAAGGATACAACCCACCAAGTGTGGCCAGCAAGTCTAATGGAATAGGATTCGTTCAACTCTAGGCCTCCTGACTTTTACCTCCCTGTTAGTGGGCATGTCTACACATTCATTAATGCACCTTTGCTACTACGCATTAAGTTTGGTGCCTCTAATATGAGGTACTGTAACGGGCATTAGCCCACACTAACATGCAGTAGCAAAGGCAAACAGCTTTTTTGTGATGCTTAATGCACAGTAGACTAGTTCTACTGCGCATTAGCACTGTTTTTGGCATCTCATGTAGATGTACCCAGTTTGGGTATAATTAAAAGCAATGCCCCACCCTTCCTCCTACCTGGGGGCCTATTATTTTCACCTTTTGCTAAAAATAGGGATGGGGGGGGGACACAGGGGACAGTTGGAGCTGAAAGGTGCCAAGGGACCTTTGGCAGGAGGTATAGAGGCAGTGGGGATGCAGGCAGCAGATATGGCTTTAGCATGGGATTGGGGTTCAGACTGCAGCAGCTGCCTGCCCCCTGCTACCTTGTACTCTATTCCAAGAGGAGGGGCTTCTCCCCCCCCCCATGTTAAATTGCAGGAGGGGAGGTAAGAACCTCATCTTTGAATTGAGTATAAGTTGCAATATTTATCTGAATAAGGTATAGTGTTTTCTGTATGAATATTTTAGTTTAGGTGCCTCATTAATGGACAGTCTGAGATGGGTCATACTAGGACAAGCAGATGACTATATGATCACATCAATTTCCACTTAAATGCCAGAATTACTCACTCTGATGACTCCAACTGGATTCCCATCAAAGTGTACAGGACCAGTTTAACTGAAGTCGTCAAAACCCACCTACAGTAAATAAGCTTCCCAGAGGCCAGAAAACTAGACAGGATTTAAGATTCCCTTGGGGGAACAGGGCTGGGGTGGTGCAGGTGCTAAGGCACATGGTTTATAGCCTAGCAGTCACAAGTTTGAGGCCATAGCAGAAGTGCTCACTGTGTGACCTGTCAGATTCCCGCAAATTCTGCTAAATACTTTTTGTCACATGGACATGAAAAAAGAAAGGATCCTTTGATAGGGCAGACGCTTAGTCCTGTGGTTGTTGTCAACCTTCATGGACTCTTCACTACTACTTTGACTACAGAACAATAATAGAGCTGTTCTTGTTGCAAAGAACTCAGAAAGACGGCAACAGGTCAGAATGTTCTGACGCTATAGATTCCCATTTGAAATCTCTGGGTTTATCTTGTGAGTCATGTCTAGGTATTTGCACACCAAACACCTGCTGTCACCCTTAAAAGGATCTTGCAGTGCCAGAGTGCTGTCTCACACCAATTCAGAATCACTGCCCTAGAGCAGGGGTCCAGGATTCAGTCTGCAGAGCTATTTGTCTGACCCACAAACTTGGGGCTTCAGTAGTATTCAGCAGCAAGGGCAACAGCCATTGCTTTTCCCCATAGCCAAGAAGAAAGGAACAGGCTGCAGGTGCTTTCCCTATGCCAACGTGGGGAAAAGCAGCAGCATTGGGTGCTTTCCCTGTGTCTGGGAAAAGCTGGGTCCTAGTATCACCCACCCCCAACTCAAACTGGATCGGTTCAGCTCACAGCCTTGGAAGACTGCTTTCCTAGACTAAGGGATGCTTTATAGGAAGAGGGGAGCCATCTATACCACAACATTTTTCAAAGGATGGGAGAAAACAAGCTGGGAACTCTTCTTCCACCTACCAGCTTCATGTGCCTCCATCAGCAAATGGCAAGCATCCTTCAAATCCTGGAATTTCCTTCTGAGTCGCTGTTTGTAAAATAACTCCCACACGTGGTTAGCCCAGGAGACAGTGCTTAGAAGGAAGCCAGCCAGCAGCCCATTGAATATATTTGGAAGCAAGGAAAGAGGGGATTCTTTCCAATGCCATGGGTTGGTATTCTGCCCTACAGCCAATCATATAACATCTTGCTGCTGCTTCATGAATTTTCTTTGAACTACTAGCCTGAACTTGAAGTGGTTACTAAAAAGTATAATGCAAGCAACTCCAGGGCAGAACCCAGACTCAAAAGATACTGTCTGTTAACCCACCAAGGATGTGAAGCTTTTGGAATAAATGTTCTCTCAGATCACAGGTTATCAGAGGTCTTATTACCTTACTGCTAATTTTAAAGTTAGTGAGTGCCTTTTGGAAAGGGGGAAAAATGGAGGAGACAGTAGAGGATGCTAGTGAAATACTCCTATTTTTGCTACTAAAAAAAATTTGAAAAGAGTAGAAGTGTCAAATTGGTCCCTGAACATAATTGATAAGTTATCTGGGAAAATGGTAAAAATATGGATCTTGAAAAAGCCTTAACACACAAATCTGAATTTTCTACTCCAATATCAGTAAGGAAAACACTTTTTTCTTTCATACACTCATCTTTTGAATGGTGATTCTGGGCACTTCATGCAAGTGCCTTTCAATGGCAGACAGAATTAACTGAAGCATTTTAATTTGTTTGGGGTTTTTTGTTTTTTTTTGGGGGGGGGGGAAGGGAGGGGTGACAGGTTGGTATATTGAACACGAGTTCGTTTCCCTACTGTCACTTTGTTTTCAGTTTAGAACTGCTACGTCAATGTGAGCTTCTTACTATTAAATTCACTGCTCATTAAATGAACACAGTCGTTTTATCAATAGCACATCACAAAGGTTTGTCATCACTTAAGTTTTGAACTTTAACAGCAAAACAAGCGATTTACAAAGAGGTGATATTGGGATACCCTTTTAAACCCATGTCTAATTGCTTTTATTTTTTATATTTGCAGAGAATACATATAGAACAATTGAAGCATGAACGTGGATTGTATTTAAAACATATACAAAGAAGTGACAGCTATTCATGGTTCAAGTATTAAGCAGATCATTCTACCAAGTTTTCAAAGGATTTTAGACACAATTATCTCAAGTTTAAAAAATCAAACTAATTTTGGCAATAGCCATGAGAATAGGTCACCATGTTGTGTTCTGTTTGAATATTTTTTTTGTAAATGTCTGCACTGAGGATTTCTTTTTGTTTGCCTTTATGTAAATTTTTTACGTAGCTATTTTTATACACTGTAAGGCTTTGTTCTGGGAGTTGCTGTTAATCTGATGTATAGTGTACTGTTTTTATTTCAATTGTTTTTATGATGCCCTTTGAGCAGGTACATTTCTAATTCTGATTGCCATCAGAAAAAAAAATACCTTTGCTTTGTATAGCAAGTATCTAAAGCATAAGATTGTCTTATGGGAAAATGTCAAGCTCTTTTTCATTTCTTGAAATCACTGTAACAACCAAGAGCTAGCTATGACAAGAGTTAACTAAATTGTTTGTGAAAGTAAACAACAAAAGCCAACTGACCAGAAAGGGAATAAACAGTTTCCAAAAAGAAAGCTGGGTATTTAACAAGGAGCTTACTACAAAGTTCTTGTTCGCCTGTGTACAAATGGCTGCTAATAATTCCTTTTCTTAGAGAGTGAAACACATTTTATTGATGCTTTGGAAAAGTATTGATTGTTCTCAGTTCCATGATAGATATAGTGTAAGTGACTGGACTTTTGAATTTGTTTTAAATTCTTTTGGTTATCCACTGCCTTAAAAGTACTGTATCTTTTTTCCATTTCAAAAAAGATATCAGTCAGAATTGGAGACTTTTTAAAACAGTGGTCATATCAAAGCTACATTTTTTCCCACAAAAATAGAATATATATTTTTTGTGTGTTTTTGTTAACTACGTGACAAATATTGAATGCACCTTGAGATAATTTTAGTGTTTTTAACTGGTACATAATTTATCAAACAGTACATAAAATTGTAACAATGAAATGTCTATGTATCTTTAGTTACATTCAAGTTTGTAACTTTATAAACATGTTTTATGCTTGAGGAAATTTTTAGAATGGTAGCAAAAAGGAAATGTTGAGGTAGATGGCCACTCTATTAAGATGAAAATTACAAGTTTCTCTTAAGGAAAAAGATTAGTTTCTGGGAAAATGTAATAGACAATTTTGATAAGGAGGGGAAAATAAGTAAGCAGAACATCAGGTTTCCATTTATAAAAGTGATCCAGGGAAAAGCAAGTTTTTGTAGACTGGTAGGCAAAAAATTTAAAAAATGGAAATTAGGAAGTGTATTTTGCCACTTGCATTATTTAGGAAAAACACTGTTACTTGTAAATTTGTAAAATGTTAAGTGTCTGGGCAATAGTGACTGATGTCTTAATAAAAGCTTCCTGTAGTGCATTGGCATGGATTAAATACATAAAATATCCTATAAACTCAATACTGTATAAAATTAGGAGGGAAACCCTGTTATATTGCCTCTAAACTTTGAATTGTTAATGGTTTATTTGGCAAAAAGAAAAAAATCTTGGACAACATTTAAACCAAAGTAAAATGGGGGGGAAAATACCAAAGTAATTTGTTCTGCATGGCTAAGCCATTATGTTATCTCTGTAAATATTGTGATTATTTTTCTTTTCTTTTTTTTTAGAATTTTGTTAAAAAAATTCTAAAATTTTTAAACACCTGTTTTCCAAAATAAAACATGAACACACAAATTACTTTATATACAAATATATCTTTTTCTTTTGGTATGAAAACACTACCAAGTGATTATACATTTGAAACAACAGTGGGAGAATGACTCTTGCAAAAGAAAAAAGTTGTAATGAAATAACCGTGGTTTTAAATATGATACATAAAAGACTTGATTTAACACTGCAAACAGTTCTGAAATACAGAGCTGAAATGTTTAAGGCTGATAAGAAAAGATATAAAGAAGGAGTTGAATTATTAACCACTATGTTGAAAAAAATGAATGAAGATAATAACTATTCCTCAATTTCTACATGCACAATTGAGAGAGGATGAATCTTACCTTTTGAGATTCTGCTACAACTCCTATCCAGTTTAACTTTTCAGCGTTAGGAGCCAGATTTTCACTGCTCAAAGTTGGACTTCAGGCACGTTTCAGAAACCAACAGTGCAAAAGAATTACTGTTTCCATCCATGCCTAAAAGATAATAAATTGAAGTATGTCTTCACCTGCTTGTCTGACATTTCAGTTTAAAGGAATACTTATTTATGAATGCAAAGAAGGACTTTTTAAAAACTCATGTTGTTACAGGCCACGATCTTGCAAATGTCTATGCATGCATGTATTTAAGTTTACTCACATGGGAAGTCTTTTTGAAGTTGCAGGGATTCCTCATAGATATAGAGGCCTGCCCACACATCATACAGTCAGGGAAAAAGTCAAATATTATTAAAAAGTGAACAAACCCTCAAGTATAGAAGTATTGTTATATAAACACAACATCTATCATTGTGCCATCTAGACATAGTACAGTTAAGTTGCAAAGGTTATGGACTAGAGCCATGGCCCCAAATAAGACCTACAGAAATATGTGCCAAAGTCTACACTGTTACAGATTTGCTAGGTAGCTGAGTTCATTTGAGCTCACTAGTTACTTCATACAAAGAGTTTCTGCTTGCAAAGTGAAGAGACACAAAGATACTATTGCCTTCATTTTAAAGATAGAGACATGGGGAGACAAAGGGGTTGATCTGCCCAAGGTCAAATGGGAAACTGATGCCTGGAAATAGAATAAATATAGATGTTTTACAGTCTTACCCACAAGACCATCTTCTTCAGCATTAACTGAACGTTTACTTAGTTGCAGTCAAAGGTCCCTCTCCCGAAGAAAAATAAGGGTTTCAACTCAACTTTGGGAAACAAAAATAACAAGGGTTATGAGTCCCAATTCTGCCCTTTTATTTTTAAGGTTCTAACTGAGGATTTAGTATGAAGGCTCAGATCAAGTGTAGTTCCTATCTGTGGCTTAACCTGTGCCCAGCTATACTTCAACCCGTGTGGGGGAGGGGGTATTATAACCTGTAGGCTCTACTTGAGCTTTCCAATCCAATCTGAACTTTCTAGTCATTTCATTTCATTTCAGGTGGCATAACTGCAACTGATACTGGCATTTATATAAGGAATACATCTTCAGCTGAAAACAGCAGAGGCTCAGATAACCAATTCATGCATGTGTAGGAAATAAAAATCAATAAAATAACTATCCCCATTTGTTACACTACATCTTATTCTTGACTTCCTACATTCCCCAAATGCAACCCCAACAATATGACTTACTTACCTATTATGTATTTCACCTTTTCTTCGGTAGGTAATTTCTATTCTGCAGTTTTGAACCAGGTGAAATAAGTACATTGTATTTTTATTGGTAACTACTGTTTAAATGATACCTACATTGTTAAATGAACATTATGAAATATTAAAGTGAATACAATCCATATTGTATCAGCCATGGGTAGAAGTTATATGAATGAGTCATTTATTCATTGTTATTTAGACCTGAATTCCTCTAGGGAGCATCACAAATCCACTAAGTATCCCAACTGCTGGACATATAATACTACCTGCATCTAGATGACTTCCTATTGACTTCACATTTAAGCAGCCGTTCATAATCATCTCCAGTCAGGTTAGTGGCAGTCTAGGAAATGAGGTCATCTCAGTGCCTTGCAAATGTTTTCAGTATGGTGCAAAACCTCTACTTTTGACCAGAGTGCATACAGCTGGAGACCTGCATTTCCATGCATTTCAGAAGCATAGATCTGCAAAGAACCAAAGAAAGGGCATCTCTGGGTACAGAGACTGGTGTGAATGGCTGAGACCCAGAGCTTGTTCCAGCTTATAACCATGCTCAGGGATCCAAGAGCAAAATAGACTTGTGGCTTTTAATCCAATCCAATGCTAGTACTCTGTTTAAGAGCCTTGAAGACCCCCATTTCCTTTTGGGAAACAAAAGATCCTTATTTGGTAGAACTGGGCCAAATTGCATGCAACAAGCAGCAGTTTTCAACAGCAGTGACAGAAACTGGCTTTTACTGCACATGGAAAGTAAACAGGAAGCTTATTTAGCTGGTGCCTATGCGTTGCAAATCAAGGCATAGCTGCTCTATGTAGGTTTCAACTTCACTCCTCAACACAAATGTGGCTTTTCCATTGCCTTTTCTCTCATTTTCCATCAGGTGATATCTCCTTTTTGCCTCAGGCACAGGGCCTGCAGGATCTTCTACTGCATCTCCTGATGGCCATTTTCCAATCTCTTTGCACAAGTTCCCTCCTCCCACAAACCAATTGTTTTTGGTAGAACACCATTCATGGCACTGTAAATATATATATATATATTTGAAGGCAGGCTGTTTAAGATGTAAATAAATACAAAACACCAGAAATGAATCCAGGACTATAAAGGCTTAGCTGAGAGAGCCAAAACAGCAAAGCTCCTTAGAGGAGATGCAACTTCTAGGAGGAATCCTTTTCTGGTATAGTTAATCTACATGGTAGGATTGCCAGCATAGCTATATGGGTTAGTTGCTTTGCCACACTTTTAGCTCATATTAATGATACCAGATTGCAATGAAGTCAGAGAAATAGGGCTGGAAGGGATACCAAGTGGTCGCCCAGTCCAACCCAACTGCCTCAAGGCTGGATCATCCCTGTCTAGCCCTCCCAGACAAATGTTAATCACTGGAAGTTTCTCCCCAATGTGAGCCTCTAAATAACTGTTTCAGTGCTTTACCACCACTCTAGTTAGAAAGTTCCTCCTAACATGCAACCTCTAACTCCCTTTACCGTGAGGACACCCCATCTCCTGAGAACAGTTTATTACCATCATGTTTTATCAAAACCTACCCTCAGTCTCATCTAAATAATCTCAGTTCTTCCAACCTTTCCTAATATATCATGTGAGAGCTCCAATGTGTATTGCTCTCCTCTGGACTCCCTCCAATCTGTCCACATCTCTTTTAATAATCCGGTGACAGAGCCTGGACATGGTCCTCCAACTAAGCCTGAACCATGCTGAACAGAGTGGAAGAATCACAACAATCCTGTTAAATCATCATAGTATGCTATTAGCTTTTTTTCAACAATATTATATTGTTGATTCATATGTCGCTTATGCTCCACTAACCCCAGATCCTGTTTTGCACTATCACAACTCAGCCAGCTCAGCCTTATTTTGTATTTTTGCATTTGATTGCTTCTTTTTAAATCTCATGTTTTGTGCTTGCAAGCCTGTTCTCTGAACTGCCTACCACCTGAACCCAGTAAGTCTGCAGATGGCACCCTATTAAATGAATCTGCAGTTCCATCCTTCAAGTCATTAAAGAAGACATTGAACAGTACTTCATACAGGACAGACTGTAGGAAACCCCCTTCATACCTCCTCTGTGCCTGACATTGAGCCATACATGACTACTCCTCCTTAAGCAATATTATGCAACTAGTTACACAATTTCTAGTACTATGACCTAAAAGAAAGATTATATAGTAAAAGTGAAAAATGGATCATACTAATTTATCATCATCCACATTATTTTAATAGTCTTCCACAGTTTGGCAGATTGCTGCTCTCATAATCACTAACAAGTCAACAATTCCCCTCACAGCAAAAAATTCCTTGTATCATGGGGCTGTATCATAAAGTCTGTTCTGAATCTAGCAGAGAAGTGATAATGTGCAGCATCTTTCCACTCAGAATCAAAGCACCCTAATCCTCCTTTTTGCACTAGATTCCCATTATTCCTTCAGTAAATCTCATGCATAAAAATACTGCTAATTGCAATTTGTTTTTGCGTGCCAGCAGGCAAATGCTAATTCAGGTCAGATTAAGTAGTTCAACACCGCCTACAAAAAAAAAAATGCATGAGGCTTCATTAATATTTCCATCCATTTCAGAAAAGGCTAAGTCTAGCATAGATCATAAAATGCACTTAAAAAGGAGAATTTAGCTAGTTTTATTCCCTGTATCTAGATTCTGTTAAAGAATTCAATAAAGTCTTCAATAAAATATGCTCCAGCTTCTGCTTCAGTTTCAATTAAGCTGAAATAAAAGCTTTCCTTGGCATAGCTGAGCATCTAAATGTCAGGCTGAAAACCAAAAACCCAAAAATAGAGCAGTCTTGTTTCATTTTCTAAATGGAATTAAATAAATTAGAATCAGGGTTTTATATCAGATTAGAATTTGAACAATTTAAATTATGTTACTAATGTGTAGTATAACTGGTCATAATTCTTTTTCTTTACAATGTACTTTTTTTGTTTGAAATGAGGTTGCCTACTCTAATGGCTGAAATTCTGCTTCAGAATACAGACACTAGGTACTACAGTACAGTACTCTCTCTGTCTCCCTCCTGGAGATTACATTAATATATTTGTTGATCCTCTTCCCACCCCCACCCCACCAACAAAAAAGAAATCCACCTGAAAGCACATTTCTCAGGAATACCGTGTGAATTCCAAGTATTTCCCTCATTCCAAGTGTGGCAGAGCAGATATATTTTTAAATTTGTATTTTAAAAAAGAGCTTTTATTAATATTAATGTTCTACATTTAACTTACTGGGCACTCTTACAAATATGTTTGAATTTTATTTTAAAATGGCCACCATATTTAAGATCTGCATTTATAGTTATACAAATCATTTAAATAAAAATGCCATAGAGCAAAATGCCAGGACTGGAAGGAATTTCAGGAAGTCATAATATCATAGAGAGTCAGGGTTGGGAGGGACCTCAGGTCATCTAGTCCAACCGCCTGCTCGAAGCAAGACTGTCCTTAGCTTCATCATCCCACCCAACACTTTGTTTAGCTCGTTCTTAAAACCCTCCAAGGATGGATATTCCACAGCCTCTCTTGGGTAACCTGTTCCAGTGCTTTACTACCCTCTCAGGGAGAACATTTTTCCTAATATCTAATGTTGCTGCAACCTGAGACCATCGCTCCTCCTTCTGTCATCTGCCACCACTGAGAACAGTCTAGCTCCATCCTCTTTAGAACCGCCCTTCAGGTGATTGAAAGCTGCTATTAAATCTACTCTCAGTCTTCTCTTCTCCAGACTGAAAAAGCATCTCCTCAGAAGTCATGTGCCCCAGCCCTCTAACCATTTTTGTTGCCCTACACCGGACTCTCTTCAATTTGCCTACATCCTTTCCAAAATGGGGGGCCCAAAACTGGACACAGTACTCCAGATGTGGCCTCACCAGTGCTGAATAGAGGGGAATAATAATTTCTCCTGATCTGCTGGCAATGCTCCTACCAATGTAGCCCAGTATGTCATTAGCCTTCTTGGCAACAAGGGCATACTTCTGGCTCAGATTCAGTTTATTGACCACTGTAACCCCCAGATCCTTTTCTACAGAGCTGCTGCCCAACCAGTCAGCCCCCAGCCTATACCAGTGCATGGGATTCCTCCGTCCTAAGTGCAGGAATTTGCACGTGTCCCTGTTGAACCTCATGGGATTTCTTTTGGTTCAGCCCTCCAATTTTTTGAGGTTTCTAAACCCCACCTCTACCCTCCAGCAAATCTACTGCTCCCCTCAGCTTGGTATCATTTGCAAACTTGCTGAGCGTTCACTCTATCCCATCTTCCAGGTTGTTGATGAAGACAATGAACAAAACCAGCTTCAGGACCGACCCCTGGGACACTCCACTTGATACTGGCTGCCAACTAGACATCGAGCCATTGACTACTACTCTCTGAGCCCAATGATCCAGCCAGCTTTCTATCCACCTTACAGTTCATTCATCCAACCAATACTTACTTAGCTTGCTTGCTAGAACATTGAGAGAGACCCTATCAAAAGCTTTGCTTAAGTCAAGGTATAGCACATCCACTGGTCTCCCCGCATCCACAGAGCCAATCGTCTCATCACAGAAGGCAATCAGGTTGGTCAGGCATGACTCGCCCTTGGTGAATCCATGTTGACTGTTCCTGATCATCATGAATCATGAAGTTTTTAAGATGATGGCGAGTGGCTCTGTGATCACATCGGCCAACTCCCTCAGCACCCTTGAGTGCATCCCGCCTGACTTGTACATGACTAGCTTTCTAAATAGTACCCAATGTGCTTTTTGCCACTGTTGGCTGCTCACCTCCTCCCCAGACTGCTGCCAGGTGCAGTAGTCTGGGAGCTGACCTTGCCTATGAAGAAAGGTGAAAAAGGCATTGTGTACTTCAGCTTTTTCTGCATCCTCTGAAACTAGGTTGCCTCCCCCATTTAGTAAAGAATGTGCACTTTCCTCAATCCTCCTCTTGTTGCTGAGAGTCATCCAGTTCATCCCTGACCAAAGCAGAATCACCCCCAACAGATCCAGGCTAGCTGTTCCTGATCACTTTGTTCTCTAGGTGCTTAGAAACAGACTCCTTGATGACCTATACCACAATCTTTTCTGATATTGAGGGCAGACTGACCCATCTGTAATCTCCAGGATCTGCCATCTTCTGTTTCTTAAAGATGGGCACTATATTTGCCTTTTTCCAGTGATTTGGGACATTTCCCAACTTCCAGAAGTTCCAATGATAGCCAATGCCTCTGCAATTACTTCTGCACTCAAGACATTTTCAAATCATGATAGCTGAACAGGAAACATCAAACTTCTCTAAGAAATCCCTAAAAAAAAAGGGGGGGGCGGGGAGGGTGTCTTCCACTACTCTAAGCTACTTATCTCCTCCCCTACCTTTGCTGCCAGCTGCACCTGAAATCTGGTAGCTAATTTTATTTTTGAAAACAAAAGTAAAAAGGTCATTAAATGCTTCAAACTTTTCCATATAATATGTGGCTTGATTGCTTTCTGCACCCAGTAAGGGACCTAAACTTTCTTAGTGTTCGTCTTACTTCTGACATAATTGCAGAATCCTTTTTTTTATTGTCATTGTACATCCCTTGCTGGTTGCATCTCAGACTGTACCCTGGTCTTCCTGATTTTCTCAATGCATAGCTGTGCAATAAATACTCCTATACTCATCTTTAGTAATATGACCAAGTTTCTACTTTTTTGTAGGTTTCCATTTTTGCGTTTCAACTTGCAGACTTCCCTGTAGAGCTGGGCAAGTCTGCAAGTGAAGCCTGGACCTGTCCGGGGACTGGCCTGTTTCAGGATGCACATGCAGACTTCCCCGCACAGCCTGGGGTTTGCTGGGAACTGTTCTGGTCAGGGTCAGGGTTCAGCCCCGCAGCTTTTTCCCCAGCCCTGTGCCCTGATTGGGTGATCAAGGCATGGGGCTTGAAAACAGCTGTGAGGGAGGGACAGATGTAAGCCCCCTGCCCTGTTCTGCTGGTGGGACAGCTAGCAGTGAGCCCCTGGCTGGGTAGGAGATACCCCTGATCGGGAAGTTGGGGTCGGGAGCTTCCTGCTGACATTGCCACTGGAGCCTTCCCCAGCAGCAGGCAGCTCCTGGGGGCAGGAACCACTCTCAGCCCCTGCCAGGAGACAGCTGTCTTCCAACTCTGGTGCAACCTGGCAGCCCCATGGCTACTACCTAGGGGAAGCCTAGAGCTCCTGTAGGAGGCCAGTGCAGAGCCAGAGGGGCCAGGAGCAGACTGCTTCCAGGAGCACCAAATCTGTTCCCAAATCGGTGCATGTATAGACACCTGCCCAGCACAGGTTTACTCCATCCAGCAGTATTTGCACACGTAGAAGTGTCCACTGTCATCCAAGTCACCTATCCACTTTCATTCTCAATCAAATCCTCCCCGTTTCTGAGCAGCAAATCAAGACCACCTTTCCCCTTGTTGGCTTCACCACCTGCACCAAAAAGTTATCCTAAGCACAATCCAAAAAGTTGATGGAATACCTATGTACTGTTGCATTTTCCTTTCAGCAGATGTCACAGTAACTAAAGTTTCCCATCTGGACCAGAGCCTGTGACTTGGAAACTTCAGTTAGTTGCTTGAAGAAAGATTCTTCCACCTCTTCTCCTCCTTGTTTGGTGATCCATAATCAACATCTACCCATGTCTGTTCTCCTGTCTGACCTTAGCTCAGAGACTTGCAACATGCCTACAATCTGCTTTGTAATGCACCTCGAACGAGTGCGCATCTTTTTATGTATAGAGAAACATTACATTTTTTGTCCTTGCTTGTTCCTCCTGAACAATTTATACTCATCCATGATAGTGCCTCAGCCATGTGAGCTATCCCACCATCTCAGTTATACCAATTACATCACAATTCCATGATTGTACTAGGACTTCCAATTCTTCCTGCTTATTCCCCATGCTTCTTGCATTAGTGTAGTGCACAAACATTTTAAGAAACTAACCAACTGCCTTTATTTCTCTCTGGCAACATTGTGAAGGCTTCCCCCATTGCAGTGATTCTCAACCAGGGTGCTGCAGAGTGCCACAAATATTAACCATTAGGTGTGCAAACACCAACACATGATTCACAAGATACACCCAGGGATTTCAAATAGGAATCAATAGCATCAAAAACATTCCGACCTGCTGTGGGTTTTCCGAGTTCCTTGCAACAGAAGAATGGCACTATAAATAGTTAAAAAAAATGAATAAAACCTATGAAACAGCATGTTCTGAGGGAGGCCTCAAATATAATGAGAGGTGCCCCGAGTCTGAAAAGGTTGAGAACCACTGCCCTATTGCTTCCTCATGCTTGGATTTTATCCAGGTCTCCTGGCTATTTATCTACCTCTGGGCTTTTATCTAAGCAACACATGGTTGCTGCCAGAATTTTAAAGAAACCACTGAATTTGCAGAAATCACTGGGTAAGCACCTGGAGTCAGTTCGCTGGAGTGCTTTTCAGAGCAGTAGCTTCTGCAGCTGCAGAGATAATATTTTCTTCATTGCAGGTTATTCAAGTAGTTCCATTCAGTGATGAGTTCACTCAAATTTAAGAAACAGATTAGGAAGGGAGAAACAGGGAACTTTGTTCCCCTCTTTTAATTCATGAATAAAAATTAGTGGTGAGGGAATTAGATCTCTGAGGTCTAAAATCCTGATGAATATGATAACCAGAAACAATCAGCTCAATTCCCTCATAATAAGAAATACTTTCCTGTAACAAATCAGTTTTAAATGCAAAATATATCTACATAATAAAAAGACCAGAAGAAGACTGAATTACATTGAAGAACTTGTCTAAGGCCATAAACAGGATTCACTTCTCGTGGTGGAAAATATCCACCATGAGAAACATTACCAGTACAGGTGTTCAAGCTTTCAATTGCCCCATTTCACCTGCTCATGTTTTCCTCAGACCAGAGTGACCTTGGATCTGATTTGAGCAAAGTGTGGGGTGCAGCATCTCTTTCAGTCCTCTCATTCCCAGAGGGACTGGAGCACATGGCAAAGCCTCTCCCCCTTCTCGCACCCGGGACAAGAGAGAGGAGTAGACAGGGAGCTGCAGGTGGCTGCACCTCCCCTCCCCTCCTCTCCCCATCTACAAGAGGGGCAGACTACCTGTTCCCTCTGCCTTCCCCAGTCCAGGGTGACCTCAGTCCCAGGAAGAAAGAGGAACTTTTCCTTACTGCTCAATTCCTGCTACCTCCCAGCAGGGTTTTTAGATCACCCTGGTAGTATACTACTCACCTTTCTGAGTTGTCTTGCTCTGTCTCTCCATGCTCCGTTTAGAAAGGCCAGGCACCTCACTCTGGTTTGTGGACCCTACTCTAGATGCCACATTACCTAACTTGTCGCATCCAATTTCTTTATTCTTTATTTCTTTAGCACAAACTCTTTCAGAAACTATTTTGGCTCAATTCAACATCAGAACCCCAAAAGAGAAAAAGCAATTTCAAGCAGTCAGGCTGAATGTCCCAATACTAATCTTGTTAGAGAAGTTATCCCCATAAAGTAATGGGATTAAACACCATAACCAGCAAAGTACAAACTTTCTCTAAAAATAGAACAACTTTGATGACATCAAGGATCATCAAATTGAAAGTAAAGTACTATAACCAGCATTAAAAGAGGATTGGTTCAAGTGTTAGGCTCATTAATAATGACTTCCACAACTTACAGGCTTTTCTGATGGGTCTTAGTAACTAGTGAGACTTCTTAATTTGAATTAACCATACCAACTTCTCTCACATCACAGCTCATCTCTTACCATCAGGATAACAGGGCAATTCTCTAGTGTTCTTTTTTCTATCGATTCTGAGCAGTCCATGATTAATTATGTTGTCACCAAGTTCCTATGCTGATAAGAATAGAAAACCAAGTCTTATTCATACCCATGAATGTGCTATGCATTTACAGTATTGGCAAACATCATTGACACGCTACATTTTTGAGCCACTACCAACATGAGGGGTAGGGCAAAATGATAATTATTCTGAGCAGGGCTGGTCCAGCATGTGGACGTGTAGCTGACCCTGGGGCTTGAAGACTCTGGACAACATTTAGGAATTTTTCTCTTGCTGGCCTCTAAAATTTGTTTCCTAAGCAACCTAATTTCAGCTCTGACCTAATTTTAACTCTTCACTAGGGCTACAACTAGCATTACACCTCTGCTAGTTCTCTCTCTCATATAATTAAATCGTCTATAATCTACTGGTGGCATAGCCTCTATTATAAAGGTTATAACAGATCCACCTGTTAGAAGACTCTGATTCCAATTGTTCTAATTTTACTAAAATGTTAGTGTTTGGGCTGGAAATAGTTGAATTTTCTATTATCCTGCACCTGTTCACTTCTGAACATACAAAAGTGAATGGAGGCAGCATTAGTTTTCAGGCATCCTTCCCAGGTGGCATTCAACTCGGACTAACGCACTCTTGCAGTTGTTACCAAAGTATGCTCTGAACTTGATTAATTAAGAGCAAAGACTTTTTTTTCTAAATAATTATTATTCCAAAAGCCAAGTACTCTACATACTTGTTAATTAGGCTCCAGTAGATTTCCAGGTGACCTATCCATTCTGTGCTATTTGACCGTTGGATCAAAGTTAGCTCTATCGGCTATAAAACGGACTCAATAACAGAGACTACAGTTACACTGCCAGTAGTTGAGTGAAAGCAGAAAATTAAATGAAGACATCTTCCATCAGAAACTTCAGCAAATGGCAGATTCCTTAAGGGTTCCTTTCTCGTCCAAAAACTAACTGAACTTTAAAGTTGCCAAAATATGTTGGCCCTAGTGGGCTTATCAAGGAACTGTTTGTTTAATGCCAGCTCATTCATACTAAGGCATGATTACCCTCATAGCATAAACCCAGGTACATATAATATAGACGGACAAGATTTCCTGCATCCCTGGTTGTGGGGCCTTGTCATAGCTTACATGACAAAGGCTGACGAGAGATGAAAATTAAAAAAAAAAAACCACCAGAAAAACAGCTGCTTCAGGAAGTGGTGCTGGTGATCCTGCAGTTGGCATGCTCTGCTCTAAGCAAGTACCAAGCTGTTCTCTTGCAAGGTACTGGAGGACTCATGGGAGCTCCTGGATACAACTCCAGCCTCAGCCAGAGCTCCAGATCAGTCTCACGTGTAGCTGTCAGAAAGAGATGCATTGAATTAAAGCCCTGACTCTCCAACCGTGACCCCGGAGACTTGGTTATTACTGTGTCTCTCTACAGCTGGCAGCTATTACCAGCTACTCTGATCTTTGCTCCTGTCTTTCACTGCAACATAGCGTGAAAAGGCTAATGTGCCCTTGAGGGAGAACAACCAGTTGCAATGTAAGATGGCTCCAGTGCCTTTTACATTCTGCTTGGCTTCAAAGCTTCAGTGAGGGGAGGGTAAAAGACACAAAAGGAGATCTGAACTCCAGCTATATAACCTCATGAGGCAGGAGGTGGAAGAGGCACCATAAGATAAACAAGTTAGCGACAAGGACATTAGAGAAAGACAGAAGAAACTCCTGAGGTAGAAGAGGAATATGGGCTGAATGGGGAGTAGAAAGAAGAGGAAATAGTAACATGGGAAAGAGACCCAGAAATCAGAGATAAAATGAAGGGCAGAGGTCCAGGGCCAAGTGAGAGAGAAAGACAGATAAAAACACATTGGGATTGCACAGGAAAAATAGCATGGTAGAGTAACAGAAGACAACTGACCCAATAGAGGGAACTTGTTCTAGAGGTTCCTCAGCTGGTACTGGAGGGTAGGGTGGGTGGAAAATTTCTTTACCTAGTATACCTGCCCCACTCTCCATCGGGGGCTGAAGGGAACCCAGAGCAAACTCCCTGCGCTCCCTTTCCCCCCTCCCATTCTTAAAACAGGGAGAGGCTGGCAGGCAGTGCAGACAGAAGTTACAGAAGATTGCTCTGTTTTGAAACATTGCAATAGTCTCTTCTATAAGGAATTCATCATTACAGGGAAGGGACTGGTTCCTGGGCCTCTAAGCAAGTCCGCAAGGGAGAAGAGTGAGCAATCAATGTCAAATGCTAATCCTTAGCTATTACTTCAGATTGCTTTGAGCTTTTCTAGGGGGCCAGAAAGCCTCATTGTTTATCACTTAAAAGTCATTATCATATTGTACAATTATGGTCCTATTGTAACAAATGAAAAACATTTTCTATTGAATACCACAATGCACAGGGGTGCTAAGCATGACACACCACAACCCCCCTGCCCAGACCTCGGTACAATCCTGATAGTTACGTGAGGCCTGCTGTGCCAGGCCTCACATCCAGAACTCAAAATGAGGAACTAGTCCTGCCTTTATGCCCAGATGTTAGGACAATGGACTACTACTACAGTGCAGCATCACCTTTCCCAGTACCTTCAGCTTCCTGCTTTGGCTCCTGCCCTATGAAAGCAGCAGGTGTGGCCTTCACTCCCATGCAAACAACCTCTTGGGGTTGGATAAAGATACTTTACTGCCAGCAATACATTGCAAGCCAGCAAGCAAGGAAAACAGCAGGTCAGCTGCTTGGTCTGCTGGTGCAGACCACCATGGCAGTTTAGGTCTCCTTGTCACAAGCAGTTCCAGCATCGGCTGTGCTGTCCAGGACTCTTCCAAATGCTGATGCTGGCCCCCAAAGTCAGTCTGAGCTTCCCCTGGTCCTGCATCCTAGCAAACTCAGTTCACGTAGTCCAGTGCTATTTCATAAAAGAGGATGGATTGGGGGGGGGCAGAAGCAACAGGCCCCCCACCCAAGATCCTTCATCCAATGATGAGCTCTTCACAGCAGTAGTTTGCCAAACCCCTAAAGACAGCAGGAATGGGGAGAAGGAGGCCTGCTTCCTTTGCATTCTCAAGTCATGCATGTTAAATATTGCAAAGACCATTGGTAAGCATATAAAATGAGATGCTTATGGAGCCTGAGGGTTAAGCAGGAGTCCATAGACTGCTTCCTGTCTGCCTTGAACCTGCAGACAGGGCATCCTTGCAGTTCTCTGTCATCCTGCAGTTTAGTGCAGGATAAGTGGGACCATCCAGTGGCCCTGGGGGCACATGTTGCCACCAAGACTTCACCATCCCTTAGGGGTCCCACACAGCAGGAGTAAACACCCCTAGCCTTCAGACAGGCATATACCAGGCCTGAACAATTTTCCAGCAAAGACTGCTACCGACTAGGAACATACCGTGTTCTATTTATAGGGGGTTGGTTTATAGAGTCACTTTTTTTTTTTTTTTTTTTTAAGCACTGCATTGGTTTAGTTATTCCATTGGGCTGTTTTGTTAACACTTCTGTTGTGCTGTTTAATAAACATTCTTTCTATTAAAACTAGGGTGGTAGTATTCACTGTACATATGGGGCAGGAGTCTTGGGGGCATAAAAAGTACCAAAAAAATGGCTGCTCAATGTACTGCCCTGTCTGTCCCAGCACCATCTGTTTCCTTCCCTCCCTCCAGGGGGGGGAGGAGGAAGAGGAGGGAAGTCACAGGGCAGCAGGGCTATGTTCAGCCAGCTAAAACTGTTCCTCCATTCCCGTTTACCTCCCTCGCCTGACCCCCCATCTGGGTCCAGAGGAGTCCACAATCCTCATACAGCCCAACCAGTTCCCTTCCCTCCCACTCTTCCCATACCTCAGAGTAACTCAGTACCCACTAGCCACCAATACCTCAATGGAGCTCATGGAGAGCTCACACATCCTAAGCTCTCATCACCTCTCTTCACTCCCCCTTTCCGCATCGCCAGGAGTTCAGTTCAAGTACCCAGGTGAACATTTCCACACCTTAA
>NW_017728906.1:5306344-5310161 GCF_001723895.1 Crocodylus porosus | reverse complement strand
CATCGGGGGCTGAAGGGAACCCAGAGCAAACTCCCTGCGCTCCCTTTCCCCCCTCCCATTCTTAAAACAGGGAGAGGCTGGCAGGCAGTGCAGACAGAAGTTACAGAAGATTGCTCTGTTTTGAAACATTGCAATAGTCTCTTCTATAAGGAATTCATCATTACAGGGAAGGGACTGGTTCCTGGGCCTCTAAGCAAGTCCGCAAGGGAGAAGAGTGAGCAATCAATGTCAAATGCTAATCCTTAGCTATTACTTCAGATTGCTTTGAGCTTTTCTAGGGGGCCAGAAAGCCTCATTGTTTATCACTTAAAAGTCATTATCATATTGTACAATTATGGTCCTATTGTAACAAATGAAAAACATTTTCTATTGAATACCACAATGCACAGGGGTGCTAAGCATGACACACCACAACCCCCCTGCCCAGACCTCGGTACAATCCTGATAGTTACGTGAGGCCTGCTGTGCCAGGCCTCACATCCAGAACTCAAAATGAGGAACTAGTCCTGCCTTTATGCCCAGATGTTAGGACAATGGACTACTACTACAGTGCAGCATCACCTTTCCCAGTACCTTCAGCTTCCTGCTTTGGCTCCTGCCCTATGAAAGCAGCAGGTGTGGCCTTCACTCCCATGCAAACAACCTCTTGGGGTTGGATAAAGATACTTTACTGCCAGCAATACATTGCAAGCCAGCAAGCAAGGAAAACAGCAGGTCAGCTGCTTGGTCTGCTGGTGCAGACCACCATGGCAGTTTAGGTCTCCTTGTCACAAGCAGTTCCAGCATCGGCTGTGCTGTCCAGGACTCTTCCAAATGCTGATGCTGGCCCCCAAAGTCAGTCTGAGCTTCCCCTGGTCCTGCATCCTAGCAAACTCAGTTCACGTAGTCCAGTGCTATTTCATAAAAGAGGATGGATTGGGGGGGGGCAGAAGCAACAGGCCCCCCACCCAAGATCCTTCATCCAATGATGAGCTCTTCACAGCAGTAGTTTGCCAAACCCCTAAAGACAGCAGGAATGGGGAGAAGGAGGCCTGCTTCCTTTGCATTCTCAAGTCATGCATGTTAAATATTGCAAAGACCATTGGTAAGCATATAAAATGAGATGCTTATGGAGCCTGAGGGTTAAGCAGGAGTCCATAGACTGCTTCCTGTCTGCCTTGAACCTGCAGACAGGGCATCCTTGCAGTTCTCTGTCATCCTGCAGTTTAGTGCAGGATAAGTGGGACCATCCAGTGGCCCTGGGGGCACATGTTGCCACCAAGACTTCACCATCCCTTAGGGGTCCCACACAGCAGGAGTAAACACCCCTAGCCTTCAGACAGGCATATACCAGGCCTGAACAATTTTCCAGCAAAGACTGCTACCGACTAGGAACATACCGTGTTCTATTTATAGGGGGTTGGTTTATAGAGTCACTTTTTTTTTTTTTTTTTTTAAGCACTGCATTGGTTTAGTTATTCCATTGGGCTGTTTTGTTAACACTTCTGTTGTGCTGTTTAATAAACATTCTTTCTATTAAAACTAGGGTGGTAGTATTCACTGTACATATGGGGCAGGAGTCTTGGGGGCATAAAAAGTACCAAAAAAATGGCTGCTCAATGTACTGCCCTGTCTGTCCCAGCACCATCTGTTTCCTTCCCTCCCTCCAGGGGGGGGAGGAGGAAGAGGAGGGAAGTCACAGGGCAGCAGGGCTATGTTCAGCCAGCTAAAACTGTTCCTCCATTCCCGTTTACCTCCCTCGCCTGACCCCCCATCTGGGTCCAGAGGAGTCCACAATCCTCATACAGCCCAACCAGTTCCCTTCCCTCCCACTCTTCCCATACCTCAGAGTAACTCAGTACCCACTAGCCACCAATACCTCAATGGAGCTCATGGAGAGCTCACACATCCTAAGCTCTCATCACCTCTCTTCACTCCCCCTTTCCGCATCGCCAGGAGTTCAGTTCAAGTACCCAGGTGAACATTTCCACACCTTAACTTGCCCACCCTGTATGCTTTCCCCCACCTTGATGCCCTCCTGCCCACACAACAGTTTAGATGGTAGTGTTTAATTAGCAATGTGATATCATTCTATAACTCATTGTTCTGATCATCAGCCCAGAACCTGGTCAGTCAGCATGTCTTGCACATGCAGTTCCAGGCAACCAGCCTCCATCTGAGAATTTACAGGTATTGCACCTGTAGGAGCTGGGGGCTGCTCTGTCTTTATTGGTAGAGGCTCAGGCAGGGGCTCCCCCCTTGGCCTCACAGATGCTGTGCAGCATACATGCAGAAACCACAAACTAGGTCATGTTGCACTCACTGGCATCTATGCATGTCCTCAGGCACCTTCAGTGAGCCTCAAGATGCTTGAAAGCACAAAGCAATTGTACAGCTGTTGAGCTAGTAGTTGAACAGTTCCTTCCAGGCATTCAGGTGCAGTGTGAAGGCAAGGTCCCAGATTAGTAGCAGGGGTACAGTCAGACCTTCAGCATGGATGCCAGGCACACAATGGGGCAAACTCTCAGTTTGGGGAGGAGGGAGCTCCTAAATACCTTGTTCATGTTGTTTGACCAGCTGGCATTTACATGCATAAAATGGCTGTGGTGGTCCACAGCTACCTGAAGTACAATTGAGCAGTCCTTTTGGATGATTTTGTCACTGCCACAGTGCTCAGGGGAAAGGACAGTGATGTGTATGCCATCGATGGCCCCAGCAGACAGGGAACCCCAGGTTGGCAAACTTGTCCACAAATTCCTGTGGGTCGGCACGGCATAGGATGCACAAGGCCATCATCTGTTGGATCACTCGATGCATCTCCCACGCTATCTCCAGCTGTTAGCTTGCCAATGCCAAAATGGCTTGCTATGGAACAGAGGTTGTCTGGGCCCATTAGCTTCCATACAGCAACGGCCAGGAACCTTCCACAGATAAGGGCACCAGCATCACTATCGTCTGCTGCTGTACGCATGAGGCAAGCTTGACAGATCTCCCTGACACTGTCCCAGGTGGCCATGATCATCATCTTCTACCAGTTGCTGCTCTTCTCCACAGTTTGAAGCAGTTTCCACATCTCGCTGGTCACAATGCGTTGACCTGTTGCAAAATATCTTCACAGTAGCAGCTGCTGCTGCAGATTGGATGTAGCTATGTACTGCCTGTTGTCTGGCAGTGAGCAAACACATGCACTTTTCCTGCACAGGTATACTCTCTCTCTTGGTATGAACAAAAGCAGTCATGACAGCTATCAGAACCTGCCAATATTACTTTTCAGGAAAGCTCAGTCTTGCTCATGAGTCCACAACACTGGGCTAACAAGGTCTCCAAGGTGATGACCATATGCAGGTCCTTAGTGGTTGTGGAAGCTTTGGGTCAGTCAGTGGTGGCAGCACCAATGCAGCAGAAATATAGACGGGCAGTCACAGAAATGAACTGTGCTGGGAATTGCTCAAAAAAAATCTCTTCCACAAAAGTGTTGCCTTCCACAATCTGAACACCCAAATGGTGCATTGCTCAATGCTTGCAGACTCAGGGGAAGCTACAAACAGTTGACCATGACTGGTGCCTCCTGAATCTGGGGGGAGTACCTGAAGAAGCCGCCCCTGTTGGGGGGGCACCAGCTCTACCAACAGCAGTGTCGGCCATCAGTGGGGGACCAGCCCTGTCAGGGGGGCACGTGCACCCCCTACCAGTCGCCTATGCAGTTGATGAGTGCATGGCATGCTGGGATATGTGCTCCCTCTGGCCACCTGCTGGCAGATGGGCAGTAGAACATTCATCCATTCTTTAAACCTCACTGGAAGGGTGATGTGTGGACATGCCAATCCCATGACACTGC
>NW_017728906.1:5260877-5306224 GCF_001723895.1 Crocodylus porosus | reverse complement strand
CATAATTAGTGCAACTGTTCAGACGGGATTTCAATATACTCTCCCTTCAAGTTTCTAGATGTCAGCTGGCTCCAGCACCTGTTTTTACAAGGCAGCTTAGCGCATATAGGACATGCGCAATGCTTTCTTAAATATGCTCTGCTTTTGTTCCTGAACAAATACTTTTAATTTAAAATAGGTCACTCAAACTGAAAATATCCTCATGTCTTTGTGAGGAAATAAACATGATATAGAGACAAGAGAGGAAAGAAACACAGAAGAAACTAACTTAGTTTAGAAAACAAACAATCTCCCACTCCTAAATTTTATTGACCTTCAACCTACAAGACAGTTTTGAGGAAAGGGATGAGAGGAGGTTGTGCAACCACATGTTGGAAAACTGTTTCCGACTGGCTCCCAGTTATGAATATTTTGGTAAAACTTTGGTGGGCATCTACCATAGCTCAAAACATTCTTTTTGTTTCTCTCTCCCTCTCTACTACTTAAATTTGAGCATAACTAATATACTGAACAGAACCCCAAGGTCAATGGTTACATGCTTAAAATTATGTGCATGCATATTTGCAGGATTGAAACTACAAAATGAAATTCTACATGTTCCAATTTAAAGGGAAGATGAGTGACCTCTACACCTGCAGCATGATGCATTTTTACATTTTCCAGTAACACGAATCAATTAACATTTTAGAGTAAGCTAACAGTAATCAAAGGCATCATTACAAAACCAATAGGTTTAAACTACTCCATGAGATGGATCACATTTTTCTCTAAGGCTGAGTCAGCTCTTCAGCAGATGTAAATGTTAAAAGACAAACTACTTGCCAATTGACCACCAAGGTAAATCTCAACCTCAAGTGGTTTAGCATATACCAGAATGAGCAATTAAAAGAAAAAAAAATCCTGAATATCAAGCTTACATTAACCAAAAGGGAAAAGATGACCCTTGAACATTCAAAAAAAGAAACTCATCTTACCTTACAATGTGCCCCTCATCCAGAGCGTGACACAAATTATTAGATGCTCCCTTTGCTACAAAGGAGACAAGCTCTTCATTACAAAATTACAAATAAGTGGGGTGGAGGGTAGGGGCTTGGTAAACAAATCCTTCTTTGGATGCGTTAGGATAAATAGTTCCGTAAACAAAGTATTACAGAGCAATTTTAACTACAGCAAATCTTAGTGGGTTTAGAGGATTTAAGGGTCATCTATCACAATTAAAACAGGTCGTGATTAGAAAACTGCATTACGACAAGCTACATCTTGCATTACAAAGAAGATTTCCAAAATTAAAAACAACATACAGGGACCATATAATTTCTTTGAGCTTCTGCTGCGCTCTCAAGCAAGCTGTAATTAAAATGCAAGCACAATGACTTGAAACCTGGCATTCAGTAACACTGACATGTCCCTCTTTCAAAACCTGGCAATTTTAATGCCATTATTATTAATATGTTTAATGCAAGCTACTCTGCAGATGTGAAGGAATAGAAGCAAATCAAAGTTGGCACTCTGCTGCATTTACATTCAGGTTGGTAGAAAAGTACATGCTCTCTGTCCCATGGTACAAAAAAAACAAAAACAAAAAAAACTGTCTACAAAACTGAACGTCTACTTGTTGAAAATGACTGCGAGTCATCCCTAATTTCAGTGAGTTTGCTCAAACCTACTATGGGAGGTTAGATTTTCTTCTGTAGAATGGTGAAGAGAAATTAAATAGGAATTTATTATTTACTGTCTCTCAATACAAGATCTAAGGGTCACAAAATGAAACTAGTAGGAAGCAAGTTTAAAAATAACAAGAGAAAGTTCTTTTTCAAACTGTGTCCAATTGAAGTGTGGAACTCATTGCCACTAGATGTGGTGGAAGCTGACAGTTTAGCTAGATTCAAAAAAGGGACTGGACAAATTCTTGGAGGAAAGGGACACCAGTAGCTATTGGGCATTTCTACATGTGTAAGCACCGCAGCACCGGGCACTTTGAAAAGCACCTGGGACTGCAATGCTTGCAGTTGTATAAGTGACGAAATGCGTGTCAGCATGAAAAAAATGCCAGCGATGCGCTTTTGAACTAAAACACCTTGGAGGTGCTTTAGTTCAAAAGTGTACCATTGCCATTTTATGCACACTTACGTGAATTGCACCACTTATACAACTGCACACAGTGCAGCGCAGTGCACATTAGCTCTCAGGCTGAGCAGACTTGATTAAGATACGTGTATAAATACCCTCTGAGCATGGCAGTTTGGGATCCAGCCTCTGAATCAGAGCTTCCTAGACCTTAAATGCTGGAGGCTGCAAGCAAGAGAGGAACAGCAGAAAAAAACCCTGGTCATACCCAGTTCACTCTTCCTTTCACCTTCCACTGTCACTATGAGACACAGGATACTGGGCAAGATGGACTAGTGGTCCGATCCAGTAAAAAACCATTGTTATACCAAGATAACAGACAAGGCCTTCAAGATAACCAACGATAAATGAGTTCTAGGGTAATACCAATACCAAAGATAAATATTTCCCCGCTGCTCCCCACAATGTATTTTATGTCCTTTAGACTGTTGATTTCAGCCCAACTTTTCTTGGTGCCTCTAATTTTGGGTGTCAATTTACAACATTAATTTGCGGCCCACTTCTCTGGGCACAAGGGGCTGGTAGCTCCAATTTGAAACAATAAAAGCTGAAGGTTACTCAGCAATTTCTGAAAATCAGGCCACTACTGTCTCACTAGGAAACCAACTCCCAATACAAGCAGGGCTTTCTGACAATGCTGCCCCTAGGTTCTCTTATTTCTGTGCACAGACAGCACAATATGGGTCTGTTGCTAGGCAGTCCTAATTCTTTCAGTTTTGTAAGTAGGCACTTCCAAAGGCTGATTTTTCACTGACTTAACCTAGGTGGAATAAAGGGACCTTTAAGCACTTTATTTTTCCTTGAACCAATTAATAGAAAACCCACGTATACGATGGAAGACTACCATTTGCTTTAATTCCTGCATAGAACATGTCTTTAGTGTAAGGGAGACTGAAGGGTTGGTCCTATGCCACAACTGTTTTGCAGCCACTCCCTTTAAAAACATGCTTGGCTCCGAGTAGAGAAGGAAGAGATTCAGGGCAAATATTTTGACGGAGCTTCTCTCCAGCATTTCTGCTGCTGAACTGGTCCATTAAGACCTTAGAGCAGAGTGAAGTTTAAAAGAGCCCCTTTTCTCAGCCCTAGACACCTTTACCCCAGACCCTCTTCCCCACCATTGCTTCCTTCTTTGGCGAGTTTAGCCTTGCTGGAATTAACAGCCGAGGCCACCATCTGCACAGTGCCAGAGATGCAGCTTCAGAATTGCCGTGGTTCTTTTAAAAACCAAGTTCTGGTTTTTAATCACCCTTTAAAATGGGTTGGGGTGACTATATTCCACAGCCTTCCTTTTTTCCTTCGCCTTTAGTAGATCTGCTGCAGCTTTTCCTCTCTCCCCCTCTTGAAAAGGGAAGCAGAGATTTGATTTATTCAGCAACAGCAGCTCTAAGCTGTCCTTTCTTTGTAGTTCGAAGAACCTAGAAATCTCACCAACCTCAGATATAAAATTACCATATTTACTCAAATATTAAGATGACCCTCAATAAAACAGGACTCCCTAATAATAAGATATTGCATATAGAAAATTTATAAATTCATTATAATTTTCCAGTATAGTACCTAATTATTGCAAGTTTGTCTTGAATTTGTCCTCCTCCCACTGCTACAGCAAGGAAAATTAGTCTGGGGTGCTCAGGTGGCCCCCTTGCCCTTTGTCCACCTCCCCCGCGACTTGATTGACACAAATAATTAGGCAAAAGGATGAAGGAAGTTTGAGCTCTTGTATGGGAGAAAAGCAACACACAGAAAAAGATCCCAATCACTACTGGTGCAGAGAACATGAGTCATGTTGTTTGGCAGGAATGAGAGCATTCAAGGAGTGCGTACTTCTGCAGCAAAGACAAAGACACCAATGAACTAGAATGAATCTCATCCCCCAGAGAAAATTTGAAGGGATCTGTACTTCATCCCTGGAGTGGCTTGGCAATGCTAAAATCCCCACTGTCAACCACCACAGATTTCACGTATATTAAAAATAAATTCAAGCAGGATGATGGCTCTATAAAAAGGCAACATGCTATAAAACCTTCCATGCCCGTATATAGCCTGGTCACGTCCTGCCCATATGTATAACAACGTTGGCGCCAGATACCAACCTGGTTATTCAATGTCTAATATATGAAAAAAACATTTCCTTTAGTAGATCTCATGCTTGGAAGGCATTTTCTTCATTTTTTGAAATTGCACAATGGGAAATGTAGTAATAAAAGCCATTCCTTGCATAACAATGCAATCATTTTCTCTGTTCATAAAATGGGGGAAAACAACAATTTCTTTGTATTACTGTACAAATATGTTTTGCCCACTTCAATTGTAAGCTGCTTGAGGCATGAACTGTCTCTCACTATGTGCCTGTACAGGTGATAGAACAAGTGTTACTGCTATTAATACCGCAATCACTATAACCACTATAGTAAGTAGGCATGCCATTAACCTATGGAACCCCAATCCAACCCCAGATACAGGGCCAGGAAATAGTATTTTTATGAGTTCACATTTCTTATTACAATAACCAGTGATAACAGAAGATTCAAATCCTCAAATCCTCTGGTCTTGTTATGACAGCTAAGGCAACTTTAGATGACAAGTGGCCACGAGCACAATTTTACAGCTCCTCTTAATGACAGAGCTTAAAAAACATCCCGGAACCATGTCTTGGGACATTGTTTCTGTGGCTCTGGTTTAGTCCCGACTCCCAAGGAAAAGGGTAACTAACATTATCACCAGCACTGCTGCTTGTATCGTTCTGGGATCTCCCTTCTGGTTCATTACCTACAGACTGACTTGGACCAATTTAATCTGAGAAGTCTGACAAGTTCCCAGCCCAAGGTTTCTGCAGATAGGCTGTATCATTGGGAAACAGGAAGTGTTCTATCACAGTCCACATACAAAGAGACGTGAAAGAGGTAATATATATGAGGTTTTATTTATGGTTCTAACCAATAACAACCCAGGAAATGTGAAAACTTATTAGAAAACACACAAAGGGCCATGAATAAAATTCTTGCCACGTTACAGAATTGACCTTTAAGGAAAGAAGAGAATGACAATTATTTTGGTCTAAAATGATGCACAAGAATTTACTGACCACCAAGGCAAACAGCAACTGAATAACCAACCACCCAATTAAAGGAAGCCAGTCATTTTAGGATGGGACAAAGTGCTGAGGAACTGGTAATGAACAGTGTTTCATGAAATGGCAGCATTCCCTTCTAAGAAGGATGGTGAATAATGAGTCATATGACTGCCAAACTACCCTTCCTGGGTGAAAGAATCAAGTTAAAAGGGGAGGAGATTACTTTGGGAAGTGTGTCAAGATCTTGAAAAGGAATATGTGGCAAGGTTGGGGAGGGGGTGATCAGAGTGAGATTTCAAATCTTGAAGAAAGTTGTCTCAGAGACGAAAATCTGTTCTCTCATGAGCATGGAATGAAGTAAACTTAGATACAGTGTAAACGGTATTAAGAAAAGGGCATTGAGCACAACAGGAAAAGAGTAAAGACAGGTGACTGGAAAACAGCACCCTGGGCAGGGAAAGGCATAAAATAGCTCAAAATCTTGGTATAAATATGTATAAAACGCTTTGTGGGGAAGAAGGACAACGACCCAAAATGTATTCATCACCAAGGTACCACAAGATTTATAAATGACATGAAGAATTTCACCTGCTGCTAAATTTCAGCTGCTTCTAAATGAAATATAGGAGCCATTTAAAAAACACAAATGAATCTCGTTTATGACAACAGAGCCATGTCCAGATGTGCACAGGTATGCACCTGTAGTAGCAAAAACAACAGCACCATAAATTTGCGCCACTACATTTGCCACAGCACATGCCTGTATATGTGCACTTTGCTGAGGGGCAAACTGTCCTGCTTCAGGCAAACAGCCTTTGCCCAGCTCCTCCCAGCATCCTGGAGAAGTCAGGACACAAATGAAGGAGTAGAGATGCTCTGGTTGGCAGCCAGAGTATCTCCCTGGAGGACCAAGCCTCCATGTCTGCTGGTAGACAATCCTGTCACCAGCAGGACAAAAGCTTTGTTCCTGGTGCTTTTTTTGCTACTGGGTTTTCCCGGTAGCAAATTTTGGCCCTCCACTGCAAATTTGCTGCACAGGGAATATTTCCCACATATGGTTTGTGATACCACAACCCATATGCCCCTGCTCATCTGGACACAGCCCAGATGTCCAAAATCTTAATTCTCATTGGCTTTTTGTACCTTCTTATTGTCACAGTTAAGCATGAAGGCCGATCAAATTATTTCATGTCAATATTTGGTTTAAACTTACCTCTCTCTCATATACAGTACTAAAACCAATAGAAGCACCTGTCCATAACTCCAGTTTGGAATTTAATACCTATTAAAATGAGCATGGTACCCAAGTGTTGATCATTGCCGGTGCCACATTGTAAAAAGAACCAAAAAAAAGTCCAGAAAGCAGGAGTGAAACATTTACAGGTTTCTCCTAGTTCAGCACAAATCACTTTCCTGTGACATCACTTTGAGCATGTCACCCTTGCATCCCATTGCTAGATCCCCTTCATCCCAAACAAGATACTTGTCCTCACTGTCAAGATTCTCCTGGCCTGTCCCCAGCCTTGCTAAACTTTCTCTTTCATGACTTGGAAATCAAGTCTTGCTTCTGATCAGTCCTCGATGCCTTTTAAGCAGGTACCAGATTTACACTTGCAAACAGGCACTTCTTGTAAGTATCTGCAACTGCTTCCCCCCCACACATACTTAAAACACTTCTTTGCTGCAATACTGACAGAAATTTTGACTTCAGCTCTCAGGCTGAGCAGACTCGATTAAGATACGTGTATATATATCCCCTGAGCATGGCAGTCTCACCAGCTTTGACTGTAAGCTGCTGGGGTAGGAATGTACTTTATTCTGGGTTTGTACAGCATAAGCGTGATAAATCCCCAAGTCCACGACTAGGTCTTACGCATTACAAGCAAGACAACTATACTTCTTTTGCCCCCTTCCCAGCATAAAGCAACAACAACAACAACAACAACAACAACAACAACAACAACAACGCTAAGCTACTATATTTAAGGTGTTAGCATTCAGGGAAATCTTTGACTATGTTATTTTATGTTTTATAGAAAAATCATTCACTTTATGACTAAATTTACTAATTTTTATGCTATTATGACTCATTTTGGGGGTGGGAAGAGACAGGAAAACAAGCAGCAGGAACCAAAAACAGGGTTAAAATTGCAAAGGTGTTCTATAACAGTAACACAGCTTCTGGTCATTGCTATACAACATGTAAATGGCAAGGCAGGATCACTCTGCAATCAAAAAAATCTTCTTGGATAAAGAGATTAAAAGATCCTCCATCTCATTCCAAAGGAGATTAGGCTCTTAATTAAGAACCTATGTCCCACTAACTAGCAATGAAATGTGAGCTCTTAACTGCCTAAGCGAATCATCAGGCAACTTAAACTTTCCCTACTTAACCCCTGTTTAGATTGGATTACCTGTATTTTGTCTCAGCCACCAGTGAGGCTTTGCTGTAGTTGCGCAACAGACAGACTTTTACAAATGCCTCATGATTTGGAAGCAGATAAGCAAATGCATACCAATTTATAAGTCAATTTACCCTGTGGATGAATTTGCAACACTATAGGGAATTTCTTTTCCTATTTCTGGAAGTAACAAATAAACAATGTGCTATATATTAAAACAGGATTGGATTTATTCTTAATGAAAATAGTGTAAATTTATGGTATGCTACCTATTCAAAGGGGATTCAAGTTCTTTAGTAGTGTTGATCTCCCTCCCTTCCCTTATCAATGCAGTCCCTTCTCCACTGGGCTGCAGCAAGCAGCCAGGCCAGTGCTGCGCTCCTTTCACTTGGCGGAGGCCTTGCCCTGGTGCCACAACTCCAGGCAGAAGGTACTCAGCCCACAGGTGCGATCCTACATGACACATCCATCTGCTGTATGCCCCAGGCTGGGAGAACTCAATATTACTTAGATTTCACAGATGTTGCTCAGATGACAGATTTTATGTTAACATGTAACATCATACCACACATGTTCATCAACACCTTTTACCACAGTGTGGTCCTGTGTGGCATATCCGTCTGCTGCACCCCGCCAGGCTCGGGAGAGCCTCTGCGGGTCCTTGCCAAATGGCAGTTACCAGAGCTCAGGGAGTGGGCAGGCAGGTGAGAGGGAGGTGGCAGCCCCGCCACTGTGCTTGCTCCTATTTAAGCCCTGCCAGCTCTGCTGCAGAACTTTGCCTTGCTCTGTTCCCCCAGGTAACCACTAGTTATCTTCCTGCCACAGCAGCTGTACAATGCCACAGCTCTGGTCCTCACCATCTCCTGGGCAGCCCTTGCTGGAGCTGCTCCCCCAACAGTGGGCAACACTAAGCTGAGAGGTAAACAGTAGATGTTAAAGGTATGAATATAATTTACCATTTAACTTTTGGCCTTGCAGGCCAGATGAGTGGTGCAGACCCAAGGCTGTGCACCAGGACCAGGCCCCACACTGCCCCAGCCCCACAGGCTCCCCACATATCCAGAAATTTGGCAGCAGGGGAGCAGCAACTAATGTTGCCACAACACCCCCACCATGAAATTTTCAGACCCATGAGAAGCCCTGCTTCATCATGAGCCAGAGCTAGCCCATGGGCTGGCAGTTGAGCACCCATGGTCTAAAGAAGGAACATGGATTTAGCAGATTTCAATATGTTTTTCCCCAGTGCTTTTCACAGATTGCACAAAACCAATCCGCTAGTAAAAAGGTGCAAACAAATGTGTTATGGTTTGTATTGTGGAGTTAAATTGGAATTATGGTGTGATTAAACAGTGGCTTTACTACTGCTCATTGATATAAATCAGAAGGTAAATTATTTACTACTGCTTTGCTGTTATTTTGAATAGTTATATTCAAAAATAAGCTACACAAAACCAAGGTAATTAGAAGTGGCTTGCAACTACTGCTCTACTTGTTTTAGACATACAAAAAACTAGAACTCTTGATTCCAAAATGATACCTCTCATTACACCAATTGGGAAATCGCAAGAAACTGTCCTTTTCTACAAGCTTTCAGGATCCAAGTCCCTTCATCAGGCTCTGGAAAAAGTATAGATGGTACAAAATGGTTTTAGGCACTTGAAGTGAGACACTGAAAGATGCTAGGTACTCAAAAAGTCAGCTCTCAAACTGGAAACCTATAACTTGAGGCATCAAAATCATTAGTATTGGCTAAGATGCATTAACTACACTGTATTTACATTGCAATTATTCTCAGTGATGTAGCTGGCCTTACAGTTGCATGAATTAGTGGTAATGATAGTTATAAAGCATAACCACAGCATGAGTGCACTGTAATTGCAGTATAATTACAGTCATTGCACTGAAAAATGAAACCTAGACTTCTATTCAGAGGAAAAAGCTAACCACCGTTTGAAGCATGGCAAGTTTCTCATGAACGAAGAAGAGATAGGTTAACTGGGTTACAAGACTGGCACGTCCCACAATATAAGGGATAAGAAAATCCTCGATATAGTGTGCGAACAGTTTGTCTGGATAGCACCGAATGATATCCCCACAGCACTTCTACATAAAGTGCAACTTCAATAACCCACATGCTTTACAATCCTTACAGATGTTTAAGAAATGCTGCGCTGTACTGAGATCTCAGTGTTATTTAAATTTCATAGATTTTATGTTTACATATAACATCAAACCACAAATGTTCTTCAACAAATGTTCTGTGATGCATTACTATTGTTTTCCCCATTTTGTTCTTCACTTATTAAATTTGCAAGATTGAAAATTATTCAATCAGCCTCTCTTGTTGAAAAGTCACCAGATTTTATGAATGCTTTCTAAACCTAGGCATGCATCTCATCATATTAACATGCTAATCATAAAAAAAAAATAAAAGGCTGTTTCCTTTCTGAGGCTTACAGTTTACATGTACACATTTACTGCTTTAAGTTATCTACTAGAATAATTTCTTATAATATTTAAATTTTCCATCTCTCTCTCTCTCTCAAAAAAATTCTCTGGGGACTGTGTTAAATTACCATTAACTTTTTTTTTTTTTTTTTTTGAGAATGCACTTAATCTTTCTTCATTTTAGTTTCTTATTCTCCACGCTTTGCAACTGCCTCTTTTTCATTCCACATTTCCCCTGATTAACTGGTGGGTTTTTCATTCTGCCACTGACTTAGCAACAGGAGATGGATAATAATGTCTTGTTCAAGAACCGTAACTGCTGTGTCAAGATGACAGCGCCAGTAAGCTGGCATGATTTCAGTAACTGACTGAAAGCGGAAGATTTGTCAGCTGTTGATTAATCAAAAGGAAAAAGAAAAACAGTTGGAGGGCGCCTCTCTTTCCTTCCAAAGCTACTTGCTACCCCATTTTAAAGAGGAACCAAAGGCAGTAACCTAACGGCTTCTTGCTTCCATAAGCATCTTTGATATTTTCCAAATCCTGAAAATTGGTCGTCTGAGTTTGTTCTGGTAGACAAGCTCCAAGTTAATCCTTCCAGCCATTTTCTCATTTTACCACATATATATACACACAGTAAAGCCATTACCAGACTTCCACTACCAAAAATGATCCCTAGGCAGAACTAGGGGAAGAGAACTCCAAACTCCAGGAAGTTCTTACAACAAATCCTTAAATATAAACTCAAAAAGCACAAATAAATAAAACTATGAGTGCTACAGACAATCTGTCAATGGAAAACTATACTTGCTGGTTGTTTCTATGCCCTAAAAAGATGCAGGAAAAAAGTCTCTGTCATACCACAGAGAGAAATTAAACAGAGACCCACTTACCAACTGGTTCCCGCTTACCAAGAAAACATCTCTGTATCATACAGGCCACTGTTATTCTCCTAAAATGAACCTTGTTTTCCCCCATGGAAGCTCCTGGCCTCAGCTCTGCCTACAGCCTGTAAGCTTGCAAGCACAGTTCCTTTTGCTTCTCTGGAAGCAGCAGTTCTCTGGGCTGGGCAGGCCCTGTTGCAACCTGCCTCATCTCCTGTACCTTGTTACTTCCCTGATTATTTACAGCACAGCTGGAAGGTCCTTAAGGTCCTTCTCTTTCCCAGGATGAACTCTTCTGGCAGGTGTCCTGATTTTGACTGATCAAGGTCCTTCTCTCTAGCGCAGCAAATTAACCATTTCAGGCCACGCACAGACCCCACTCTGTGCACCCCATCCCAGGAAAATAACGTACTTCTAGTGTCAGAGAAGACCATGCCTTCATACTGCTCTACTCTGCTAAGCAGGTTTAGGAATGACAGTCTGCATAGCCTGACACTTCAAGAGTGCTTTGTAGTCATCTACCTGACAAGATCTGACAAAGACATGGGTAAATGTGCTGTGCTCCTCAACAGTAAAGACAGACCAAAATTGTAAATGTAAACAAGTCCCCAAACACCTGGATACATCTTACAGGGGCCAAATCCACACTGAATAATAGGGTTAACAAGAAAGGGGGCAGCACGACCCCCCACAAGATGAGGTTTTGGTTTTACAGCTTCCCCTGTAGACTGTCTGTAGTACCTGTCTTAACAGAAAACCAGATAACACATGCATTGTCAATTCACCTCCAAACAGGTGTGGAATTTCAGTCAGGAACACCACACAGTAAATGAGACCAAAGGCAGGTGAGATATCTGTTAAGTTTCACATAGCTAAGCTTTGCACACTGCTAATGCAAAATAATCAATTCACAGTGCTGATGGAGCCCTCATGCTACACACATGCCTGAAATCAGACCAGAAAACCCCAACCAAACAAACCTTAAAAGGCTTGAAAAATAGCATACACTAAAAGCTATTAAGACTAGTTATGGACTGGACTGAATGAACAGCCCCCTATGGACTTCAGGAGAACTTTACATGGTTTGGATGGGCTTTCTCTGCCTTGTGTGCGATTTGGATGTTTGCTCTAACACTCCTTCTAACCCTCCCACCCCCTTTACACTTAAGTCACTTTGTTTCACTCTTTATCTTCCCCCTTTCTTCTGTTCTTTTCATTTAATGTATCCTAACACATAGCCCCCACATCCCCACAAAAATCATGAAACATCTGTCACCATTCACTCTGTTCCCACTCTGTGGGTGTTAGACATGATATAAGTGATAAGGTATATCTCATGTTAAAATGACAAACTCTTTGGGGTACAAACTGCCTGGCCCTATTTTTACAGTGCTTGGCACAATAGGGCCTGATTAGTAGATAATTCATAGGCACAACCAGAAGAATAGAAGTTGGCAACGTGTGAATCAAGGGACCTGTTTCCCAATCTGGTTCACAATTAATTATTTCTCCTAGTAATATAATGTTTTTTTCCTTAAATATTTAATTTAATCACAACAACCTACGCACCAAAGCAAATAAGGCAAAGTTCACAAGTGCCTTGTGATCACAAGGGACAGGACAATCCCAAAGTTATACCTTACTCTCCTTCTAAGAAAACTTAAAGACATTCTGGATGCATCTAAACGCGCAATTAAAATGACAGAATAAACTTTGACACAGTTTGCACTGGAGTGAATTGCTCCCAGGCACAGCATCTTCATGTGCACCTGGGACTGCTGTAGTTTGAGCCAAGACAGACCAGCCCCAGGCTGGCAGCAGGCTCAAGGGCTCAGCCCCAGGCCCCAGTTTGCAGTATCAGGCAGCAGAGGAGTTGACTGGGGCACAAGGGCACCCAAAGAGCAGAGCCGTGCACCTCGATGGCAGGCAGGTGTCTCACCCTGTACTGTCACAGCACAATTTACACCTAGGTCAGTGTTAATACATGCATTAAAATGCAGTTATTTTCACTGCCATAAGTATTTTTGAGTACAGTACTAGCTATCTTACAGTGGTAAAAATGAATTTGTTGTGGTCTAATAGGGGTTGGACTCCATGATCTAATAGGTCTCTTCTGACCCTAAAACCTATGAAATAATAGTGTTGCATATGTAGACTGTGATGTTTTACACCACAGCAAATTAGTCTTTTGGACACCCTCTGAATCCTTCATTTTATGAGCTCAGTCCCTATGAAATAAGTCATCTGTTGTGCCTAGGCAAGGTAAGCACTTGCTTCAGTCTACAAGTGACTTTAAGTAAACTGATAAGCCTCGTAAATTTTAATTAAGTTTTCCTCCTCCCCAACAGTAGAAGTTATTAAAGCATCACCAATATCCTGAAAGACAGTCGATCAGTGTAAATCCCTAACCACACTCAGAATCAGGACACTGTGGGTTTCATGCTTCCAAGACAGATAGCTGGGCACCTCAGATGCAAAGGCCAAGATCTGGACTAATCTCTATTACTTCTTTGAGCACGCTAGTAACGTGCTAGAAGCACCATCCATGCCCTGACAAGCTCACAGTCTAAATTCAACATGACAATACAAGAGCTTCTAAAATGGCAAAGGTGACTGGGGAAAGTGACAGTGGCAGTAATAAAATAAAGGAGTTTCTCCAGAGAATCACATGGCAGGAGAGAGATAAATGAGGTAGTAGAGGACTCCTGGAAAGCAAGTCTTGTTGGGCAGACTAAGCATGAAGAGGAGTCTGGGCACAAAAGGAACCATGGAGGGAGGAAAGGTAAGGTTATTGGCTGAGTCTGGGGGTAAGGAGATGAGACAGCTATGTTTAGGATATGGGCACATTATGTAATTTTGAAGGCAGGTGACGTGCAGCATCAGTGAAGTAACTCAAAGGATACGTGAAAACCATAGGCCTCACAAAAGATTTTTCTTGTTATCCCTTTCTGGCTTGCCCATTGGAGGGTGAGAGAAGTAGTAAAAAGAGAGCCAAAGAGAAGGAAACTACAGTATTGTGTGGAAGGAGATGTTCAGGTTTTGGACAAGTGACTTGTTTGTTAGAAAATAAAAAGATAAAGAAGAATGTCAGCAGGGTTTGGCCTCAACTGGGGCATGGGAAAGAAAGGGAGGTATGACCCCTCAAGATGTGGACCTGTTTCAGAAATGTCATAATCTTACCAGATATAATAAAAGATATGGTAGCAGAGGGGGTTGGGGAAGTCTGCTCTGAGCACAGTACATTTCAGAAAACAGTAAAGACCTCAGATTCAAGGTTTTTAAGACAGTATTGATGTGAACCTGAACTCCAGAAGATCTCCTTTGAGTACAAAAATATATTGGGAGAGTCTGATATACAAGTGCTCAAACTGGGATGTTTAGCATTCAGTGATAAACAATTGGTAGATAAAAAACAACCCTTTCTTACTGCACTTACCAGAGCCAGTGTGTGAGGACACTTCCAAGACTTGCTGGAGGCAAGTGCAAGAATTATCTGTGGCGTCCTTCTCTTACTGATTCCAGATGGACGGTGGGGGGCAAACTATTTTTGGGTAAGCATATGCAGCTCCCCTTCCAGCTGGTGAGAAGTTGGCTCAATTATTATGCACACTCAGTGAAGCTGTCCAAATAGAACAGATGCTTAACAAAAGGTGAGCGCGGTGGCCTACTTTTAGGCTCTGCAAGTCTCACTCTTTTTGCAAGCACTGGTGAGTACTTTTTTCTCGCCTCCACTTTGTCAGAACAGCATGTGTACACCTACACAGAGATCAATAAGCTGAGCTTTTTTTCCAGAAGAATATGCACCGTATTAGGCTCCTGGTTGTTTTGTCAGTGTCAAAAAACTGCAGTATAATGCTTCTTAACATTTTTTCTTCACAGTTAATACCATGACATCCTGTCACACTACAGACATCTCTTAATAAAACTCTCTTTAAGGAAGACAGAGTAATTCAAGATTGGTGTATTCTTGCCAAACAGTCTCTTAAGAGGTTCCAGATTTTCAAGCATTTCAAAAAGCAGTAAAATATTTATACTATGATAGCCAATTGGAATAGCTATATTTTCACATCTTAGTGAAAAATTCTACCTGCCCCCTTCCATCCTGCCAGTTCCCACAACAGTCATCTCAGTGAAAAAGGGTAGACTGATTTTTTTTTTAAATGTCAGTGTAGGTAAAAACTGGCTGGTTTCACTGCTCTAACAGACAGCTGTGAGCAGCTCAATGCCCAGCAGATCAAAGTATTTTGTTAGGGTTTTCCCAGTTTGGCCTAAAGAACAATAACCCATGGGTATGTTTACATATGCTCTGGGGGAGGAGGGAGTTACAGCAGCTCTCAGGGGAGCCTGAGAACCACTACTTAAAAACGCCTGCAGCATCTCACATATTCAGGATCCTGCGCTTTAAAATGGTGGTAGGGACACTTTAACTAAAGCTTTTCAAACAAGCTTTAGTTAAAGCACCAGCACCATTTTGATGTACAGTTGAATACAGGAGATTCCAAGCCTGCTGGAGCATGCTAATTAGCATGCTCCAGCAGGCTGTTAATCAAGTCTGCTCTGATGCACTGTAATTACAGAACAATGGAGCAGGCACTTCTACAGGCACCCCATCATTTTGCAGTCTTAAAGCCTTGCAATTCCTGTTGTGCACGGAGTTTGCAATTCCTTTAGTTTGCATAGGAATCCAATGAATTTTTTAGGCTCCAAAATATAATGCAGGTGAGCATACCTGTGCTGGTGGAAAGTAAATCAACTCCCGTTTTTTGCCACCTCATTAGCTTCTAAAGAGAAATTTCCAAGTGGCCTCAATGGCTCTGATTTATCACACTAGATGAAGAGAGGAAGTGACATCTCACTTCCTGAACAGGACAGAAAATGATAAAATAAACCATCACTGTATGAAAAAATAAATCAAACCTTTTATAATGTAGTAATACTAGTAGTGAACTATAATACATTGCTCTCTTGAAAATTAGTACACACTTACAAGTGGGCACCATTAAGACTTCAGCCTAGATGTGTTAATTGGTATTGAGTTTTGATAGAAACCATTACATTGTCCTTCAGACCACACTACCTTTTTCAAACTTTTCTAAACTTTGACTAATAGAAAAAGGAGAAAAATCATGTTTTTTTGCTACCTCCCCTCCCCCACCTCCCAAACTAGACTACAATGCTTATGACAACAAAGCTACATTATTATAGGATGATATAGTCTTTGATGTTGTTTTCCTTGATAAAAGTCTAATGTGCTCGTTGTGATAAACTATACCATATTCGCCCTTATTTCTTCAGTTGAAAATGTGATTATAGGTCTCAAAAAAATAGAATAATTAATCTTAAATAAAGCTTCCATATAGAAAGATAACTATGTATAGGAGACAAATATTACATATTTACTCTGTAAACACTTTGATTTCTTAAACACAGTATTTTTGTTTACTAAATTCAACAAATAAAAAAAGAGAACCAACTAATGAAGATATGCCAGTGTTGGGGCTCCTTCAGACTGTGCTGATCCTTCTTACTATAATGCTTTCTTTTCTGAATTCCAAGACAGCATTCAGTTTTGTACAGGATACCTATGTTTCCAAAGGACTGTGTGTCAAGACAAGAGTTTGAAAATTAAGGACCAACTCAGCATTCTGTTAACATTAATTTTATAAAATACCTTACAAGAACAGATAAAGTACTTGAGGTTACATAATAACCAGAATTGAAAAAGAACATTGAATAAAATATAAATTAATTGAACACATCACTATGTCTGCCACATGTTAGACAAGTTTATAAAAGGCATTTTCAGATAAAATAGTTATTTGGAAGAAAAACCTTCAAAATGGAAACTATTGCAGTCCTTTTTCAGAAGATCATTCCTAGAAGCACTATATTCCAGGTCAACAGGCAGTACCTGAATCTGTTTAAAATCCACTGTTCATCTGCTTCCAAATTTGTCAAGCTTTAAGACACAAATTAAAATGTTCAGGATAATCAGTGCAAAGTAAAGCTTCAAGCTGAAAATATGTGAAATAGAACAGAAGAATGATTCCGGTATAAAAAACTAAGTTCACATTATGAAGAAGTTTTTGCCAAAATGTGCATTTGGGATGTGAAATGTTAACACATTGAACTAGTGGACACTTCAGGGTTCCAGCCAACTCACCTGTATGGATCATGACATAGAATTAATATGTTTTAGTACAGTTTCAATTTTTGCTTAGCATCTTTGGAAAGGAACCATGCTGCTGATATTCAGTCATATTACTCAACTGCTGAGTCAGAAAATCTTGATAAAAAGAATTAATTTAGCATCCAAAAAAAATAAATGCAAGAGGTCAGGTGCAAACAGATACAAGGACGAAGGCCTTTGGACAACTCTTTAAGGCAGGAAATAAGTTTGTAGGTGTTGCTCGTAAAACCATTTTACTGGTTTGAAGCCATTTTCACTTCCATGTGCATTTGTGCTGGCAGCATTGCACCCTTAACTTCCAAAGCAAAGTTGGAGACGTTTTAGGGAACCAGGATGTAATCAAAGTAATCTCTCCTATACTCATTAATTCCTGTGAAGTAAACATCAACAGTCTAGCATTTTCACTCAATTTGACTTTATACCTATTAACTGAAATGGGTCAGAGGCATCTTTCATGATATACTATTTAAGAATGTCTGATTACTACTCTCATTTAAAGATTAATGGAATGCTTTGAGAAGATGAAGCTGACATCTACGGTACTACTTTACTGAGATTTTCAAAAACACACCCAAAAAAACCCCCTTGCCAGTTGGATTCTGACTGCTACTGAAGAAAAAGGGAAGAAAGTGGAAAATGGATTTTGTTTGGGGAGCAAATGATTTTCAAACCTTTTAAGTGACAGTAGTTCTTGCTTCTTAACTGCAACAATGGTTTAATGTGTACTAAGCTCCTGCATAAAATCAAAAAAAAAAAAGATATCGAATCCATACTAAGGTTTACCATTATCATTAGAAATTTGAAAATATGGTCTTCAGACTGCTTGTCCTACATAGTATGTTCTTTTCCACCCCCCCCCCCCCCCACTGCTATTCTGGCAGCTATGTTAGAACTATAATTAAACAATTCTAGCAAAATTGCAGCATTTAACTTAAGAGCATGTATCATTCTGAATTTGTATTGGGCTGAAATGCAGAAGCATTATCAATATGAAGCAGGAAACAATCCACTGAAAAAGAGTGTCAAAACAGCATATTTTGTTCCAGAAAACAGAAGAGTACAGAGAAAAACTTGAGCCAAAAGCTGTCACTTTTCGCTCTCTAAAGAATGAATATTTTACGAAAGCTGCAACAGCCCTTTTCTAGAACAGAAATTCAGAACCATTTCTTAGATTGAAATGAAATAGAACCTCATTCTTTTAGCTCAAATACCTTTCATCATCTTGTTTCACTAGACACATTCATGATGGGCATGTCATGCTTTGTGATGCAGCAAAGGAATTTTTCTTTCTCCTTTGGGGGAGTAAGCTTTTAATTAAATGAAGGAGATCTAGATACAATGGTGATTTCCACTGGGTTTTCTGTGACTTCAAATTCTGAACTCGAGTTGGTTGGCATCTTTAAAATAAATACATTTGTTGCTAAGATCTTGCCCTTTAAAGGGTATAAAGCTTCTGCTTCCACTTGCTTTGAGCGAAAGACAAAATTGAAAGATGAACGGGAACAATAAATAGGTATCTCAATCCAAGTTTAGCACAGCCTGAAAGGTCTCATACTGGCCACATTTCAAAATGTGGAAACTATTCTATTTCCCACATGGTTCATCTTTTCAACAGTAAGGGAGGAAAAGATGACTTCAACAGTTTCCACAAACAGGAAAGCAGCAAGAAGGGAATTAATCTGGAAATATTTGGACTCTTAATTCAATGCTGTAGTAAGAACAGACCTCAACAAAGAACAAGGTTTGGTTTGCATCAATCTGTGCTTAAAGAAAAAAAAAAAAAAGAAAAGAAACACAAAACAAACTTACAGCCTAAGGTAACACAAATTCACCCAAGGCAAAAAAAAATCTATGGTGCTTCCAAGCAGAAGTAATGAGTGAATGAATCTGGGTATTAAACACATTCTAACATAACAGTGTAGAAAGAGGGAATTACTAGAGAGATTTGCAAAAAAATATTGCTACAGTAGTATTAGAACTTAACAGTGCATCAAAGATTTAAAGTTCCCATGTTAATATGAACCAATCCAAGCTGTGATGAACCAGAGGCTAATCACTCAAATAGGAAATTAACTTTATTCCATTTTGCAGGAGATAGGACTGTAATTTACCTGAACATCATGAAGATTATGCAACAAGATTCCCTATTATTCAGCATGCCTGAGAATACTTAAGCTATAACTAGTGGGCTGCCCTCAGTATCTAACCTAAGTACAACGTGAACATATGCATTTGGTTTGTTTTTAAACTTCTGAATACTCCTTAAGTTTTAAAGGCCTATCGAGTGTCATGACTTAGTATCATTACTGACACGGGATGTTTTATTCAACTGCAGAAACTACACGGATAAAGACCTATGTATTTAAGATACAGGTCACAAAACCATGTTAAGAAGAAAAGCTGCCCAAATCTCACTGTCAAAATACCTTTAAAAAGGCAGTTCAAAGACAAAATAATGCATTATACATTCAGATTTTTTCCTCTCTCAAAAGCAAAGAAATCTCAGAAAAAAAAACTCAGTAGTGAAGGCCACATATTTTTTTGCATTTGTTTGATAAGCTGAAATGCAAAAAATCTTTAAAGCATCTTGTAAAAGTAGACATGGAAAATGTGGAACTTCGGGAAAAAAGATGATTTAATTGTTAGGGCAGTCAACATGGAAATTGTTGGGAATGCTACAGCAGAACTGACTCTGGACAGGAACACAGTACAGGAGTCAACTAGAAAACTTTTAACTTGCCCACTTGTAAACAAGAAAAAGCATTTCACAGACTGAAAGTTCAAGGGAAGTAAACTTCTTTAAATTACTTTGTCAGTTCAACCCTGATTTAAAAAGTATGGCTAGCAAAAATACGTAAGCTTCAGCCCATTTGTAAGTCTTGATTAGAGCAGCCATCTTCATTTGACTGCAAGCAGACTGCTTGCTAATGATGACAGGAGAAGAAAATGCCTCTCGAATTCCATCTCTCCATTTTCTCACTCCCAGATCCACAAGCACATACATGGAATTCATCTGCTGCAAGGACTTTCATGTCGCTATAGATTGAGACGTGGGGAGACTGGCGGAGGGAAGCAGGTAAATTCTCTTAAAATACTACGAGCAACGTCAACATTATTCTGGGCTATCTCAAGTGCCCGTTTAACTTCTTCAAAGGAAAAGCCCTCTCCCATAAGTTTTGCAATTTTCGCGTCCACATTTTCCACGGAGGTGTCAGCTTTCCTATGGTGTATTTCTGGTGCAGTCCTGCGAGGAAGTGGTTTAGGGGGCCTGGCTGGTGCTTGTGAACCATCTGTTTAAAAAAAAGAATACAAATCAAAGAAAACAGCTTTATAAAACAGGCGTATCCAAGATACAGAAAACAGTGATTGGTAGGTGAAACCCCAAATCTAAGGAACCACATGAGAAAGGCTTTAAAAAAAAACCTGTTACATTAATTCGCATTGTTCAAAGGAAAAAAAAAAGTATGAGAAGTATGCATAGTGAAGAGCTTGTCAAAATTTTAAGAGCTGTTCAGTCTCAACAATCTAAGAGTTTATTAGTTAAGGAAGAAGGGTTTGTTTCTAAGAAACTTTCTTTTTCCCCCCCCACACAGCTGCTCGCAGTTTAGTTATTTTTATTCAGAATGCTACACAAGCCAGTTAGCTTTGGTGAAAGACAACTCCAAGCAAATAAACATGTGACTTTAATTCACTCAATTGTAGTTTATTTCATGCACCTCATCTGTACCCAAGACGACAAATATTATTCATAATTCCTCGTTCTGTCGCTCCTTAAAAAAACCCACTATCTGTTATTACAACTGATTTAAAAATCAGCAAAAGCAATGCCCTTAATTGTATACTCCAAACATTTGGTTATACGGGGCAGAAGACATTGATAAAAGTTATGCTATTTCCTTTTTTGCAGTGCTCCATAAAAATGTTACCCTTTGCACTTAAGTTTCAGAGAATCATAATGTGTAGGTGCAAACAGCACTTCTAATCTCCTCAGAGCCAAGGGCTTAGTACTCAAGTAAAGTCCATACCCCTTTAAGAGGGCAGATGGCAGAAAACATTTCCAGCTCAAAATATTCTTTAAGGATTTTAATCTTTCAAGCAGAGTTCTAAAAAGTTCCACAAACGATAAACAGTGAGGAAACTGATATGTAATTAGAGGAAGTTACTGGCTGTAAAGTCCATTTATATTGGTGTCAATAGCACTTTGCCATCTTAAATCTTCCAGAGATGTCTTCTTTTTTGATTTGGAGATGCAAAGGAGTTTTCTACTCTCACTATCAATGCTCTGATTTGTTATTTAGTGCAGTCTTGGAAAGAGACAATACTTGGACTGCAATTCCACTGAACATGTTAAATATCTCAGGTAGATCAACATATTCATATGTTCTTCTACATAATTGTGAAAGCATAAGATGAATATTTCTCAGCTTAGGTTATTATGTGTTCATATGAACTTGCTGGTATTAGTATAGTTTTATTCTTACTTTAGACAAGATCCTGGTGGGGGGGGTGTTTGTTTTTGAGGGATTACTCTAACAAAATGAAAAGGCACAATCCTTCCTTGAGCAGGGAATTCAACTGGATGACCTTCTGAGGCTGGAGGGGACCTCAGGGAGTCATCCAGTCGAACTCCCTTCATGACCTTCCGAGGTGCCCTCAAGCCTTTTTTTCCCCCATGATTCTATGAAACGAGTAACTGAGATCAAGACTTGGGTTAATTTTTATTTGAACCATTGCATTATTTTCTGTGCAACATGATGATGAGACAACCTGTAGATCATAAGCAGTACTTCATGTCTGTCTGTAAAAGACGCTGAAGATGAAAGTGTCATATCAACATTAATAAATGCAACAAAGCGGGATTGAGCTTGCAGGGGAAAAGTGAGAAATACTTGCAGGATGAAGCAGTTAGCAATATTTCAGAAAGCTTAGTTGTCAGTAAGAGAGAAAGAACTAACATGAGGGATTCAAACTTGTTCTATACATCCAATTTAAGCTACTATTGAAGAATATTGTCTCTATTTATAATTGTGAAGTATACACACAATGCTAGAAAACTGCCAGACGGATTGAGATATAGCACTAAGAGTAAACATAAAAAGTAGTTATAGAAACATGTCTGTGGCAGAAATCTGTCCACAGAAGAGAAATTATGCTTGTATATAAAGCCTTTTTTTCCTGGACTCAAAGAGCAAGAAAAATGCTGTGTGTGTGGCTTGATTTTATTTTTAAATATTAAATAACCCATTCTAAGCGGCTTTACTTTAAAAAAAAAAATTCAATTTTGGTCTCAAACTAAACTGTCATTATGTCTGAGCTTCCTAGAAAACTTGCGTAAGCAATCATGTCATTTAAGCAAGGTAATTTTTAATTCTTCGGGAAGATTCGCAAAACATGCATTTTCTTTTCATTCCACTGATGTGTCTATCAAACTGGTACCTTTTAAGTCTCCAGACAACCCCCTCTGCAACCCTATTCCCATTTAGAATTTTTTTCTTAAGTGGTGACATTTCTCTCAATATCTTCACAGCCATATAACATTTTAGCTGAGGCTCAGTATCATGTTAAATCCTACACTTAAAAATATATTTAAACTGTACTTCCATCTGGACACAGAGGGCCTTTGTACACATCACACAACTGACCTTTAAAGCAACTTAAAATGCCCTTTTGCACCACTTTAATGGCACCGCTGTTTGCATATTCAGTTTGCGTATTCTGTTTTAATGGCATTGCTGTCTGCATGCTCAGCAGCATATTCCACTTTAAATGACTTTGTTAGGTAGCAAACTAAAACACCTCGGAGGTATTTTATCTTGCTATGTACCAAAGCGCAACAGTTCATGAAGTCGACATGCTCAGGGCTTGGTGAGCCCCATGCAGCTCAGGGGCTGTGGGACCTGGCAGCAGCCCGTGCAGGCAGGCTAAACTGAAGGGGGGAACCCACAAAATAAAAAAAACTGGTGAGCCTGATCTCCCCCCACCCCTCTTCCTGGAGCGTGCCTGCCTGAGCTATGCAGGGGCCTGGTGCTTCCCGCCGTGGCTGGGGAGGAGGGAGGGATGGGGGGGACACTGGTGCTTCCCTCCATGGCTGCGGCACCCCCAGGACTGCCTGGGCTGAGTTCCAGCAAGCAGGTGTCACCTGGGGGAGCCGCCCCTCGCACAGCTCAGGGACTGCTCAGCCTGCTGGCACTCCCCCCTGCCCCCCCACCAGAGAGGCAGGTAAAGACTGGGCCCCCACCCTTGAGTACATGCCACGGGCTTTAGTTCAGTTTATTTCTCCCTAAATTGAAGCAGTGTTTTTAAAAACCCACCATTTCAATTTAGGGAAAACTACGCTGAATTAAACCCCTGTGGCGTGTACAAATAGCCAGAGATAAAGGCTTTTCTCCCAGTCAAATCTCCAGTGTCCCAGTCTTCAGCCCAAAATTCGACTCCAGATTTTTCTCATTTATGTAATTCAATTAATTGGTTTAGCCTCTGAGCAGGCAGCCTGTACCATTCACTTAACTGTTACAGGGCTGCATTGAACCCTGAGGAAACTGACTAACCTCAAAGCAGATCAAGATGGAGGACAGGATTTAATGAACAACTGACGTTCACCAGCACAAGTGAGACTTGAACAGAAGTTGCTGTAACATGAAAGAAAGCAGCCCACTGGCCTCTGGAATGGAAAGTCAAATTAAGAGACTCTCACATGTAATAGATGCCAGCCTTTTCTGCTGTGAATTATCCCTTTCTGTTCACTTTACAATATGCCCATCATCCGCTCACAGATTGGGAAGCAGCAGAGGTACCGGGGGGCTCCCCTCCCTGGCCCCCGGCACACATTGATATGGGAACAGTAAACTTTTAATTAAAATTCCCTCCTTGCTACTCAGTTCTGTTCAGGCCCCCTCCCCGTCCCCCGGCACACTGATACACCGGATGCAGTGGGAGGGCCCGAACAGACGCCTCTCAGATAACCAGCAATTTTGACTAACTGGCATTCCACATTCCCCCTGGATGCCATATAAACACAGCTTTTGCTGCAGTAACATAGTATTAGCAATATTAATACAGGCAAACACCTACACATGATTCACAAGATAAAGAAGGGGGCTTCAAATTGTTTTTCACATGGTGGATTCCTTTCTGGAACCTGTTGTGATCTTTGAGTTATTTGCGAGAGAAGAATTGTTCTACTGTTTTTCCATAGCAAAGAATTTACTGAAAGTTAACAGCTAGCGTTTTTTGAGACGTGCCTTGAGTCTAACAAAGTTTATGTGGACAGTTGGGTAACAGGACTTTATAAATGCTGAGTAGCCAGGACACACCCAACTTTTCCCTATATCACCAATGAGCTACAAGAAGCAGGTGCAACCAATGTATCTACCTCATTCCATATGCAGCCATTTACACCAGGGAAAGTAAAAAAGAGGAGTTATAGGGAGGAAGAAATCAGACTTCTCCTCACTCATACCTATGGTAGCACTTAACATCAACACTGAACAGGTATGATTGCACATAGGTTCAATGCCTCCATGGTTAAACCTCTAGAATTAGAAAACTCCCTTACTGTTTCATTATCTTTATTTCATTTCCCACAGAAGTGAAACCAGAGCACATACTAGGACAATTATAGACAACCCCCCTCAAATTTAACACCCCACCACCGCTGCATCCCCTGAAACAGCCAAGTGGAAAGTTGAGGGCCATTACAGTCATTTTTGAACTTTTTAGCAATGTTAGAAATGTACTTGCCCTAGTAAGTCAGCAATTAAGTTGACCACTGCCATAGTGAAGCAGGTACTCTAGTCATAATGCCAGACAAAGTGAGATGCAGAGATCATGTGTCTTGCTCATGATCCTACAGTAGGTCTATGATGGAATTACAAACTTATATTTGCTTCCTTTATGCAACAAGTTCCAACTCTTAGCTCTAAACAAGGGCTGGCATGATGAAAGACTTGCTAAGAGTCCAATGGCTACAGAATAACTCCAACTCTAAGTCAGTGTTTCTCAACCTGTGGGTCGAAGAATATACGAAAGGGTTACAAACAAACTTTAAAAATGGATTTTTCTTTAAAGGAGAAAAACATGGGAGACCATGGCTTTCCCTTGCAGGCTGGCAGAGTTACAGCCTGCAAAGGGGTTGCTGGGGACCTCTTTGGGCCCCCCATCAATATGCTGGGAGTTGGGAACGAGGGGCACTGAGTCGAGACTATCCAATTTTTACAAATGGGTCCTGGTACAAAAAAGGTTGAGAACCATTGCTCTGATATAACTCCATACCAAGCAGTCTTTCTGAATCCTACAGTAAGGTGAATCAGTTCCTCTTGAAACTCATTAATTCCATAGGAGGGAATTACTACCACTATAAGAACAACTTTCCAATTATAATATGACATGATTTAATTCACAGTTTTCATTTAATTCAAATTAAATTTAATATCTTGATGTATATTATGCTGAATTAGCATGATATTAATAGCAAAGGTTGAAACACATGGACATTTTAGAAGGTGGAGGGTTATGGAATACACACAGGTACTCGAGCATTTATTAAGTAGTAACAAGGAAGCTATTTGAGATCTTTAACAGCAGGCAACTTGCAATAATTTAGCAGAAGTAAAACTAGCTCACAGAGATGGCACATAGGGAACATACCATACCCTGAAGGTGATCATGACATCATCATCATGTTATTATGGTAGCACCAGAAGCGCCTAAACAGAAATCAAGGCCACACTGCGCTATGCAATAAGAAGCTGCTACTCTGATCATTTTACATTGTAAGATAAATACTCTGGTAACCTTTTTAAAATTGCATCTAAATAATAAGCACAAGCATTATAGTAGGGGCACCGGGATACTGAATATGCAATCTATTACCTGACCTACCAAACTGAGGTTCAGACCTTTAACAACCATTAAAGATTCCATGACATTTTTCAGACTTCTCTATTCTCTCCTGTAATTGCAATTAAAAATAGATTCTTCCTGTCTTATGCTGCCATATAACAACTCTTGGATGCTGTTAAAGAAACCATGCTATCTGCACTGTTATGTATAGCCCAATTTTTCTAATAACTGTGCAGGCACATAACTCATGGGACTACTTGCACGTGTAACATTTTGCACTGAGGTAGCTGCTTGTGGGCTCAGGACCACAACTGGCTAATTCATCCCAACAAGTTAATCTTTCTTACAACAGCTGATGAGAGATGAAAAGAAAAAACTCATGAAGAATAGAAAAATAGGACTAAAATGAGCAGGATTTAGGGGGTATCCATGAGCAATACTGATGCCACCATTTAAATACTTCTGTTTTAAATACTGCCCTGATTTTGAGTTGATAAGATCTCCTAAAATAGCAGTGTTGTATCACAAAAAGCAATTAGTATTTCAAGGGGTGTACTGACTGGTTCCTACTGGGCACAAAGGACACTGGCTCTCCATTTGCCACTCCATTTTGCAGTCACAAACAGCTTTGTGAATCCAATTGCAGGATGCAGCCATCACATAACTGTACTAGAGAAGCAATGGGAGTGCTATCTGGATCAGAGACTGTCAGCTTTTTAATCTGTTGTGGAAATTTGCTGACTTGTGCAGTTATAAGCTTTGCAAGGTATTCATTGCTTTTAAGTGACCAAGTACTTAAAAGTACTCAGATCCTTATTACAAGGTACATCAGTATGAAGGTAAGAGAACAATAGGCAGGTTCAAAAGATATTTTTTTCCATGAGACAATAAAAAGAGAGCAAACTCAGTCAAGAACTGCTTGACTTCTGGCCTCTTGTGACCTCAACAGATAGAGGGAAAATTACTTGTCATTTCCCCAGAAAAGTTTCAGAATGGACATAAAAACAGCCCATTTCAACTGCTAGGAAAGAAATAACTCACTTTGGAGATGTCACTGTTACTCAGGTTAGGGCCAGCCACACAGGATTTTGCTTGCTAATGTAATATCCATGTCCACTGTACTTCTGATGGATTCATTTTTTAAGCAGAAAAGGAATTGCCATGTGACTTGCTGTGATAGGCAGAATCCACTCGATGGCAATGTGTGTGCATGGCTTGGAACAGTCTAGCAAACAGGACTTTAGTTTTTTTGTGCCAAGATCATTTGCATTCTTAGCCGGATTCTTTCTCCCTGCATGGTTGTCGCCTTACCTGAACAGGATGGAAGCTGATCATAGTCTTGGGACGTTCTATTAGTTTTGACATTGTCCCCTGTTAGTCTTCGAGCAGGTGGCAAAGGAGCTGGACCAGTAACTGGATCAAAATGGAGATCTATAAAGAAAACCAAAAAGACCCAGAAGATACTTAAAATTAAAACTTTTGTAAGGCTTACATGCAAAGTCTACAGACTATCTTTATGAACAACCTCCTTCAGAAGAGGAGGAATTATGAATGCAAACAGAAGTATCCCCTTTATAATCATGAGCTGGTGACTGAAGGAAGTAGTTAATTTACAAGTATGTCTCCCTATTCCGCAGTGATTGTGATAAGTGCTGAGATTCCAGAGTTGACTTTAAACTAGGTGACTTGGCTTCTGACAACAGCATAGACTAGAGTGCAACACAGACTGCAAAACCTGCCTGAGAAACTGGATATATATTTAGATAGCTAGCTCATGCTGAGCTCTGCACTAACACAGTTATTTTGCTGGACGCATTCAAGCTGGCTAGTGTTAAGTTTGTTTGGGATGGCTACAAAAGTTAAGTCATAGCAGTGAAAACCATGTAGATACACTCTTAGTGCAGACCCCGGTTTACAACACACACCAAAGAAAGTAGGAGTAAAACTGTACATCTTCCTTTGTCAAATATAGGAAAAAGATTAAAAGTCAAAGATAAGAAAGATCCTAAAACATTCAACTCTTTTGATCTTTTTTTTAAGCCGAACTATAATTCATTAAGTGCTGCCCTGAACATGGCTTCTTTCCTGAATTGGGCCCAATTCATTTACTATAAAGGCTGCAGTGACAGTACATGGTGTAGTGCACACGCATAGTGATACAACTGGTGCATGGCTGTGAAACTGTCAGAAGGCTTCTTTGGAACCAATCATCATAAATCAGAAGTTTGCAAAGTCATTCATTATAAACACAGAGTGGCTTACTTGACAAGATGCATGGTAATTAACATAGCTTTGGAAACCAGGTTCTAAAAAAATAGTTAAAAAAGCCCCTATTTTATGCAAACACGTGTCAGTAACAGTGTATTTTCATAACATATATGGAAAATTTTAAGTAACCATGAAATGTATTGCTCAAATTTTGTGTCCGCAGATACAAAATGCTAGTTTTAAATGTTATTTATGTTACATGTTCATTACTGTTACACTTCAATTCCAAGTAATTTGAAACTCCACACAGCTTTGGGAATAGCAGATAACTTTAATCTTCAAACTTCTTATATTAAAATAATTCCTGGCCTTGAATTCACAACTGAAACTTTAAAATCTCTTAAATTGCAAAGTCATCCCATGTGTGCATGCACAAACAGTGGCTTGTTTGACAAAATACATGGTGAACTGACTTCTGCAACATGAAATAGAGAGTGTACTGGCCGATTATAACATTCAGATCTTGATGCATAGCAGAAAATATACCATCAGAAACATGTCAGAAAGTGTCGCTTGGGTTCAGCCTAATTACTCGAAAGCACTTTAACATTTTTTGATGCTTCTAAAGTCAATGTTTATTTTCAGTGAACTTCCTTTAATCTTATAACTGCTGTTCTGTGAAAGACACCTGATTTTTATACTATTTTGGTGACACCTTATAATGGATTCAAGCTAATGTATTTCTTTACAGCTACTTACATATGTGAAAAAACGTAGTGCTTTATCTTAAGCATGGTGAGCTCCTGCACTGAGTGCAGCACATGTCCGGAAAAGGCATTATGTCAGCATGACTCAGCACACCCGACTTCTCTGTATATCACATACTTCAGCAAGACTTTTTGGGCTTTTATCCAATAGCTAATTGAACAGCTTTATATAAAAACTCCAAAAAAACTCAACAAAAGTGCTCAATCTAGATAGATACTAAGAACCAGGTCAACTGATGTGCTTCCTCTTTCGTTAAAGCGCTGGGTTGAGGGAGGAGGGGGATTCCCCCACATTGGTCAGTAGCCTACATGATTGAATAATTTATGAATCAACTTTATGATTTTCTGTTCAGACTGCAGTATAATTGGGACTTGTATCAAATACATGCTTTTTGGCTCTGCAAAGGGAAAATAGCATTTACACAAACAGAAAACAAGCATTTATGGGTAGCAGTCATGCTACCCATAAATGTGCTGGAGGTACTGAAAATACTACTCTATTCGAGTCATAGCCTCAGAGCCACAGATCTTACAGCCGATACTAAATACTGAAACACTGGACTACGCAAATGATCACGTCTGACTGACCACTGCAGCAACAGTGAAACGGACAGTGGTACCCAGATTATTTGCATCGAGGTGGTTCACAACTGACTGAATTTGCAACAGCTTGCTGAATTAAGGACAAACTACTTGGCTGCTTTCTTCAGCTTTTGTTTCAAAGGCAGCTGCTTCCCAATTCAGCTAGAGCTCATTAGCAGTCTTGCAGAGCTGTTTGCTATCATTGCATATGCCCCCAGCTACTTTGCAAACCCTCATTCTCAGAACCTAACAATGAGAGAAATATGCAGGTTCTACTGTATAAGCAATCCGGGGGCAGGGACTGTCTTTGGTTCATGGTCGTACATTAACCAGTCCGATGAAATCTTGATCCATAGTGGAGGCTACTAGACACCATCAAGGATAAATAAATACTCAAGCCCAAAATTTTCAAAATATGCAACTAATAGTATTCAATATTTAGGTACCTAAACTGAAACAGAATAAGACATAACTGACGGGAGCTTAGCACCCTAAAATCCTTAGGCCATGCAAGTGTGTGGCCATACATTTCTATACTTGTTATAAATATTTGTTTTATATATCAGATTTGTTGAAAATGCTGAAGGCTTGTACACTACTTGATCTGAGTATCAGACATGAATACCAGAGTTCATAGCACAATTTTACTCCAAACTCATTCAGATTGCTAAGAATGAACAATGTCTTTACAGAAAAGGACTGTTACAAAACCTAAAACCCTTGAAAATGGAAGGAAATAAATAGTTAAGGATATGATTTTTTTTTTTTCCGGACAGAATACGATTGGTTAGCACGAATAATGCCAATTCATGTTTCATCACAACATTACCATTTCAACTCTGATCCAAGCATTTTTAATAATATTTTGGATATTTAAACAGATATTTTATTACCTTGTCTTTGGAACTGAATTATTTTAAGTGTTATAGGTAAATTAGATCATCAGATAATAGCAGATGTATCAACAGGTGGTAGAATTTAGGAGTATACCATAAAGATTTTCTTGGCCGATACAGATGGCCGAATATTAATCAGCCATATAGGCCAATACTGATCTGATAGCCAATTTACAGAAATGTAGCCCAGCATCCTGCTGATAAGTCTGGGGGGCAGGAGGGCATGGGGAAGTACACTGAGGCCTCCCACAGTGAGGGAGGAACTTGGGAAGGGGCAGGCATAGGCGCTGCCCAGCCAGGACACTGAACGGGACACCAGGGCAGGATGGAGCCACAGGTGGCTTTGTCAAGGGGTGTAGGGGGGAGGGTGGGCAGCTCCCTGCCACTGCACACACCCCTTGGGGAGGCATGGGGGACCGCCCCCCAAGATTTGTGCACAGGTCAAGGGAGGGCTGCCTGCTATTGGCTTGGCACCAGTGGCTACACCATTCTCTTCCTGGCAGGGGGGTGGGACGGGGCGGCACTCAGGGCAGGCAGGGTGGGTGACAGCAGCACTGGAAGTGGGGGTCTACAGGGAATTTTGAGGTGGCTAAGGCCAACCTCTCCAAGTCCTGCCACCACCTGCTCTGCCCCAAGTGCACCCTAGCCCAGACAGACCCCTGCCAGGAAGAGGCTGGCACAGCCCCTAGTCCTGAGCCTGCAGCCCACCCTGACTCCATGAAGAAATGTGGGGGAGGCACATGTCCCCTATGCCTCTCCCAGGGCTGCACACAGCAGTAAGGAGCCAGTCGCCCCTTCCTGCCCCTCCCTGCACTCCCTGGACACCCTGCCCTGCGGTCACATTCAGCTACCTGGCTGGGCAGTGCCTGCCTTTGTCCCAGCCGCTCCCTCAACCTTGGGGGCCTTGATCTGCATCCCCCCACACACCTTCCCCCCACAGACTTACCAGCAGGACACTGCTCGCCAAGCTGTCAGGCTGCATTCCTAGCCATGTGCATGCTGCAGCTGCACACATACACACAGCATTTATCAGCGACATTACCAGCTATATCAGCTAAAACAAAGCTGATTGCCAATAATGTCAATTTTCCTTGCATCAGTGCTGATCCAATATGTGACCAATATATCAGTGCATCTCTAGTAGAACTGTTCTTCACTTACATCATTGATGTTCCTGGAAAATAGTCGCGTCCATAAGGTAGTTTAATAGGAAAAAGTATATAACAGGGGTTTTCAACTGGGGGTATTTGGGATGGCCTCAGGGGGTACTTAGCAGCAGGTGCCACCAGGTGTTTCCACTGGTCGTCAATCGGCCACAGGGAACACCACCTCCCCACCCCCCGTTTGTTAACTGGCTGCCAGGGGAATCCTCTCTCAACCAGCCACTGGGGGTACACTGACCCAAAAGGGTTGAAAACCCCTGGTATACAACATGGTTGATTTCTGATAAAAATTATGCTTTTATATGGAACTGCAGTTGGAGCATATCAACATGCATTATTAACATGGAAAGATATAACATTTCTATGTTTTACTTTTAGAAGTTTTGTGCTTTGTTCATAATTTGAGATCTCTGTAAAGAAACACTTATTTAGAGTCAGACCTAAGATTGTGCTGTTGTGATAACTATGATATTGCTCGTAGTTGCACACCCACCTTGAAATTCTGGGATCCTAGAGCACCCCTCAATTTATCCTCTGCTAAGCCCCAAATCCCTGTGCTGTGGAAACAAACCATCTTCTGCAACCCAGGAGCATTCCTGTTAAGTGCCCTGGTGCCTCAGTCACCTTGCTTTCATCTAACATATATATATCACATGTCTACTGGGAAAGCAAAGAAAATATAGGTTGGCTGGATGCTATAAACAAAGCAGAGCAGCCTCTCATTTGTATCTTGATTACACCACAACCCAAATTCCTCACCATCTCTTCCAACAGCTTCCTAGGCATGCTGAAAGGGGAGCAAAGACACCACATAGCATTGCATGAAAGAATCCTTTGGTCATGGAAACAATTGACCAAAAATACCCTCCTGCATCTTTCAAGAAGTAAAAGCAGAACAATTCATTAACTGTACCATGTTTCCATACCTTCAGGAAGGTCTGGGGCATCCTATACCAAAAGCAACAAGCAGAGCCAAATTAATTAGCACAGACAACCAAAAATTGTACCTCACCAGGAAGAAATATCAAATCAATCACAGCAGTGAAATTTCAATGCTACATACAAGTTGAAAGCAGAATGAAATAAGGTTGGCAATGATTTGGGGGAGTAAATTTCATCATTAGCAAGGGGACAATCTTGGTTTAGGTCTGTATGTGAACCTTTGCATAGGGGCAGTTCTGGCAAATATGTTGTCCATTTCTCTTATGTTCTAGAGTTCTCCCCAGGTCCCACTTACAAATAAGACAAAATTCACACATTACATCATCCTATAAAATCCCAATACTGCTGGGCATATATGACAAATGATAGACACCGTCATCACAGAGCTCAATGGAAACTTGGCACTTCAAAGGAACTGCTCCTGTTAGAAAAATGCTAGATACCAAAATGTCACGCCCTGTATAAAAATACTGATTTTCTCTCATTACTTTGTGAATGTTTGAAGTGGAGATTTTATATTCTTTCTGGGTTAATTGCTTCATTCAGTTTAAAAAAACTGATCTCTCTGGTTTTTAAATGGTTAGTTATAGGTGTATATATTTTGCCATTTAGTTTCAATGACAGTATTATCAGCACAGGTAACCTTTTGCTGTAAACAAAAATAAATGAAAAAGGTTTGTTTTTCTACTCTTACCTGAAGGAGGAAGGAACAGTTCATGTCCTGAAGGAGGTCGGCTTCCTGAGCCACCAGGTTTTGTAAGCTCAATGATGCTGTGACGAGCGGGAGGTGGTGGTGGAGGAAGTGAGGGTGGCGAGGTGTCAAATGCATCTTCGCCTGCGTTTAGAGAAGACTAGTTACATGAGCAAAACTTCATTAAAAATAGTACAATAAAAAGCAAGCTCAAAATTGATTTTCCTTGGCAACTAACAGAGGACCTCACTCTAGGGTTCATCTAGCAGTTCAGTAAATCTAATAATGAAATTGCACGTCTGATGCCTTTTGTGCACAACCCAAAACTTTTAAAACATGCTGGAAATGACCTTTTTACTGTATTCAGGTTTTTTCTACTAGAGGAAAAAAAATGGTTTCTCCTTAGGTTGTAAAATAATCAGGGCATTTGTGGCCAAGCTGCATATATTGCATCCTAAAGAAAGGATTCACTCAAAAATCGACGACTATTACACACCAAAGTGACAAATAATATGCTGAATACAGCAGGTTTGATGTAAATTGTATTCATCTTCTGTGTCATCTTACCAGGAAATAATTCAAGACAAAACTGGAGATCAGCGGTTCAGGCCCAAGAGCCAAGAAACTGTAGTCCTTGAATTCATGGGAAGCCTTGTTTTTGCCCTATGTGAGAACTAGTGCCTGCAGGTGTTCATGTTTGCCAAAAAGCTTGATTCCTACCCATACCACCTTTTCTTGCAGTTCCACATGTTTCTGCACTGCACACATGGGGGTCTCACAGTGCTTGGTGCAGCAGCATGGCTAATTCAAAGACTCTAAGGAACAAGAAAAGCAGATGGGTAGCAGGACTTAGCACTTGTACTGAGGCAAGCTCAGTTGTGTGTTATGGAGGGTGCCAGAGCACAATTATAAACCCCAGCATGGGTAAAGAGCAGCTTGGTTACCATCTTTGGTACTGGAACACAAGAACTCCTTCTGGAAGGTAGAATTGGGGATCAAGTTTGGTGATTATGGTGATCCCAATATTGATCCCCTTCACATAGTGAAATGAAATTAAATGAATAAAAAAAATGTATGTGTGGTGGGGGGAGGGGAAGGGACTCACAATATCTGAAACAGAATTTGGATCCCTTGGAATCTGACCCATCTTCATTATGGTGTAAATGGTTTTGCTTCTATATACAAGTAGAAGGAGAATGTAATATGCCTTTACAACTGTTTCTGGCACAAGGACTTTCAGGTAAATTGCTGCTAAACTTATACAGATATGATGAATTTTTCACATATCCCAAGCAGCAAAATCAGCACCTTCCACATCACTGGCCTCCAATGACTAACAAAGAATTTGAAGTTAACTGACTAAAAGTAAAAAAGCTGCAATTATCTTGGACTGGATAATGACATTGGCTGTAGAGCAGTGATTAAAGAAGATCTATGCAAGTACAATTATACTGTCTAACCCATAGTTCATTTGAAATTCTTAATAAACCTGAAGTCATTTTTGCAATAAGCATATTACTTGGTTAATCTACACTATATGAACCATTAAATATTTAACAGGCAAAGGTTGACAACCTAAAGGCGGCACCAGAAGATCGTAATCAGAGGGCGTCCTGTTGAGCAAAGCGCTGTGTTTTGGGTTGTCTCTTGCAGGCGGTCGTGCAGGGGGCAGAGGTACTGGAACACCAGGCGCATCAAAGACTTCTCCTGAATAACATAAGTACAGGAAGTAAATGCCTTCCTGCTATACCTGTTTTGGAGAAATTTTCTTTTTACAGAATTAAACATAAAAATACAGAGTAAAAAATAAAATAGTGAAAAATATACCTAGCTCTGGGTGCTTTGATTTCTTCATCTCAGAAGCAGCACTGTGTGTTCCATTCATTATGCCAGTGCACGGACCGTTTTCACACACCCTGAAAACAGAGATCAAAAAGAACAAGTCAACTGATGACTCCTAAAATTAAAAAAATGAATGAGAAAGCACAGTATGTTACAGCTAAACAAACGGAGGAAAGGAAATTAATCACAAACATCAGACTCGCATAGATGTAGGCTTCCCCCCTTCCCTCCCCCAACACACTTTCAAAGCAACCAATTAATGCTTGCAACCACAACACCCCTTTCAGGAAATGTATTCTTTTCCTAATGAGGAAACTGAGGGAACTGGGAAAAAAAAAAAAAAAAAAAAAATCAAATCTCACTCAAGGTTGCCATGCAAGGCAGTGTAAGAGTTCACAGCCCTCAAACTCAATCTATTAGAATAAGCTGCTTCTTCCTACAGCAAAGGTATATACGTAAGCTCAGGGTGCAGACAGATGTAACAATAAAAAAATTGTTAAATGTCATTAAAATGATTCAAAAGGGCCAGCTGTACAAATGTTCCAAACATTCTGGTAGTGGCTGGTGTGCTCCAAAATAATAACTCTTTAAAATAAGGTACTATTTTGAATGGTTTCACTTGTTATTCATTGTGCACAGGGAAGCCATCTGCATTTCTTTTTCTCTGCTGATGAGCCGGGCTTACCACCCCTACTCCCCTCCCAGTTTAAATCCTACTGATGCTGGGCTTTCCAGTCCCAATGCTAGACTGGGATTTGAGGCTGGAGGCCTGGGCTCCTGGTGGCAAGGAGCTCCTCTCCCCTACTTCACTGCAGTGCTCTCATATCTCCCTTCCCTGTGGGAGAGCCTCCTCTAGCATCCTCTGGCTAGAGAGCCAAGCCTGCATGCAGTCACAGCAATTTTGAAACTTTAAAACTGGGGGAAACCACAGGGATGGTACCTGTGCCACACAGTGTAAAAAATACCCTTTTAAAACATTTCCAAGCTCATTGCATCTGGAAGCATTTCCAAAGTTACTTCTGTCCCCCTCATTCTTTTTTTTTTCTTTTTTTTTCTTAAAAGCTTGGGAGAAAATGTGACCAAGATAAACAAAGAACCAAAAGATTACTGAAATCAAATGCAGTGAAGCCTACTAAGAAAAAAACCTGGGCACCTTAAACAGGAATAAGACTACATAAATAATAAAGTGCAGCAAAATTCCTACTCAAATTTATATAGAACAGAATGATCTAATTCTGGCTAAGCAATTTAGCAGTCTCAGCTGGTTCTGCTGTTGTCAATAAAAGCAGTGCAGTACTTTTCCTTCTATAATCTTTTACTACAATTTTATTCCTTCCTTCAAATGGAAATAAACTGTTCTGTAAAAAGAAGCAGAAGTATCAAATTGGCAGTTAAAACTACTCAGAACCAGCAATTGCAGCGTTTCAGGCAGTGAAGGAGAAGAAGTGAAAATCTTGCCATAAGAACTGAAATAATTCTGAGTAGATGATATGAGAGGACTCTGATTAAAGACTGAGGGACATTAATAAGAAACCAAAATCATATGAACGGGTAATACTGACACTTCACCCCATGACAGGAACCATGGGCTCTGCATAATTAAGGACAATCAAAATGAGTTTCTTCAGTCAGAGGAAGCATGGTGGGTGTGTCAGTGTATTGTTTCAACTATGCTGGATTACATGCGGCACTGCCTCTAATCATAGAGGAAGCTGCTAGTGTGGGACTGATTTAGGGTTTCACCCATAGGGCAAACATCAAACCGCACTGGTAATATAGATGGATGGATGCATAAATGTCTGCAACTATTTCAAGTAGGAATGAAGTGGAATGTTGTGTGCAGCATTAGTAGGTATAACTAAAAATGAGAGGAAAATAAGAAATAGTTATAGTAGCCGGAGTGCAGGAACAAACAAAAATCCTCTTCGTGTTGAGACCTATTAGATTGTGAGAGTAAGTGGAGGGAGCATTGCTTGCATTCTTTGAAGCTAGATTGGTAAAGTTTAAAATGTTGTTTGAACAGGCTTTGACTCTTTTAGCAGATGCATTATGTAGCCTAAACTTTTCCAGCTCTCCTCTGCATATTCAAAAATTCTATCAGCTGCATACAAGATGCTTTCACACAAAGCAACAAATCAACCAAGTAACTGATCGTCTGCTCAAAAAACGTTTCAACAAGCCATTTCATATATTGTTAAACCATTACTTCAAGTGTTAAAAATGCCTGGGTTCGGTTCCATTAGCCCAAGAACATGAAATCTTCAAGTAAATATATGCTTTAAAGACAGGACGTGGGAAATGAAAGATTCCTTAATCAAACAGCACTGACGATAGAAGATCTAGACCCCCCCCCCCCCAAAAAACAAAACAAAACAAAAAAAAAAAGGTCATGAAATCAGATCCAGGATTTTAATGGATTTACAACTGGAATTCATTTGGTTCCTTATGTATGGAAATTAAGTTTTATGTTGAGAAGCAGAGGCACGGTATCCAAGCAGAATGAAATCCTGAATTCCATTCCAAAATGGCAAGGTCAACAGATGTCCCCTTTCTGCACCAAACATTGGTGATCTATTTGAAGATGACTCAGTAAGGCTTCCTGCAAAGTAATGCACTCTTTCACCACATGCAATTATAAGTTTTAAATGGTATAAATGTACATACATAGAAAGAAGCCCTAAACGTACTGCTGGAAAACAGGAAACAAGTGGTGCTGCAAAAAATTAATTAGTTTTCATAAAAAAATTCCCTTTTTAGATTTTAATTGGAAAAATAATTTTGGCCACTAAAAAAAGTTTTCATTTTTTTCTTTGTTTTCAGTTAAAAACCAAAGACTTAGAGGGAAAGTGATTTACTATGATTTTTTTTTCATTTGATCAATAGAATCCATTTATGATAGAAGTATTTTGAATGAAAAGTTTCACTTGGTTCCAGCTCTAACATCTAGATCATTGGTTGGAATAGATTTGCTTAATGAAGTGTGCTCTTTTGACTAGTCAAATATCAGCATCAACAACTTCTTGAAATAAAATTTTGAGTACTTGGAATATTTATGTATATACTTCATCACTATACTTTCGAGTGCTTAGTAGTTTTCTTTTTTTAGTACTAATTTTGTCACAGTATATAATCTGTACAAGGCTTCCTGCATTAATCATTAATGAAATCCTGGTTTTAAATTAATGAATCCGAGTTTTAAAACATTTTCTGTGGGAAAAATGCTGGATTAATGCCAGAGCAGCAATGGTAGGCAACTACATTTGTGTGATCTCTCTCATGGTTCAATAAGACTAAAAAACAAATGCTGAAAACAAGGAAGTTTGGAGTTGGCTTTTAATGGATAATATTACTAGGTGGTAGGGCTGAGGTCCCAAATTATATTCTCAGAAATAATAAAAAGCTCCTAAAATTCTTCATAAGGGCTTTTGCTGCCCAATACGAGTCCTCAGCAGCTGCAGAATCACTGGAATCTGTTCCCATACCATACACTCTTATAGCTTTTGCTGTGTTTTCATGAGCCATTAATTCTTCCTCCTCTTAGGCAGAGAACTCAGCTTTCTATTACGTCTGACATGGTAGAGAGAGGAACTCCCAAATGGATAAACAAAACAAAACTTCAAATAAATGTGGTCATACATGTAAAATCCCAGAGCCATTTAAAAATCTATCTTTTCTACACAGTGAATTCTGTACTAAGTTTCTACTTGAAAAAAATAAAATAAAATAAAAACCCTTCCTCCAGAACCAGCTGGAACATAAAAGGCCACAGTGACAAAATGTCCAGGGAACTGTAACATTCACATCTGTGCAAAGTTTGGGTCAGCATTTCTGTTAATAACAGCATCTACGTCCAAGAAATTTAATAACTTGGACCCAAGAAGCAGCAAGAATGTGCCATTTGACCTAGGCTATCCTAACATACTTTGATTAAACGTGTAAAGCAATTTGCTAATTGTGAGATGAGGGGATAAGCTTGGTTTTATTGCTCTTGGTGACTGACATAACATTTTGAAAGAAAAGGCAAAGTCCCTACAATTGCTAGTATCTTGATGTATTTTTGGACAGCAGAAGAGTTTGGTGAACAAAGAAAGTCTCATACGAAAGCCCATGTAAAAAAGGGCTTTAAAGGTTTAAATCAGCTGTTACATGCAAGCCAAGGAAAGAAGAAAAATGTTCATAAGCACAATTTTATTTTTTATAGTCACTGTCCAATGATTTGGTTGTTTTTCTACCTTTTATTTCTTCTGAGAAAGGATTAATCAAAATGTCAAAAGCTGAAATTTTTAAACCTGACTCTGGGGGTGGATTTTCATGTCCAGAGGGATGCAGTTTCTGGTGTTGCAAACCACTTTGTGGTGCCACAAACTGCACATGAGAAATGTGAAAACATGTTCATAGCAAAATTTGCTACCAAGAAATCCCAGTACCAAAAAAACAGCACAGAGCAGTATCGGTAGCATGTGCTGGACCAAATGGAGGGCTGGCCACCCAGAGCAACACTCTGGCTGCCAACCCCTGCTGAACCACGATACCAGGTAATACCTTCACCCAGGGTAATCTGCTGTGCACCAGAGTACATGTGTAGAGGTATGCAATGGGGCACAAAACAGTGGCACAAATTTGTGCCGCTGCTATTTGTGCCTCTACAAGTGCACAGCCCTGCACATGGGGACCCACCCTGGGAGTTTAAGTGTTGCCTGCAATTAATAATAAATATATGGCTAAATACTTGAGACAGCTCTGAAAACCTCAAATTAAAAAGGAAAAAAGCACTGAATGCAGTGGCAACATAACAAGGCTAATAAGTTATGAACCACACAGGTACAAATATGGTGACCTGCAGATAACTTAATGGGTTTCATACTCCCTCAAGTTCGGCAGAAGAGGTCATGGAAATAGTCAACATTTTTAGAAGGCAAGCAGCTTAACCATGATTACTAAAACGTTTACATCAATGGGGGGGGAGGGGAGGAGGGAATTCCCCTCTCAAATAAGTATCCTCTACTCTCCAAAGTAGCATATGAATAGCAAATATGCACAAGACCTTACCGAGTAACAGGCTTTATATTCTGACAATGAAGTGGTTGTGACAAGGTTACAGGATGGGATGAAGGAATCTTGTACTCGTCATCATCAGCTCCATGTTCCCTTGATTTCTCAGAGACGGAATTTGATATAGAAATAGGGCACCTAGAGAAAGAGAGAGAAAGAACAAATCTAGCAACAGAATCATGTTCAATCAAATGCGAAACAAGACAACAGTTTCTTATAAATATCCTCAGTATGCGTTTTCCACTTTGAAGGTGAAAGACGACTTTCCAGTCAAGCTTAATAAAACTATGAAATTAGTGTCCTTTCTCTTATCATCCATTAGCAAGGATGTACAAGAGCAGCGGGCAGTTAACTTTTAACCACCAGAAACCTATTTTATCAGAGTAGAAGACAAAGAACTGAACAGATTGAGTATATAAACATATCTAAGAAGCGTATTCTCTTTGTATTTTCCTAAAAGCCTCCATAAAAGTTTACAATAGGACAGCGACGTGTTTGAAAGCTAAGGCTCTCTATGGAACCAGCGATATCCGATTTTAGCATTGCGACCTTTATGTATTGGTCTTGGGTTATTTTCTTTGATTTATATCTTGAACTGTCATTTTTTTCTTAGACAACTGTCGAGATTATTACTAGGACATGGTGTAACCCCAGAAGAGAGGTAACATCTATGTAAATAACATATGTAGATACAGAATTAGAAGCAAGTCCTTTCGCAGAGCATATACTGCTTGCTGTCTGCAAATTCCAGGTCAATACAGTCACTGTGTGTACCATCAAAGAGGGTTGGGAAGGAATGGTAGGTACTTCCAACAAATCTCTTCCCAAACCAGAGATGAACAAACCAGATAAAGCAACAGCTGAAGTTGCAAGAGCAACCACTGCCTAGGAAAGAGATTTGCTTCTTTCTATATACTTGACTCCCATTTTCCTTGTAGTTGGCTTTGGGAACTATGAAGTTTGCCTTTAGAAAGCATCCCTCCTCCCTAACCATACACTCAAATGAAAATAATTTTTATACAAAATATATAAGCCTATTAGCAAATTTCAGTGCAAAGTGACACTGTTAAGAGAGAAAAATCCTTGCAAATAAGACGAATATTAAATTTTGTCCCAAGGAAGCAATGATCCTGTAGAATACAACTTTTTATCCCCCGTTAATGTAAACCTATGTTTAGAGCAAGAAACTCACAAAACCTCTTGCACAGGAACAGTGACATTCAAATCAAGAACCTAATATATTTCAGGTGTCTAACTTCATAGACCAAAGTTAAATTCTTAAATTAACTGAATAACAGAGATGTAAAAGTTGGATGCCAAGTTCTGAAATGTCATGCAGTGAATCAGGGTTAGTGTTTTAAGCAAAAAAAGAGTGCAGTTAAATTTAGGTTAAATAAGCATAATGTAATGTTCATAACTTTGATGCTTTTGTATAACCATGTGGTTTGAATCTACCCAAAGCTTTTGACCTACATACCACACTTCAAGGGAAATCTGCTTAAATAGGACTTTTGAGGAGAGTTACGGGTCATGAAGAGACCTGAACCTAAAAAGGGAGATGGCATCATTTTTGTTTCCCTGTAGTTAGTTATTTTGGTACCTATATTATGGGAAGAGAAGTGAACTGAATTTGCTACAAGGCTATATACATCTTATTTTTACAAGAAACAAAGTACTGAAGCATACAACTTGAAGGATAAAAAAAGAACATATACCGCATGGTGTCACAAGTTTATAGAACTCCATTAAAAAAAAGCAGCAAAGGCGGCCACTAGAGATGCTAGCAGATCACATATCTGTAAAATATCCAAAAGGAAGGAAAGGACTGCTGAACTGGAATGATGCATGCACTGCTTTTGTTTGAATATATTCAAAGTCTGGAGCTCTCTACATTCTTGTAATTTCTCTTTCCTAAACCCAATAATATACTTTTGGCTTCAAAAAACAAGCTTGTGAAGGACAGGAATTCAATTTCTTTTGTGAACACACAGTTACGCAAAACATATCTATTAAAAAGACAGAAGGTTTATAGAACTGAATTTTGTAATGGTTTGTATTGCAGTTTTCAACCACCTTCTGTAGAGGGAGCAAAAGGCCTTTTCTAAATACAGTTCAGGCTGCATTTACTTTTTCCATCTTTGATTTCATATTCATAGTTAAATTGACAAGAGATTTGTGTCACTGTCCTCTGCCCATCAGAAGAGATGTAAAATGTAACAGAAGGATGAGGAAAGTTTCTCTCACTTTTGTGGACCAGCAGGTAACTCCCAGCTTGCAGCCCAGGCTACTCTGAAGATAAAATTATATGTAACCTTAAAAATCATTGAGTTGCACACTTAGCTCTTACAAACACTGTGGTTTGAAAAGCAAGCATCTAGCTTGGGGATGTCCAGTACTTACTGGGACAGAGTCTACTTGAGGAGTGGGTAAATTATGGCCCACAGGCCGGAACCAGCTGCCAAGAGATTTTATCCAGCCCACAACGGGTCCCTTGGTCCTGCCTGGCCCAATCATGAGGGGCAGCCCAGGCTGTGGCGCATGCAGAAGGTCCCACTGCAGGGCTGGTGTGGCACAAGCAGCCCTGGTGGCAGTGGCTCCTTCTGGCTGCCGCTGCCAGTGTCACTGCCAGCCCTAGATGCGGCCCCACTGCCCAGGTACCCAGACCATCTGCCCTGCGCCCAACATACCCCTAGTGCAGGGCTATGTGGGGAGTGGATCATGGCTCTGCCCTGGGCCATGGCCCCATACTGTCACTGATCCATGATCCCACACCAGCCTGTCCTTCCTGCTCCCAGACACCACTCCCCCATCCCATCTGCACCATCAAGTGCAGCCTGGCACCCCTAGACCGGTTTATTAAATCTACCGCTGGGAGTTTTGGCAAGCTGTTGTGGACATCACATTGGGAGGGAAGTAATGGGTTTCATAGCAAGACTAATATCTACAGAGTCACAGTAAGTTCATAACATCCTGTCACAAGGCTGAAAGGCAGGACAGGTCTCATGATTAAAGAAGTTACTAGACATGAGTTCCCAAAGGCTTGGGACGCTAGGCCTGGCTATGCTTTACAAATCCTTTAAGCTAGATCTCAATTTCTCCATCCTTAAAATAAAGATACTTGCCTAACAACTGCATGACGTGTGATGTTTATAAAGGGTTTTCAATGTGCAAAGCACTAAATGGTTCAATTTTATTTTTTTTAACTAACATCCTCCATGAGAGCCATAAATTATCACATATGCATCATGCTTATATTAATTGTTTGCAAATCATTCTTTTAAGAAATAGCATTGGCTTTCTGGTTTATACTGTGTACAATAATTTTAATATTCATCTCTTCCTTCATTTCTGTTGTACTGTAAATTAACAAAGAATGTTTTATGGGGAAAAAAAAGTCTATGGCAGATTTCAAATTCTGTTCTGATTAAATGGAACTCTATTCTTAAGTTCTTGAGGACAGAATTGTGTATTGTTATACCTTCATTATTTTTCCATTAGCATAATACCAGTGTATTGAGGTAAACATAGAAGAAACTAAACAGGCAAATTCTTCAATAGAGTTTGTAATGGCTAGGCAAAAAAAATTGTCTTGTTTCATAAATAAATGCAAGTGCAAAAGAGTTGGATTTTACAATATGGATATTTTCTAGGGACTTGTTTGAAACAATTAAAACTTATTCTCTTGCAACTTTAGGCAAGTTTTCTGATTACATTCTTCAAGTAGAATTTTTCAGATATTTTAAAATAATTCTTCAGTTAAAAAACACATATAAAGCTTAACAGCATGAAATACTCAAGATTTCAAAAAACCCAACAGAACAAACAAACCCAGGGGTTTTATTTTTAAAGTTTACATTCAGTTGTTACATTTTTAAAAACAAAATTATTACTACTGTGAAGTTCTGGAAACATCGGTATGCCAGCAGAGAGAAACCAAGGGAATAGACAACAAAATCCATTTCTATAATTTTTTTCCCCATATTTGGCAGCGTGTTAAATTTAAAAAGTGTGAATCAGATCCTGATAAATGGTGTTTCAATATTTTCTGGCTAGCTGAAAAGTAGCCAGATGTCAATCTCTCTCTTTTCTATTGAGGCATGATTCATGAAGAGTATTGAGGGCCAAAGGCAAAACAGGGAAATATATAAAATCAAAATGGGTTTTTTTTGTCAGTAGCTGTCAAGTCACTTTGAGTCCATCTCAAGTTTACCTCTGAGCAGAATGACAGTTTGCAATCATTTACACTGCAACACCTGGGAGCAGGGATCCTCTCTTCTTATTTATCAGTTGAGTGTTCCATAAATCTTGGGTATATACACTTGATTCTGCAAGTGTCTGAGCACTCTGGCCCTGATACAGCCAAACAATGCTGGGACTCTTCAGACATCCAGGGTGCTTATACACATGCTCTGGGAGTGGGAGTGGGGAGAGGCACAGTGCTTGAATCAGAGTGGCTCTTGGAGCTGCTCTAATTAAAAGTGCCTGGAACATCATATGCATCAGCATCCCTGAGCTGAAAAACAGTGGTGGGGGCACTTTAACTCAAGCTTATTAAGCAAGCTTTTGTTAAAATGCCCCTGCTACCATTTTTCAGTGCGGGGATGCTGATACACACGGTGCTGGAGCACAGTAATTACAGCGTGTCAGCACAGTCTCACTGCATGTCTATAGGTGCCCACAAGGAATGAAGCAGTTCTTTGCTGGATCAGGGCCACAATGCTTAGCCTCCTGCAGCCTCCAATACCACTGTGAGGAAAACCATAGCAGATTAATGGAGAACTTGGTGGCTCCAATCAAACGCAAAACTCCTATTTATTTCAATGTGGCCAGGCAACCTCCTGAAAGCATATTTTCACATAAAACAATGGGGAAAAGGGAGTATAGTGGGGGGAAATATACACAGTACTGTGCTATTTTATTTAGTGCTATCAAGCAACTAGACATGCCAGATATAGTCATAAAACACACAGCTACAAGAAATTCAAAGTTCTTCACACTTCTTTATGCATGCAAAAATGGGACTTTCAGAGATTTTAGCTGTGGTATTCAAAATATTTGAGTTGAGAAGCTCATTTTGCTGAAAGGGCAAAGTCAGACCTACTCATATATGGTAAGGAAACTTATGCCTCATGTGGTATGGTAACTGGAGGTAAACTCAGTTCAGCTTGAAAATCATTTCTCCTTTCTTTTTCCAGGAGCAAAATAAACATTTAATAACAACTGCTTAAGGAAAAAAAAAAAA
>NW_017728906.1:5248779-5260777 GCF_001723895.1 Crocodylus porosus | reverse complement strand
AATATGGATATTTTCTAGGGACTTGTTTGAAACAATTAAAACTTATTCTCTTGCAACTTTAGGCAAGTTTTCTGATTACATTCTTCAAGTAGAATTTTTCAGATATTTTAAAATAATTCTTCAGTTAAAAAACACATATAAAGCTTAACAGCATGAAATACTCAAGATTTCAAAAAACCCAACAGAACAAACAAACCCAGGGGTTTTATTTTTAAAGTTTACATTCAGTTGTTACATTTTTAAAAACAAAATTATTACTACTGTGAAGTTCTGGAAACATCGGTATGCCAGCAGAGAGAAACCAAGGGAATAGACAACAAAATCCATTTCTATAATTTTTTTCCCCATATTTGGCAGCGTGTTAAATTTAAAAAGTGTGAATCAGATCCTGATAAATGGTGTTTCAATATTTTCTGGCTAGCTGAAAAGTAGCCAGATGTCAATCTCTCTCTTTTCTATTGAGGCATGATTCATGAAGAGTATTGAGGGCCAAAGGCAAAACAGGGAAATATATAAAATCAAAATGGGTTTTTTTTGTCAGTAGCTGTCAAGTCACTTTGAGTCCATCTCAAGTTTACCTCTGAGCAGAATGACAGTTTGCAATCATTTACACTGCAACACCTGGGAGCAGGGATCCTCTCTTCTTATTTATCAGTTGAGTGTTCCATAAATCTTGGGTATATACACTTGATTCTGCAAGTGTCTGAGCACTCTGGCCCTGATACAGCCAAACAATGCTGGGACTCTTCAGACATCCAGGGTGCTTATACACATGCTCTGGGAGTGGGAGTGGGGAGAGGCACAGTGCTTGAATCAGAGTGGCTCTTGGAGCTGCTCTAATTAAAAGTGCCTGGAACATCATATGCATCAGCATCCCTGAGCTGAAAAACAGTGGTGGGGGCACTTTAACTCAAGCTTATTAAGCAAGCTTTTGTTAAAATGCCCCTGCTACCATTTTTCAGTGCGGGGATGCTGATACACACGGTGCTGGAGCACAGTAATTACAGCGTGTCAGCACAGTCTCACTGCATGTCTATAGGTGCCCACAAGGAATGAAGCAGTTCTTTGCTGGATCAGGGCCACAATGCTTAGCCTCCTGCAGCCTCCAATACCACTGTGAGGAAAACCATAGCAGATTAATGGAGAACTTGGTGGCTCCAATCAAACGCAAAACTCCTATTTATTTCAATGTGGCCAGGCAACCTCCTGAAAGCATATTTTCACATAAAACAATGGGGAAAAGGGAGTATAGTGGGGGGAAATATACACAGTACTGTGCTATTTTATTTAGTGCTATCAAGCAACTAGACATGCCAGATATAGTCATAAAACACACAGCTACAAGAAATTCAAAGTTCTTCACACTTCTTTATGCATGCAAAAATGGGACTTTCAGAGATTTTAGCTGTGGTATTCAAAATATTTGAGTTGAGAAGCTCATTTTGCTGAAAGGGCAAAGTCAGACCTACTCATATATGGTAAGGAAACTTATGCCTCATGTGGTATGGTAACTGGAGGTAAACTCAGTTCAGCTTGAAAATCATTTCTCCTTTCTTTTTCCAGGAGCAAAATAAACATTTAATAACAACTGCTTAAGGAAAAAAAAAAAAAAGGGATCTGTACAAGCATATGGGTACTGAACAGTCTAATACCAAAAGTATAATAATTTTTGCACTTGGGGGCTAAGAACCGAGTCAAAAAGCCCAAGGCTGAATCAATGCAATCTTTGTAGGTTGGTCTAAGGCTACACAGACTGAACCAATAAGTAGGTGAACAGATATTCACTTTTGATTCTAGAAATGCATCCACATGCATGCAGTGGCCCAGGCCGATAGCCAGGGGTACTAGAGCAAGCTTCCCTGCTCTGCTGGAGCAGACTGCTTGGGCCAAAGCTTGCATGCCCACCCTGCAAGTTGGGGGCTTGCAGGGAAGATAAAGCATCCTAGGATACTGGGGAACTGTGAATTAACTTGAATCTGGAGAGGATCTTGGACAGAAGTTCAACAAACCAATTTAACCTAGATCAGTTATGTCTGATACTAGATCCATCCAGGTTTATCTTAAACTAGTTGTGGCCATTTTAAAAGCAGTTTATGTGCATAAAATTTCTGTTGCGTTAGACTTGACCTGGTTTCCAATCATTTATACTGGTTTATTTGTAATTTCTGTTCCTAGCCTGGGTCAGCAATTCAGTGACACTGAAGACCACACAAATTAATATAAATCACGTGCTTAGTGAGCATGCCATTAGTGGGAGAATGATTTTAATTAATTATGCAGGGATATGCTTTTGAAATAGAAAGGCAAATCTGCTTGCTTAAATGGCAAGAGGCTGCACAAGATTTGGTAAGAAGATAAAGGACATACTATGAAATCAAACTAACAGGACACATGCAAATCTCAAACTGGAGAGCAACTGTTACGATAGGCCACAGCAAGAAAAATAGGGACGGGAAAATAAAAAAGTCCTTCAATCAAAACTTTACAGCATTGTTAGAGGTCTTTCTACAGAACTTATTCTAAAATGCATTTCTGAATTCTGACAATGACAGAGTGCACAAAACTACCTGGAGATAACCTCCCCAAAGTGTATGCAACTTAAAAAATAGCAGCTTATTTTATTCCTTTTTGTGTCTTTACATGAACTACTGAATTAAATCACTGGGCTTAGCTCCCAGCAAGTACTCATTTTCATAAACCACACAGCAAGGGATCGGAAATGCTCTTTTCACCAGGGCACCTCTTGGTGCAACAAGGAACAATGGTAACAAACTGACAAAGAGCAGACTTAGGCTGGACATCAGGCAAAACTTCTTCACAGTAAGGGCGGCCAACATTTGGAATGGGCTTCCAAGGCAGGTGGTGCTCTCTCCTACCTTGGGGGTCTTTAAGAGAAGGCTGGACAGGCACTCTTTCCTGTCCAGGCAGGGTGTCGGACTCAATGGATCTGCTGAAGTCCCTTCTGACTTTACCATCTATGAATCTATTAATCTGTTTTTGGGATAGAGCCTACAGGAGCCTAAACTGATTACTTTTATCCCTAAAACCCATTTTCCATTATTACTAAATAGTTTTAAAATTCAGTTAATTTTTAAAATAACACAAGCACTATTTTGCCAGAAATGAAGAGTAATGATTTTATACATGTTACTTGAGCCTTAAGACATGCTCTTTTTTCAGCAAGTATTTACTTAAATCTACACAGATGCATGATATTTCAAGTGAGAAACATTTGGCACAACTCTTTCATCCTGAGGCATCCTATATACATATTCAGTTCCAATACAGGGATTACTTCTGTAAAAATCATTAAAGGGTAATAAGTTCTGTAAAAAGTGGCCTAATTGCCATTACTCAGTAGAGGCGCAAGGAGGGGGGATCTAGATTAGATTAGGATAAAACAATTACAGACATGAGAATCTCACTGAACAAGCACAGAAAACAGTCTGACGTGAGTATGAGGGCGCTAAATGCACTCAATCTGAAAGAGGAAAGCATCTGCTAAAATATGCCCTCTGTCATTTTAAATTACATCATGCTGAATATTATCCAGGGTGCCTGCTCCAAAGCAATTTCTGTAGTTGTTGCAAATATAGTTCAAGCTCATTAAGCTGATCAGTTTTAAAGTGCAGAAACAAATTTGAGCACCACCCCCCCATACACTTAGCCAAGACTTAGCCTAGACTAATAAGGTATTTATCTATTGGCAGGAAGACCTTTAAATGGATCTATTTGAAATAGCACAGATGTAGCATTTTCTATCACCTTACAAGGTGTTTTTTGCTTTACCAACAAAGCTATGGGGCAGAGTTGCAATTCCTATACAGATAGATATTTTGAATTTCCTTATTTTGGTGCTTGCAAACTTTTGTATTAGGTAGGGGAAGCATGAGGGCAGGGGTGTAATATAAATTTGTGTGTTTTTTGTTTTTCTTTTAAATCAAGAAATAAGATAAAGAAAAATCAAAACATAGGATTTTTCTGCAAAAAATGTTTTCTGGATGGAAAAATGTAGTTCCACAAAGTGGAAGTTTTATATGGGAATGCTGTTCGACATCACAAACGAAGGTGACTGCATCCAGCCAGGGGGAGGTGGGGGGAGGTGTGGAGCAAAGAGAGAAAGGAAGCAGGAAAGAAAAAGGGACATTTTTTTTCCTATGGGAATAATTAATTCAATTTTCCACTGAGATTACTAAAGTGATGTATTTTTATTGCAGGTCAGGTTAAAATTAATTCAAAAATTTCTGATAATCAAACTGCGCCTACATCCAATTTCTGGCTCAGTTAAACATTTATATTTAATGTCTATTGCACTGCTATGAGTGGTGCCTCACCGGAGTTTTAAATAAACACAATATGTGGAGGTGTGTACACATTCACATATACATATATTGAAGTACACAGTTGATTCTACAGACTGTAGGAACAGTCCATAAAGTTCACCTGAAATAAAAACTGGAATCTGCAAACATCAAGCAGTTTCAATGTGTCACCATTTAGCATTAAAATACAGTTTTATAAGTAGATCTAACAAGAAGGAATCCAACTGGTTTGCAGAAGTCAACTGTATTGCTTTGTCCACCTGAGCTGCTGCAGGCTAGGTAGAGGTGTTACATTCCTACCAGGAGAACTGCCACTCTCCCAGTAGAAAGTAGGATGATACAAGCATTCATTCAATTTCTTTTGGAGAAAACACGCCTGCTCCAAGAGAAAAACCTTGTAGGTTGACAACTGGAAGATCTCCACTAACAGTTTCTCTCACAAAAGTAAAAACCTGCAAGCTGCTGGCTGCCCAAATCCTCTGTAATGGCAGGGAGTCCCTTATCTGGGGGGATTCACTTTTCCACAGCCTGGCATCAGCAGCACCCATGCTGCTGCAGTATAGAGCAAGCATGGGTACCTCTCCCTTGTGTCCTCAGCTTCAGGCCCGCAGGGTGCGGTGGCAGATTGGGGAAGGCTGGCAGGGCCTGGCTCCGCTGGCCACGGTGGCTCACCAGAACTGGGAGCTCTGCCAAGCTGCTTCCCTCCCTGGGCTGGGTGCTCTGTGCAAGGTGGAAGAGGTACAGGGGTATGCCCACTCCCTTCGGGTAGACAAAATACAGCTAGACAAAGCTTTGGCTAGGATGGCCCTGCTTTGAGCAGGAGCCTAGACTAGATGACTTCCTGAGGTCCCTTCCAACCCTAACTTTCTATGGTTTGATGATTCTATAAGCTGGACAGCAGCTTCCCCTGTGCCTTCTCAAGCCCAGGGATCTGAGGAAGATGGGTGGGGACACTTTCCCTAAAGCTTCCCCTCCTAATCAGGAGGGCACCCCGGCCTTCCCACTCTGAGGCATGGCTTTTTCCGAGCACTCTCTCCACTCCACTCCCCACACATGCCTAAACTGAAGCTCTGGGAGAAGTAGAACAGCTGTAAATTTATTGTGGGTTGGGAGCAAAGGGCAAGGGCAGGGCACTGCCATAATATGCATCAGTTGAGCACAATGTTTATTCATATAGTTACAATTTAAATGCAATTTGGAAGTCTACGAGTACCTCAATCATTATAATGCAATAAATTCTAACTACCTACAAATTTTGGTGTTTGCTTGTGGTTTTTTAATCACAGGAAGCCAAAGCTCTCCCTGCCCCCCCTTTGTAAAAAAAACAACAAAGAGACCCAAAAACCTCAGGCCATAGTGTGGAAGTGCAAGAGAAGAGGGAGTAATTCCATTTGAATGGGATCCCTCTCTTCCTTCCCCTTTTCATTCTGGCAAGAAGCAACTGTAGGTAAAGTACCAAATGGAAGCACGAGTGCTGAAAACAGATATCCATGCTGGATTAGACTGTGTATACAAACACGTGGATTATGCTCTTTGCCCCAAACTCTTACCCTGAAACGTGGTCTTCTCTTGGAATCAAGGGTTCAGCAACTTGCTCATGTGTGTTGGGAATTCAATAGGATAAAATTACATTAAGCTCCCATTTAATTAATGCAATTTACTTTACATTTGTAAAAACCCATTAAAGTTTATGGTCAGGAGACCATGGTTATTTATTTAATGACAGTGTTGCAGAATCAAAGCCATTGGTTTGTGTCACTAATATATTTCTTTTCCAGTGAAAAACCACAACTTACTTCATACTAGAGAGCATGGAGACAGCTGGAAGAGGAGGTGAAAGTCGTGGAGGGACATCATATTCTTCACTTCCCAGGTGGCCATTAGAGAATACCTGAAAACAGGCAAAAATATTACTAGGCTATTGCTATCTATATATTACATTATTTCTTGTGTGTTTAGTGCAAACCAGAGTTTAAAAAAAATAAAATAAAAAAGGCATGTCTGCCCCTGCCACTAAACCCGTAAGCATGTACAATCTAAACTAATGGACACACAGCAGAAGGATGATATGAAGAGAGCAGTAACATTTATTAGAGGACTGAAGGTAATCCTGATCATGGCATTGTGCTCTTGAATCCCACTGATTTAAAAAAGGCAGAAACATGAATCAAGCGTTGGAACAGATGCAATGCTATGCACGTGAATCTGCAGACAACCTAACAGCTGCTCAGAAATGAAGCATGAATTGCTTCACTCGATCAAATGGTCTACATCTCTAACCCAAACTAAAATGTAAACAGGGACAAAAGAGATGGTTGGTTAAAGAGGCCGGTGTATAGCCCCTCCAAAACTTAACACAGTGAACTTTCACTCTGACTGGCAGTCTAAGTCCAACAGAATGGCAACCTTACCAGCAATCATTCTGGACACGCACAACATGCAACCTGACTACCGATCTGTAAGTTTCTTATAGTTTCTTAAAATGACTGAGAATTGAAGAATTGTAAACAATTCTAGTGAGATCTAAGGGTTGGCATACTGAGGGAAAAGGAAATTCAGATTATAAACAAAATCGATGGACTGCTAAAGTGGTTTCTTCAGATCATGCCAAGGATCAGCATGAATATATTTCACCCTTATGAAGCAGATAGAAAATCCATTCAACAAATATTAAGATGGAGGTACAGAGGTCAAATAACTTGCTGAAGGCTACAAAGCAAAGAGAGGGAAAACATCCCTTGCTTCCATTCTAATGATTCAGCCACATATCCACTTTCTCCCTGTTTTGTACAAGTTATATTCTTTCCCAATCAAAGATAAGTACAGCTCAGATTTAACAGACTGGTCTAAGAAATATTACTGAATTGCTTGATAAAACTGATTAAAATGAAGTTGGGAATATTTTTCTCAGCTCAGGCCACAGCTATCCAGTATCTTTAATGCCATGGTAGTTTTACTCTTGGTAAGCTTTAAATTCATCTTCCTTCTACTTACAGAAACGATTCCTGGATTTTCAAGAAAATCAGGTGCAAATTTGTAGGAGAAAGGGGAGAGAGCTTTAATGACCCGATATGAAGCCAACTGACATAACTAAATTTTTAAGAGTGTCAAAGCCTTACAAGGAGAGGCTGAGGAACATGGGACTTCAGCCTGGAGAACAGAAGGCTCAGGATTGACTTGGTGGCAGCCTATGGATATATAAGGGGTGTGCACCAGGATCTGGGAGAGCGGTTGTTTACACAAGGGATAACAAGGTCTAATGGCGACAAATTTCTGGAAGGCCGATTTAGACTGGACATACGGAAAACCTTCTTTACAGTCTGAGTGTCCAGGGTCTGGAACACCCTCCCCACCAGAGGTGGCACAAGCACTTACTCTGGATTCATTCGAAAAAAATGTTTGGATGCTTATCTTGCTGGTCATTTGACCCTAGCAGGCTTCCTGCATATGGCAGGGGGGTTGGACCTGATCTCGAGGTCCCTTCCAGCTCCTACTGTCTATGAAATCTGTGAAATTCAATACCAGTCTAAAGCAGCTGTTATTTTGGCTATGAAACGTTAAGTCATTCACAGGATTTTCAACCTGTGTATCTTTTTATAAATAAAGAATACTGAAAATTCTAAAGAGGAAATTCTATAGCTTTAAAATACAAAGATACAACCCTTAGGCAAGAAATTATTAAATCTTTATGGGTATTAAAAATCCTTGAGTTTTATTGAATGTATAGTCTGCTGGCAGAAGTATTAGTGGAATAGCCCATGCTGAAGAAGGGCATGTTTGTTACCTTGATGTTGAGCTTTAGGTATGACAATGCAAATGAGGGAATGAAAACCAAACATTCAGAAAAAAAATATTATTTTCCTAATTAAAAATATAATAAATTTCCATCAACCTAAAAAGTAAAAAAAAAAAAAAAAAAAAAAAAGACTGATTAAAAAGTCTTTAAAAAGAGTCTCAGATGAATAATTTTAAGCACCCAAAAAGTTCTCATTTTTTATGGTATTACGGTTGATCTCCAGTAATTACTGGAATATTATCCTAGTTCCTTTTATTTCTCTAAAGTACTCTAGCACCATCTTAATTTTGAAAGCAATTCCTTAATCTTTGCAGTTAATTACTCAAGCACTGTAATAATTTACACAGGATTTTGGCAGGACCTACATCGAAGGGGTCAGAAAGCCTGCAACAGCACACTTTAAAAATTCTAACACTTATATATGCACCATTATTTTAAACTGCACTTGTAAAACCCAGTAGCACACAAGCACCCAGGCAATTTTCTACATGCAGAAGTGGAGGTCCGGGTCTCAAAATCATATTATAATCCGCAAGGAAGCAAAAAGATGTGCATAATGTACTCCTTCTCCTGCAGTATGCCACTGTGCATTTCTAAAAGCTGTAACCTGTGACAGAGAAAAAAAACCCAAACAATAGAATGGATACTCCAACAGCCTGTCACCTTGGGCTTCCTGCAAGTTTTGTGACAGCGATATACATTGATTTTGACAGCAGACCTGCTATCTATTTGCCACAGATATCAAGGTACCGTGAGTCAACAGGTTAAGTCCCTAAGGCTGTCTGGTATTCTATATTCACCGGAAACACGTTACATAAAACAGCTTTGCCACTGGCCAAACTGCCTTCAAATGTGCATGCATGTCTGCCACAGACATGAACATGAATTGCAGACAAGCAACTAAAATTCAGTCCACAGGGAAGATAAATGCTGTTATTTTGAAACATCTGCAAAAAATTCCACATCTAACCACCAGAGAAGATGAATTCCACAATAGTATCAATTCAAGAGAATCAGGGAAAAAAAAGCAATTCTAACGCAGGAGGACAGCAGAAATCTTTGTATGAGATGCTTACTCTACAAGACAGCTTGTATCTGACCTTCTCCCTCACATACTAACTATTGGCCTTTAGATGAGCCTGTTCTCATTACTATTTTCTGGAATGCTTGCAAATGACACAGTAAGTATGGATCATTTCTTTTATGTAGCTTAAAAAAAAAAATGACAGGTAGTTGAAATCGAAGCCCATTCTGTAACTTAAAAACTACGCTGGATATTGCTTCCTGTTAAGATTTCATTAAGAAGTCAGTGGGGAATCTCAGTAGGTTTTCACTGCTTTGTGTACTTTCTGCAGCGACTTTGAAAACATACAACTGTCAACTATAACTTGGCTTTGACTCACTAATCAACTTCAATGCTCCAAGTAAGAGATTCTGTGGTACTAAAAGAAAACAAAAAACCCAAAACCCCAGCTATAGAATCTTCAGTTTTGTTGGATGTATTGGGCATACTTGCACAGTTTTGGATGTATTGGGCATACTTGCACTCATTCTCTTGAGTAAGACTCTCCTTTTGCCTGAAGAAGGGTGTTGCACCCAGAAGTTTGCGGAGAACAATTTTTCCAACTATTTACTTCATGTAATAAAAGTTATCACATCTATCCAAAGAACCCTGTTTGCCTTCTGTTGGGTAAAGCACTTGAAAAGCATATGTTATTATTACAGTAAAATTCCTTCCAAGCAGGCAAGGTCTAGAGGTCCTGAAATTGAAGTTTTGTCCGCTTGCTCATATGTGAAATTGTGAGCTAGGTGCATTTATTATATACACATTTTATATATTTTATAACATTCTATGGTTCCAAAGCTCCATCTCATTTAACGTAAAAAGACTGGAGCAGCCATTATCCATACAGCCCCAAGTAACGTACAACAAAAATTATGAATGGCAACATCCATAAGGATCATTTACCAGCTCCATTTAGCAAATTAACATTATTCATCCTGCTCAGCCATTTTTGTGATGGCTTCACGTTAAAACTAAATCGTAAACTTAGAACCTCATCAACTGCTACGTTAAATTACAAAGTCTAATGATGCTTTAATTATTTACAGCCCTTCTAGTATTAAGTATCAACAGGAAGCACAGAACGAAGCAAAACACCACCAATGAACTAAAACTTTAACCAATGAGAGAATCAATATGGGATCAGCTGATAAAATTGGGTTCACACCATATGCCAAGCATCTTACCTTGGCTCCTTCAACAGGCAGATCATGGCGTCTGTGTTTTCTCAGAAATCCAGGGTCAGAACTCATGCGACTGTGTCTTCCATTTACGTTTGAACTTGCGATGAGTCCTGGTTTTGGGGAACTGTCACATATCATTCGACAGCCACCTAACTGATTTGTCCCAAATACGTCTCTGGGGCACCACCCTTCAAGGGGCATAGGCTGGTCTCTGGAAGGCACGCTTTCAGGATGATGGAAGTGTCTACTTATCCTGTTGTCTGGTGGAAATGGAGGGGGTCTTTCAGGTGGAGGAGGTGGAGGATCTCGCAGGGGAGGCGGGGGTGGTGGAAGAGGTTTATCTTGTTTCCTCACCATACATGGAGAAGACTAAACAAAATCAGAAGCCAATAAATTAAGTTCATGCATGCCCACCTCATATGAGGTTACTGATCAGCTTCAGAAAACTTCAGGCAAAGGCTAAGCAGACATGTTGCCAAGGTTATGAGATTAAAGTGTCATCAGATTAGGCCAAGACTAAATCCACTCTCTTTACCAGCTAGCAGATTCTTGGCTACATTTTTTTCCCCTTTAGAAACCATGCCCCTACAGCTATTATTGCCTGAGGAATGACAATGCCACCAAAACTAAGTAAAAAACGGGAGGCTTTTTTGATTTTGCGCTGGATGATGAATCTTCCCAAAATTTTTTGATCCACTTTCTGTAATGCCTCCCTTGAAGCTTTTTGTACAGTGGTAATTCTGGGGCATATTTAGGCACTTAAGATGTCTACTACAGAAAAAGGCAATTTGAAAAGTGACATGACAAAGTGAAAAAGGGAGAGAGTGGATGGCTGGGGGTAAAAGAGCATGGAATAGCAATGATTGGGGAACAAAAGACAGAGGGAAATAGGTTTCATTTTGTGTTAATTTGTTTTAAGGACAGCAGTGCTCAATGTCCAGCCTGAGGATTGTACCCAGCCTGTGGAGCTACATCATCTGGCCCTCAGGGCTCCCCACAAATCTGGGATTTGGGCAGCAGGTGAATGATGGCAGCAGAGGCCAAAACCACTACAATTAAAACACAGCCACTGCTCCCCCAGCACTAAATTTCCAAACCTGCAGGGAGTCCCACAGGCCATATGACATGGCACTATATGTCAGACTGTACCAGTGCAGAGAGCCAGGCCAGAACACAGACTCCCATCCATGGATGAATCCAGAACATGGGGCTGATCCAGCATGCAGGGTTGCACCCAGACAGACCCTATATGAAAAGGTTGCTATTCTGTAAGAATGTGAAAAGCTAAAATTTAACTTGTAGTTAATAAAAAAATGCTAGTCATGACATTTTTCAAAAGGCAAGAAGATATGGCTGGTCAACACTTAGTCGTCAAAGACCATTATGCAATGGAAAATTGAGTTTCTGACTAGGAAAGGGTATCTGCATAAATGCCTGTTTTTTTGTGGAGGATTTCAAACTTTTTTGATACATTAGTCTTCTTTGCAGGGAAAGACATTTTTTATCCTTTTCCAGTGTTACTATCTTTACTAGCAAGTCATGGGGTTACAAGCTTTGTGGTATTTTGATTAAATAGTAGTAATTTTTTTGGTTTGCCATTTGTAAAACTGGAGGACAAATGTTGGGGGGGGGG
>NW_017728906.1:5239792-5247824 GCF_001723895.1 Crocodylus porosus | reverse complement strand
GACATCGCCATTAAAGTAACGTAGTCAGGTGTGTTTAGCATCAGCTACAAAGTGTCATATAAAAGGGGCAGTCTTGAGGCTTAATTTAAAGCCTACTGAAAGCAATTAGTCTTCCTATTGACAAAGGAACAATCAGGTCCCTGTCAACTAAACTGGGGCATATTTGAACTATATGGGGACACTGTGCCTACACAGGGGATGCTATGGTGGTACCTAACTGTTCCACACCTCATAACAAACGATCACAAATAATACCATGCGTGTCAAATATTATAAAAGGCAAGCAAGCATGCAAGCAAGCATCATTAAAAAAAATTCAGTACAAAAGAAATCAAGTTTAGCAGAATTTACCTTTGGTGAACCAGTGGGGCTGGCACAAGGGGACCGTACTACTCCCTTCTGAATGAGATCCAAACGGGGAGGCACTGGTGGGAGACTAAGGTGAGGGATCTGTAGAGGGTCTGGAAGGGGTTTTCTCCTCTGTGCAAGTGGAGAGGATCCTGGGGAGGTCACAGGTGAATTCTGTCTCTCATTGCACTTCAAAACAAGAGTGTGATCATTAATGTTTACTTGATCCACTAAGTCTACAGTTTTCAATTCTTGATTAAGACAGTTGATATTTGTCAGGTGCTTGCCCTTAGCCATCTGCCAAAGTGCTCACCCTACCTCCCCTGATTAATGGATGGTAAGAATACTTGTTTTGCAGTTGAAGGGCAGTATTATTTAAATAATTGCTGCAATGTCACTTCTTCCACCTTGCATTCAGAACCAGGTTAATTTGTGATGAGGGTTAATAGTCTGTTAAAAGATTTAAAAATCAAGATGACAAAATGAAATTACTGGTATGTTTTACTGTGGTGCAAAAAATAAATACACTGTAAGGTGATACATACTCCTCTACAGCATTTTTGTTTTCTTCTTGGTAACCTTTTATTTAGTAGCAGCATTTCATAATTTCTTATACTATTTTTAAAAGCTATCCAACATGTCAGTCATTAATCATGCTGTGTCCTAAAGCATTATTAAATCATACTTAGAGGTGTAACTGAATAAGTTCCATTGATCGCTGAAAGAACAAAAATAACATCTTCAAGAATGCACCAAAACAATTCTTCTTTGTTATTTGATTTATGGACTACTCTTCTTGACTAAATTTGATTTATAATTTGAACCAACATTACTTTTTTTGTCCAATAGGCACAAGAGACATGTTACACTGAGTTTTTACTGGACCTACCCTTTAAAAACCTATATTCACATTAAATAAAGATAATTTTACAATATCACTTTAAACGCTAAAAACATGAAAAAGTTCCTGTTCACATAAGGCTAAATTTTGTTTCAAAGATTATATCTTGGTCTCTGAATTGTCAAGAGAGTTTTTTAACTTGCTCCCAAAATTCCAGTAGTAACAAGCACTATTCAGCTGTGTCTATACATACCCACCTATGCCTCATATTTGAATGAGCAAGTTTATCTGGGGTGAACCTAATAAACTATCACACGCTTTGCCTTAGCAATATACACAATGTCCCCATAATCCTAAAATGAAGGCTTAAAGATAACACAATTGGCAACAATGAAGCACCCACTGCTTGGCTAAATCAGTTAGCTGCAAAGCTATTTTTTTCCAAGAAGTTTTGAAAAAGAAAATAGTCTTGTACTTCCTGTAATGATGACAGAACTAGACAAACTTAACAGGTCACTTAACATCAGAGACTTGGATCACTATACTTGGGCCACAACCAACAAACAGGAAAATGCCTGAGCACATGCTTAAACCTAACTGACCACAGCAAACAACTGCTACACACACGTTTAAATCCCTTCATGACTCATGGGCCTAAATATAACATATTAAATTTTCCTAATACCACGATGTTAAACCCTGCAGTTGCCAACACTGAAAATACATCAAAAACTCTCTCTGCACCTCCAGTGAAGAAGGTTGAAAGGTAAATTAATATTGCCCTAACTGAACAGATGGAAGGTATGTGACAAAGGTTAAATGACTGCTCAATGAAAGATCCAGAAAAAGAATCCCAGGTCTCCGGACTCCTAATTCCATGCTCTAACCTTTACATTTTAATATTTTATTGTGAACAATAAGATGGGGGAAGAGAAAGGTAAGTACATTTCCAACAAAAATGGTAGACCCCAAAACAGGATTCAGTAACAAGATGAGAAGCATACTGCAGTGCACACAAAAAGAAGGGCAGTTAAGACAAGACTCAGGATTTGGGAGAACTAAATTGCTTCCCATCTTCAGCCAAAAATGTATATCATCCTGGTTAAGTCATTACGTATACCTATGTTTCATGTCATTAGTGAAATGGGGATAATCCTACCCTACATTTACAAGAGTGATGTGAGGATATACTGATGCTCTCAGATACTACAGAAGTAAGGGCCATATAAGGAATTCATGGTATGCCCACAAAGTGTAAGGTGGCACCATGCAAATCCCTGAACTAGCTCCCAAACCAGCGACAGTATAGCTGCACTTGCACGGTACTGTATTTAAGTTAATTTCTCCAAGTGCGGGGGTCATGCAAAAATGTCTCCATCACAGTTGGCTCAGATATCTCTGCTTCACTGCCTTCCCTCCCTCAATGAGTTATCTAGTTTAGGGTATGTCCAAGAGATGGTGCCCGAGTAGCTGTACTTATACCCCCTACCACAAATCGATCAGTTGTAACAGAAAACACCTAACAGTTAAATTTTCATTGTACAATTTAGCAGCACTGATTTTTAAAATTCAGAAGTACCTTCCGCATGTTTAAAATCAAACAGCCATGTAATTTGAATATATTCAACACACCGGCTTCAGAATTGTACAGGAAATTAATTTGTTTTCAGAAACCATTTAAAAATAATAACAAATGAGAGGGTCTGCACCTCCAATAAAATGCAATTGTTTACAATTAAAATGTCAGTGCTTTAGTAAGTCCTTAGGTTACACAGTGTTTCATAATACACAGTCTTTCAAGACGCAGTGAATCATCCCAGAAGAAACATGAAAAAGATGCACAATAAAGGTGTTGGTAATAATGAGGAAGACTATTTAGCCAGAAGATATAAAGATACTTAACATATAATAAACAGAGTGCTGGGTGAGAAAAATGTATTCTGAGTTACAAGCATTCGTAATATTGCACTATCATACTAATGACTCCCATTTCCTATGAGCCTGGACTGACAAACTAGCCCCCAAACATTATATTACACTCAAATGAATTCTGAGGCCTTAGCTGCATGAGCAATTGCCTGCACTCGGTATCTCTAAGAATATCCAGTACTGTTATCTCTTCTGTTATATCTTCCTCCTGTGTGGTTCCATTCTGAAAGATGACTAGAGGCAAAACCAATTATACTATTTTAAGGGAAGAAGAACTTACTGCTAGTGAAATTACCTCTGCTAGTCTGTTATAACTGTTCTTTCTATCCCCTCCTATCCCATTGTAAGCAAAGTTAATGATGTACCCCCTGAAGGAAATAGGTGGTAAATTATTGTGGTTTAATTTATCTGTCTTCTGTAACTCATGGTAAATGGTGAAGTGGATTCACCTGAAGCAAAGAAAGTCTCCCTCTTTTTCACTTGGTATAACCAGTTTTGTCTTTCCATGCCTTAGGTAAAATGATACTGCTTTGTCAGCCTGCACACTGTAGCCACATCTGATGTTCTAGACTTTCCCCCCTGACTGCAACCAGGGGCAGCAGCAGCAATAGTACATTATGTCTTGGACACACTGATTGGAAGACTTTATCTAAGGACCTTTGCTGTACCTTCCCATTTTCTACCCTGGAGGGAAAAGCCTTAGGAAGGTAATTACTTGCCTCACTGTAGCTCTAACGGCTAGAATAGTGGACCATGGCAGACTTCATGAAGGCACAGTGGAGTAGTAGTGAAGCAGAAAAGATAAAATGTAAAGAAGGGTTCCAAGAGAAGGCCTTGATCCTTCAAGCAATCAAGCAACAATAGACAGACTCTGCCTTTGCAGCAGGTTTTATAAAGGGAAATTATATCTAGTTATTCAGACCCCAGAACAGCTGAGGTCAGTGAAGTGATGCGAGCTGCTGGCACAGGACACAGTGGGATATCTCTTGAAGGACTTATCAGTCAAACCATGTGACAGGCATATCCTATACAGATATATTTGAAACTGGCATGGATTTAGCCCAAATTCAACCAGGGCTAGATCTGTCACTGACTGGCAGGTCTGAAACAGGATATGCATTTGTGACTCTTGTGACCCAGTACTGGGTCACTGTCCATGGTGTATCTGCTTTGCTTGTCCACACAGGAAACTGGGGATGTTTTAACCCCTCTGGGCAAGTGTTAGACAACATAACTGATAAACAGCCCAGAGCCAGACAATATTAGAATTCTGCTACGACTAGAAAAGCTGCAGCAGGAAAATCATTAGAGAGAATTTTTAAGGGGAAAAAAGGCTTATTGCACACATTGCTTAAATGCATTCATGCTCACATGAACTATAAAAAGGTGAAAAGGGGCTCATCAAGCAATAATGGGCAGATTCTGGCTTTGCAGCAGGTTTTATACAGGGAAGTCACATCCGGTTACTCAGACCCCAGATCAGTTAAGATAAAGCTTCACAAGCCCTGCAAAAGCCACCACAGATCAGTGGGAGTGAACGGCAGCCCATTTTTCTAGTTAGCTGCAGTAAACAATTCTGTTTAAGTTTCCAACAGTGAAACTTGTATAAATCCAGTTTGAAGATAACCATATAAGCATCACTAACCACTCAATTTGGTGTGATGGTATGTGACAAAGAAATAACAGCTCAGCTTGATTCTTCAGATCTTAGTTTCCAATAGTGTGGGGGAGAGAGGCTGGGTGGAAGAGATGGACAGGAATAAGACCCTGTACATCAAGCACATTTGATTTAGGTATGGAGAGGAAAGGGGGGGAGAGAAAGGGAAATACAGACCATTTGTAGAGCTAGTTTTCAGAGCTGCACACAGAGTATATATGTTTAAATTACTTCAGATGAATAAGCTTTTACTTTTTTTCCAAGCAAAAATATGGTGATCTCCAGGTGATGAGCAATATTAAAAATGCCTAGACAGATTTGGCATGTGCATAACAAATCTCTTGAGTACAGCAAATTATTTTTGATAAGTACAGACTTGTTTTCTTCATGCACCATCTTAAAATAATTACATTATGGCACAGATTTGTTCTGGTGTCTAATTTTTTTTTTTTAAATTTCATTTTTTATTTCTCACTCTTTTTCTTGACTCATCAGCCTAACACTTAACTATCTTCAGAATTCAAGATGTTTTTTCCATCTGGTTGCCTTTTAACCCATGAGGTTATTTGCCTGTTCCAGCATAATACTGCTTCTACCTCCATAAAGCCACTGCTGGTACCTCATATAACTGAGGTTTTTTCTTTGTTCTATTAAAGCTGCTAAAGCACCTCAATTTTTACTTCTGTTTCCTGGTTGGAAACAGCCAAATAATTACGCAACCTATCTGAAACTGTCACTGTTGACACTCACCACATGCCTATAATATGAACTAACCTGAAACTGAATGGAGCAGGGGTTGACCAATAGTTGGGCAGTGACCCACAAGGAAAATCCAGATGTTGCAAAAGTGGTTACACTACTCGACAAGGCAGCACTAAATCAAATGTCACAGCATGGTGCTAAGGAAAATAAGAATGTGCTTTTGGAGGAGTCTTTAAAGAGGTCCATGGTACATGTAGCCAAATTTCACCATTATATTCAAAGTGTTCTCTCCCTATCCTCCTACGATGCTCTTTGATGTTTAACAGTGTCATTCCACCACGGAGACCATCACATTTCAGCTAGGTGTAAAACAACTTGTATATCCATATGCAGCTATCTATACACTTTGCAATATTTAGATCCACAATTTTGGTTATGACCTCTATCATATAATGAGAGAATGGATGACCTAGGACAGGGGTGACCAATTATTTTGGCTGGAGGGTCACTTAATGCATTTTGGTGAGTTATTGAGGGCCTCAATAGTAGCCCCACCCCTTGACAGGTGCCCCCCACAGTAGCCACCTTGGGACCAGAAGTCCCATGCCCAATCCCTGACCTCTGCTGCCAGAAGTACTTATGGGATGGGGTTGCCATCTTGGAACCAGAAAAAAAAAGAAATCATACAATTAAGTCAAACATCTACTATAACAGTTTAATTTTATTTCAAAAAATATTTCTGTCCTGATTTATTTGTGTTTGTGTAGTGTATATAGGGGTAATTGCATAATAGCTCAAAAAAGTCTTACGTGTGTGTGGGAGGGGTATATTTTTGTGTGGGTGTGCGTGGCTGTAGACTATGTTGTGGGGATGTATGTATAACTGGGGGTGGGGGGCAGGGTGTAGGGACCCTGCCCCGGTGCAGAGCCCCCACCACTGCCAGCAGCAGCAGCAGCTGGTTGTGGGTTCTCAGGCCCACAGAGGCACAGCCGCCTGATGGCCTATGGCTCCAACCAGTTCCAGGAGTGGCACATGGCAGCAAGGAATGGAACCAGGCTGGCCTACCTCTACTGTGTGGGGCTCCCTGGGTCTCACCTGCAGCTCCATCACACGTGGCTGCCTCCCAGTGGTGCATGAGTACCAGGAGATGCACTTGAGTCGCAGGGAGCCCCCCATGACAAAAGGCACGTTGGTCTAGCTCTGCTCCTTGCCACCACGTGCAGCTCCTGGAACTGGCTGGAGCCCTGCGTCATCAGATGGCAACACCTGTGTGGGCCATAAGCACCCTGAGGGTCTGCCACCTCCTGCTGCCACTACCACCAGTGGGGCTGTGTGCCATGGAGAGAGAGTGTGCATGGGGGTCCTTATACCCTCCCCCACCCTCCTTCACACCCCACATACACACACCCTACCTACCCAAGCTCTGTGCTCCTGCCACCCCGCTGGGTATGGCCCTGGGCTGCATACTCCTGCCAGCCCTAACCCCACACTCCTGCCCAGCTGTAGCTTTTCCCCCCCATCCCCAACTGTAGAAGCCTGCCACCACTTCCCTACCTACTGCCCGGAGTGAGTGCTACAGCAGGGACAGCAGGAGGAGCTGCTGGGAAAGCGGAGCAAGTCCCTTGGCAGCTACAGCATCAGTCCTGCTTGGAAGCTGTGCATGCTGGCTGGGCTGAGAACCTGACACACACAAGGGTGTGAGCGAGGTGTGTAGACAAGTCGGGGTACAATTAATTGGTCGGTGCCCATGGGCTAGATGAAATTGCCTGGCAGGCTGGATCTGGCCCGCAGGCTGTATTTTGTCTGCCCCTGATGTAGGAGGATAGCTTAGCCCTTTAAAAAATGCCTTGTTTACTTAGGAGTAAATGTGAAGGTCTTAAATTAATTTATGCGCTGCTTACATTATGTATGCTGCTTCGTATTTCTGTGTTCACTAGTCAGTGCAAATAACAGGAAGAGTAATCAGACTAGTTAAAGAATAACAGATAAAACAGCAAGTAATTAGTAGACAAACCAGTACAAAGACAATAGCTCGTGATGACATCAGGCAGGCACAACACACCACACAGAAGTCCTGCTGCAGTATACACCTCTGTAATAAAGATGCTATTAAGGAAAAGAACACACTCCTTTAGAGAAATATGTACTTCATCAGGACAGCATGAATGCTGCCAAAGTAAGGCAGCTGTGACTTAATTTGCAATTGTGGTGCAGAGTGCTTTCTGAGGTTGAAGTAGATCAAAATTGTGCTTTCCAGTTAGATTTGTCAATTATCAGCAAACTGTGATGTTGATTTCCCTAGCAGATAAAGAAGACGACAAACATGCTGTTATTATTGACTGTACCTCTTTCTGACCCAAGTGCTATAGATGGCTTATTTTCAAAGCCCAGTAAGACCCAAGGATTTGTTTTCCTCCCCCCATGCCTGAAAAGTGACTGCTCTAGTATAGTTGTGGGGATTCCCAGTATACTGCTAAGGGACTCAACAATACCTGTATGACTGAACTAACATTTCCAGAAAGCTAAGCAAAGCTCTACTAAACTAATCACAGATA
>NW_017728906.1:5227257-5239692 GCF_001723895.1 Crocodylus porosus | reverse complement strand
AGGAGGGGGTACTCTTTTATTAACTCAAGTAGAAATATAGCTATGTAGAGTAAGTCCTTTTTTCTGAAATGTGACTGACTTAGAAATATTAATATGGTCTGAAACAACTTCAAGGTTGTAGGAGGGCTTAACACAACATAATAACTCTGCGTAAACAGAATTGCCTATTTGTTCTCTCTCTGTCAGACCAACAAAATGCATCATTTACACAAACACACTTTTATCATATACAAATTATTATGCATTTTAAAAAACCTATTAAAATCTAACCTTTCAGGTTTGAGACTAACTTGGTAACCAAGCATTTCCCTCTGACTTTTTAGCCTGGCAAAAGAACCACTAAAACAGTGAACTTCACCTTTAATCTTAACTGGCTTGTAACTGGTGATCATGTAAATTTGAATACAAGAAGCAATAAAAGTCAAAGCCTCCATCTTGACGTAACTGAAATGTAATTGCGAAAAGGCAGATGGCACAGATTGTACTATTTTCTCTGAGGACTCAGGAAAGAAAAGAGAAAGGGTAGGGGGAAGGGGAAGTAAAAATAAAGAGCCATGTAAAATAAGACGTTGGCAGATATGCCAGCCTACCAGACATATGTATTTAATTTTTTTTTTTAAACTTTTTAAAGTTTTGAAAATGATGTGCAAGTCAGCTAAACTGCAGTATATGAAAAACAAGTGTCCCCTTTTCCTTATGCTATATCAGAAAGGCACTGGAGTGCTGAAGTGTGACAGGGGGCAAACTCCCAGGCCTGATCGCAGTGCTGGCCACCCACTTGTCTTTGCGCAAGCTGCCTGCCTTACTTGCCTGCCATGCCTTGTTGTTAAATAATTAATACAGTAATTAGGTGGGAGGCTGCCCTTCAAAGAGGGAGAGAGGCTTTCCCTGCTGCTCACAAAGCTGTAACACCCCTTAACTTGAGAGTATGCCATTGGTGCTCTGCCACATGCTTTCCCCCTTAAAATGACTGCTATGGGGTTTGTCTCCTGACTGACCTCCTTGCAGGACTTCTCCAGCCTGCTGTGGCTCACATGGAGTGGCGAGTACCTCAACTGTACTCTGCCACATGAAGTAACTCTACTGATTTTCTTTTTATTTTATTTTTTATTATTACATTTTTCAAAGGGTGCAATTTGAATCTTAAGTCCTTGACTTTTTATGATAGCAGTCAGAGTTGTATCAGGGAGGAAAGAAGCAATTTTTAGAAAAAGTTAATCTTTACAATTTTTATGCAGCTCCATAATTTTCACGGAGCTTTGCAGACTTAAAAAAAAAAAAAAAACCAAGGTCCTTAAGTATTTTTTCACCAGCTGAGGTAATGACCCTGTAAATGGGGAGAATAGTGTCCAGACAGGAACCCATTTAACCCCTTATGGGCCAAGAAGTGGATAGCCCTGGTTTAGATAATTGCTCCAATTTTTGGCAAATATGTTCTTTTTTATATTGCATGCACCAAGCTGAAACCAAGTATTATGCCACTTAAGCATATACTGCATTGTTCTGACTGTAAGTCTCCCTCCCTCATTCCTTCTCCCAAGTAGAACCATTTTTTTCCCAAGTCAGCTTTTAATTTTATGTTATGTAGTACTTTTAGTACTTTTGGGCCCTTTCCTTAGTTATCTGATCTGCTGTAGGATTTTATTATGGGCAACAGTAATTCAAAGTGTTTATTTGTAGTTACCAACTTATAAATCAGGGAAAAAGCTGTTTTACCTAAACCTGAAAATCTGGGGTTGATATGTATGTAGAATCAACTTATAATCAGATAATATGATAAACAGCATCATAATTAAGCCTGATTTTATACTGCCCAAAACAGAGATGTTATCAATTCAAGGAGAAGAAAAAACCCCAAACCTCTACATTAGATTTTTGAGAAACCAGGTCCTTTCAGTTGTGACTCATTAAGCACATGCTTACTCATCCTATGGAATGAGACTGGCCATGACAAATAGCAGCTCTCAGTTTCACTGACTTCTCATAAGTAATCTGAGGACAATGTTGTGAATCAAAGCCAGTTTTTTTTTTGGTGCAGGGAGACAGCTATAAAATTAATTCCAGAGAACTGCAGAATTCCTCAGACAAGGTAAGTTTTCACATAGTTTAGCAGCAGAAAATGTTCCTGCAGTGCACTGATATGAGCTATTTAAATATGCATGGAGTTATAATATTGCTGGTGCCTTCCCTGTGGTATACTATAAAGATAACATATTTACTCAGATGAAACAACTGTCTTAGCTTCATAGATATAAATTATTAGCTCCCCACAAAAACTCACTATGCATTTTGAGCTAAATTTTCCTCCCACCCTGCCCAAACCAACATGCAAGTCATCAAGCCTTATCTTGTACAAGACAGCATGGCAGATTACTCTCAACTCATTGGAACAATGGAGTGATAAAGATTAAGGAGTAATAAAGACAGTCTTTAAATATCTTAACAGGGATATTATTTTAAATATAACAAGACAGAATTTTGTTTAATGTTTACCTAATCTTTTATCATACAGATTTATAAAGCAAACTTCATGGCATGGATTTAAAGAAGATGGAGAAAAGAAAGAGATTAGAAAAGCTCAGTTAGAGCAACAAAATACTAAGGTGAAGATGAATGTTGTAAGTAGTGATTGAGCTGCCCCACTGCATATCTTCTGAGAGACATATCTTAGTCTTGGGTCACACTGAATGAAGGCTCTGACACCATTCTCCCATTTAATTTCACTCTAATGTGATCTAAAGATCAGTACATTTTGGAAAAGTTCAAGAATTACGATTCTATAGGGGACAGGTAGGGTATGGTGGACATGGTAATTTTACTGAATCTTTCTGCAGTCTTTGCTACAGCAGCTCATTAGATGTTACTTATTTGCCATACCTTATGACACTGATAATCTCACATGGGAGTGGCCATACTTATTCTACTCATTCTTTCATAGGACAAAGCAAGTTTTGGAAGCATTTGTACTTCTTCCCCAAAGGGCTTTGTTTTTGTGCCTTGGAGAATTTAATGCCATTACTTCAACCTGTTTAAACATGCTATAGGACATCGTGGCAAGTTCTTATTTGTAGCATCATATGAGTGTGTTGTTGATGCTCAACTCAGTGCTTCCACCTGATCTGTGACTGCAGCTGCTTTGATTTTCCAGTGGCTAAAAGCCAAAAAAGAATGATTTTGCCATCTCATCTTTACATCACTAATAACTCAAGTGACACTGTGCAATATAGATATCATACAGCAGCAAATGCATAATAAAAACACTCGGAATAACAAGAACAGGCAAAATGAAGAATATCCATATAGAAAACTATCTTGCATAATAGGCTTAAAAGGAACACTGTCCAACAAGGAAAACTGAACATGAGAGGATTAGAAAAGAAAAAGGCAAACTTGTTGAAGAGCACTCCAAACGTCTCTGTGGAAACCTGTAAGGTGTTCCACAAGAGTTTCCTGGGTAAGGAAATTATAACACAGTTGTAAGGCAGCACCCTCCAGCTCAGGAGTAGAGAGCTGAAACTCATCTGACTCACTCTAGAGTTCTGCACTTTCAATTCCAGGCAAACAAGGGGGAGATGCCGCAATCACCTGGAAGAGGCAATGCTTGTAGTTTGCAAGGCCCAAATGATTAGTGGCTGTCTTTAGTTGAATGCAAAATGAGAGTTATGATGCAATACTGAAAACCAACTGGAAAGCTTTTTAAGATAGTTTCAAAACAACTGACTGACAGAAGCTGAGCATGGGATATATAAATTAATCCAGTTGACGGCTTGTTTTTTATTATCATGCTATAGCAGAGATTCTTGTGTCCAGCCCCTGTGCCATGAGGTAAGTGATCACACCCATTTTCAACCCATGTCCCAAAGACAAGCAGTACCTGCAACCCCACCCCTCACCCTATATTAAGAGCATTTCAGGTTCTGTGTTCTTGCAATCAACTAATTATTGCTAAAAATCTGTTGCATTTCACTTTGTCATAACAATGAGCACCATAAACTGATGGTGCTACAGAATTAAGAATTTTTTAGTAAGAGAAAGACTCCAGAGACGTGAGATGACTGGATTTCCAGCTGCAGGCAGTGTTTCAGTAGAGACTGATAAAAACTACTTTTCACACAAGAGGTTTGGGAGGGTGTTAGATATTACAGATAAACAAAAGGCATTATAGGCAAACACAGAAAAGGAACCGACAGATGCTCAGGGATATGAGCATTCTACTGTTTTGATGAAGGTATGTGGTGTTTTTCTGACCTGTTCAAATAGCTCCAGAACTTGGGATGTCGAAGTGTACCTCACTCGTTACAGCAAGCTGACAAGTATACAGTTCTCATTTGGTAGTATGCAATGCTTGAATAATTACCTTTCGCACTGAAGCCAAGCGATTCATCATTAAGGATTCTTCTCTGTCATCCTCATCATCCAAATCCAGCATAGGCATACCAAAACTATCGATAATACTGCAACACCTTGAGTTTTCATCCCTTGGATCAAAAGGATCCACGATTATTGGTTCAGTTCCTTTGATTTCACAGCGGCAGAAAGGGCATCCCTGCCCATCAGACTCCTGTACAAAAACCCCCAAAAATCTTTAGACGCCATTTCTCGTCTAAAATAAGGTCCCTTATAGAACACAAGATACATTTAAGAATAAACTTATTATCTTTTAAAAAGTCTCGATTACAAATTAATTTTAACTATTAAATTTTAAACAAATCAAAATAATAGATTGGTATCTCAAAATAAGAATTATAAAGACAAGAGGCCTACATTTTGTCTTTTAGATTCACGTTTCAATAACTGTTTACAGACATATACAAGAGCATCTAAAAAGCAATTCTTGGTAATGTCTGGTAGCATTGTTAGCAATCAAAGGAACAGTAGATTTTCCATTTGTTATTTCTACAGAAAATGAAATCAACAACTTCTTATGCATGATTTGGCTGCATCACATCATTTTATTTGATAATACACGTATAAGTACTGCAAGACAGCTTGCCAGATGGCTTTCCAAGAGGCAGATTTTACTCACCTTACCTGAGTAATCACATGACTCCATTGATGATAAAAGTAAAAGGAATGGTCCTTTAATAACAGTCTAAACCAGATCACATCTTCAAGAGAAGTAGCAAGAATTATTGGAAAAAAAAACCCCTGCACTGACAAGCATTATACATGTGTGACCGCTACTGCATTTTAAGAAGTCCGATCTGAGGTTAAAATAAATCTAATTTAAATTTACAAATCATATCATGACATGTCAGACATGACATCACTTAGTTTATCAAAGAGTTAGTCAAAAGTAAGCTGTTAATAGTAACTTGTAACCAAGGAGAACTATCCTGAAATCTCAAGCAAACTCCATTCAGTGTTTTACAGGACAGAAGAACAGTCCTTATTTTATCTGACAATTGCTTTACTGTTGCCTAGGTATGTCAAGCTTACTACCCTGACTAATGCTTTATAGTCTAATCAATGTACTGAGCCTCTAGGGCAGACAATAAGTGGTGCTGTCTCATGCCTACCATTATTTTCTCTAGCATTTCCTTTTGCAATCTTCACACTGAATTTAAGTTTGTAGGTGAAGATACTAAACATTAGTTTTAACTTTAGGAAACAAGAAAAGAAACTAGTTACCTAAAACTGAGTGAAATTGAGTTTCTCACAGTTTTTGAGACAGTATCCCCCCATACAATTCTTGATTAACTGGATTGACATTTTATTTTAAGGCAACTAGCAGTGTAACTACTAGCCAGGTTTCTCCACCATCTACCAAATTCAGTAGTGGAAAACAGTTTATACTAAATACTCCAACTATTCAAGGGGCAACTTCAAGTCAAACTCTTCAGCAAATGATTATAGGAGAAAGACATTAATAAGCTACAGCAGTAAGTAATCCCAGGTGAATACTACTGGTGAACTTAAGCAAAAAATTAGTATTAAAAATGGATAATGTTGATATTCATGTACACAACAGTTATAAATTCAGCACATATACCTCCATTAAGGGAGGTGTTTAAGCTTATAGGTATAGGTCCTTTAGTCACAAATAGTCTCAATGAATTCAATGGGATTAATCATGAGTTTTCAGGTAGTTACATACATATATGCATGCCCTAAAAATCAAAATTGCACATTTTTGGACTACAACCAACAACAGTAGAAAAACCTAAGCCACAAAATAAAAAAAATTTTTGAAGAGCTTAAAAAGCAGTTAGTTAAGAACATTTATTTGATATAACACCAACACAAGCAAAAATGGCATTCCAAAGAAAGAAATCAGCTCAGAAAACAGAGATGCACAGCACACTGACTTGTAAATCGCTGGTTTGAGTTCATCTCAGTCTGCATTGAATATGGATTGCCCATGTGAAATAAATGAAACTAATCTGCTTCATAGTGGACATCTCAAAAGCACAAAAGAAAATCACGACAATTGACATCATCGTTCAACACATGAGAAGAGAACCCATAGAACTGCATGGCCAAGGAATGGTTTCCATTATAAAGTCTACAGAAATCTGTCCTCAGAGTTCTTTGCACAATGTTAGAAGTAGCTTATTGGAATAAATTTGGATCTACTGAAAGGGCATTACAAGGAGGTCTTCATTTTGCCTGTGCTTTTCCCCATTCTGGGACTCTCAATTTATCACCACCTTTCCCATAACACCAAGCTCTCTCAAATATGTCTAGTAACACAAAAATAAATTGCCCAAAGGAGAGAAGTGCATGCTTCAAGCAATAAGAACTCTAGTGTGAAGTGAAAAGAAAGAGGTCTCTACATGGATAAACCTCCATCCCAAGATGCATCCATCTGTATATGCATGTTTGCAAGCTATGCTGTTTAAAACACTACTTAAAAAAAATTAAGCAGATCCTAAACTAGGGGCAGCAAGAATTACACACGTTTATACACATACTTTTACATAGAACACATTTATATGGGGGGAGGTGAGGAGGGGAAGACTCATGGGTAAAAACGCTACACTTTTCCTGTTGTCTTATGAAAAAGCAGTAAACTAAATTGAAAGAGTGAAAGACTGTTGCAAACTGACCTCCACAAAGGTAAATTATCTTGTATCATGTTTAGCATTCTATTCAGATTTGAAGTTGCTTATTCAATTTATTAAGTAACACAGATGTTTCACTACAAGGGAAAAAAAGAACTGGAAACCTCTCCTGAGGCATGTCTAATGAGCCATTATGACAGCAATTAAACACTAACCCACCAGCGGCCAGTAACAACTGACATTGCTACAGTATGTTTCTTCATCCTCATTAATTATACAAAAGTTAAATTTGCAAGGGAAGTTTGATGAAACTAAAAATGGAGTTGCTGGAGATGGTTGGGAGATACTAATTCATTGAGCCTGAAATACTGTGGGTTTCACGAACCTGTGGCAGATCCAACATAATGCTGGCCCCTCCCTGCAAACTACCTCCCCCACAAACCCAGCCTGTATTCCTGGCAGACGGCCCAAGTCAAGGCACCTGGCATTTTCAGGGCCTGTGCATGGCTGTAGGGTAGCAAGCCATGCCAGCACTTCCAGGCTCTTTGCCACAGAGCTGGGGGCCTAAAAGTCTTGGCTCTAACCAGAGGGATCCCAAACAGCTGCTCAATGAAACCGATAATCCCATAATCACAGGTTGTTTCTGAAATGAAATACAGTCCCCCACACCCTGCAGCTGTTCAGTGAATCAGATACTCAATAGGAGAAACTCTGAGCAAGGGCGAAGCCTGGGCAGAGAATACTTCACTGCAGAAGCCCCCCGGTGTCAGTGTTTCTCAAACAGTTTTCTAGAATTTCTCCTTTGTAACTTTTGCAAAATTTTGTTTCATTCAAACCAAAACAAAATTTAAAAAAGATGCTATTTCCCTCCAAACAGAAAATCCTGAGTTTTGCTCAGCTTTACTAATGATGGAAGAGAAACCCAGGGGCTACCTTTTTACTGAGTTAGCAACTACCCTTCAGCTAAGAATGACAAAAATAGCAGGTTGTGTGTTGATCTCAGGCTGGGGTAAACCAGAAGACTCTGCAGGGAAGTTAATGGGGTCATGCTGGTGTAAATATCAGTCTATAATTAGCACTTCTCTTTTGAGTCTTCCTTCTTTCTTTGCAGGTGCATCTGAAAAGTATGCCCCATTGTAGCTACAAGGTTCTTTGAGTAAATCTGATATCTTTTACTAGACCAACTCAAATGGTATTTGAGAACTCCCCTATGGTAGGTACTGTTTTACTCTCCCCTCCCCTAGATGGAGATAAATTCTATTTTTCTATCCTCCCCAACTCATCCCACATCCGACTTTGGCAGCCACCTCTTCCTACCTTCCCTTCTGTAAGAGGAGGGTGGTGGCCTGTGGTGCAGCTGGGTTGCAAGCACCTGGCCCATGGCTCTAAAAATTTGAGCTCTACTGATCTTGAATGAGGAATGACCCTCCTTTCCACTTCTCATTTTTAAAGCCAAATTGATTATTCAGGGCACATGCTGATGTAAAAACAACTGTCCTCTTTTTCCAGACAACTGATGTAGGTGCTAGATAAAACTTCCCCAAGTTGTGTCACCTGGAATTCTCACACTTTTGCTAGCACTTTAACTTCTGTAAGTGAGAGAATGGGGTCAGCCTTCACTGGCATTAAGCCCAACAGACTCCCAGTAATAAAACACTATGACAGGTGGGATTTTACTTTGTGACTCAGACACTAATCATTAAGAGATTACAAGTTTGTTTGTTTGGGGGTTTTTTGGCCAGCCGTGATCAGGTGGCAATAAGGGTGCATGATCAGCAATTGGGACACCTGACAATGCTATCCATGGCATTTTGTCCTTTTTTATTTAAGAAAATGGCTCAGAAGGGAACCTTACAAAAAACACCTCATACATCATAAAACTTCACACTGTCACTAATACAACATTCAGCTGCCACCTGGCCTCATATTTCCCTTTGCTGAGTGGAAACCACCTGACCAGTATTCATCTTCTCCTCTTTGGATCTTGCATTTGCAATGGCTTACAATTAGTAGGAGTCAGCAAATGCAGCCACTAGTAAACATGGCACAGATCCTAAGGACTCCTGTGTAACCTTTCCACGTGTAAGGATTAAGCCCATAAAGAGTATCAGTTTTATCTTTTAAAAACAGTATCCTAGACAATGACATCACTGAAAGCAAGCAAAAGATGAACACAAATGGTAAACGGCAAACTACAAAGACCATAATAAGGTAAGCCATACTTATCGTCTACAGATTTAACTATGACCATACCTGCCATGCTGTGAGACAAGAAGTGCACATGAGATGTCCACAAGGTTCGATCTTCACATCTTTATCATTTTCTGCACAGATTTTACAAAGCTGGAAAGTGGATCCCATTTCACAATACAATTCATACTGTTCCTAAAAAGAAACGAGTTAAAAGTTAGTGCTGCTCTAGTGTGATCAGTACATGGTAAGTGTACTTAAATACTACTTACAGCAATCATTAGACTTTACCCACTCTCCAAATTCTCTTTTCAAAGTAAAGGGCACTACTGTTATAGATCTACTTGATAGCCATAATGAGGTTCTTGAAAATCCTACTTTTTCCTTCTTAAAAGGTTAAGCCATATTATAAATGGCATTATAAGCGCTGAATAGTTATGGGGTTTTTTCAAATATTTTTCCAAGTGTTATGAATAAAATTTACATTTCATGTATTTAAGCTCTCCCACTAACTTTTGTGAGTTTATCCAAATCATAAAAAGGAACAATTATTCACTATCTGCTCTTTCCATTATCCAGTTTTAGGAGGATTATTATTTTCCTGAATTAGATACTTCAGAAAAATGCAGGGGTGGGGGTGCAATCTAATTATAAATGCCACTGATAAGATCAACAACATGAAAAAGCAGTGGATTGCACCGGTTTATTCTCAACTTTCAGGATTTACATTTATAAACAGTTCTGGGATGCTTTAGCTCCAGAAGTGCAGCTTGGATTTCAGGAAGCTGTGACCCGATTTCACCTGGTATGGGGTTTATTAAAAGGAGATATGTCTTTATCAATCGTTATTTCAGCACAAAGGGAAGAATCCAGCCTTTCTTGGCTGTCATTTAGAAGAGGATAACAAAAAAGGTCTTGGGTTGGCAGGGAAGAAGAAAAGAATGATTATGAGTAATGCTCAACCAGAGATTTTGATTTTTAGTATGAATCTAATGCTGGTGAAAGTCACTAGATTGACAGCTATGAGGACAGAGTCCTATATTCACAACAAAGATGCAGTATGATCTGCACATGTAAAACTACCCAATCTTCCCCATGTGGCTCCAATCTCCTATGGAAAGACCACATCTCAGGATGAAAACAGACTCAATCTGCATCGTCTGTTCAATCCTTAATGTCCTAAAACTGCTAACAAGGCTGCCATCTGTGATGGTAGTTTAAGAACATGTCTACACAGCAAAATGAAGGTGTGATTGTAGCTTAATCTAGCTACAGGATATCCTCAATTATCCAAACCCCTCTGGAAAGCATCTGCAAACAAGCCATCTGGAGAGCTGAATTAATTCAATAAGTGAAACAATCAGAAAAACAGAGCAGATGTACAGTGCTGTAGTACAGGGCTTCCCAACTGGTGGCCCGCAGGTTGCACATGACTCCCTGAAGGGTTAAGCATGTGGAACATGGGCCCCAGGCATGGCTGGCACTGCACCCTGCTATGCTGTTGCTCTTGCCGCACCAGCCTGGTTTGCTGGGCTTCCCTGCTGTCCTGTGGCTTCCACACTCCCCACCTCTCCGCTGGGTGCAGAGCAGCACAGCAGGAGGGAATGGAGATGCCCAAGTCATGCATATACAAGAGGGGTGCAATGCTGTGCATGGAGCGGAGGAAGGAGGTGGACTTCTTGTAGTGCATGCAAGAAAGGCAGGAAGCAGGCTACCTACACAAGAAGCACGGCTGGAGGATGGGCATGAGTAGCAATACCAGTGAAAACGTGGCAGCACTGACTTGGCACTTGCAGGCAACACAGTACCTACCAAGAGTACCTGGAAAGTTTCTGTCCTTATTGTTAGCACATGCTAAGAAACTCAGCATCTGCCACTGCTAGTGTTACTCATGCTACCCTGATTAGATTAGTGCGGCCATTTTTCTATGCAGACATACCCTCGGTAATGGGTGCCCTCATCTATTGGGGAGTGAAGCTCAGGTCTCCAGAGGTCACCAAGTAATCTTTGATAAATCTGGAAGGAGTTAATTGTAACATTCCCTCTTTTCTAGAGCAGGGATACACCCCTGCACCCCAAGCTGTTTGAACAGTGCTTACCACCATGGGAGCCAGAATCAATTGGGGCTCCTAGGTTCTACCACAATAAAACCAGTAAACAATATGTGAAACAGAGGTGTAGAAGAATTTTTCACAATTAGTAAAAGCAGTGAAGTTTCGTAAACAAATCAGACCAGTGGTGCCCAACTCCTCAGAGCCCACAAGCCCAATCTGACACACGGGGCTGCATCTGGCTTTGGGGCTCCCCACAAATCCAGAAATTTGGTGGCAGGAAGAAAAGCAGCACTGTTAACTGCCATAGCTCTGGGAGCCGTGGCAATTAATGCTGCCACTGCTCCCTCGCCACCAAATACTGGACCCGCTGGTAGCCCCATAGACCAAATCTTGGTCACCACCCCCAAGTTAGACTACAGCAGGTTTTTTAATACTAGGAAAGAAGGTTAAAATATTTAGGAAACATGGTATAAAATAGGAGTCTGAAACCGAGAGCAACAAGCAGGCAGAACAAAGTACTGGGGGAACCTAAACAGTAAGGAATATAACCCAGATTATGAGACTGCAGCACATGTGCACTAGGAGTAGGTATGATGATGCCCCACAAAGGAGTCGCCCGAAACAACATGATTTGGAAGGCAGTTCTACACCATCCTTGCCATGGCTAATACCACCCACAGGATTGCTTTAAATTATGCCCGTTAAGCATAACTCACATGATCACCAGAGTACAGCAGCTTATCTGCAGCTCACTCCCAACAGCAGAACACAGCGGGGTACTCTGGGTTAATGCTTTTTAAGAATTCCTTCATTCCAGAGCTACAGTATCAACTGGTTAAAGTCAGTCTTTCAGCTACCAGAGAAGAAAGACCTAACAAGTTGATGGGTCTTTCTTCTAGTCCCAGTAGAAGAATGTGCCATAGTGTAATCTAAGGAGTTACAGGTAGACTGGAATTTCTTCCACTTGTGTTGAAAATGTCACTCAGACATTTTTCTGATAGCTAGATTTCAATCTACCCAATTTAAAATCTCAAACCCTTTATTTCAAAATCAAACTCATTTGTATCCTAAAAGGTTTTCTCCCTCTAATTTCAAATATCTTGAGATAGGCATCATGTCATTACTTAGCTGAACTACAGAGACATTTTAAATCTTTCTTCGTAAGTCAAGACACACCACTTAAATCA
>NW_017728906.1:5212672-5226647 GCF_001723895.1 Crocodylus porosus | reverse complement strand
ATAATGAGGTATACATTGTTACTGATCATTAGTCAACTCAGAAATGTTGTAAAATGGCAGTTGGTCAAACAATTAAATTATACTAAGTTATCCGTAACACTTATTTCTGGATATGCAGGGGGGTTTGTACACAGCCTCACAGACTTTAATACCACCTGCATGCTTGAGTGACTCACTGTGATGTAGCTAAGAATTGAGCAAAATGGAGAATTCAGCAGATCTAATAGCAGAAAAGAATACTGTATTACTATTTTGTGTGTGTCTACATAAAAAGGAAGCTGCATTTAGAATCTAGGACAAGGGCTTGAACTTTAAACATAGAATAGATAGGACTTATTAAGCTACTAAACTATTTGGGTGAAGAAAAACCACCCATGATATTATGGAAAGACAAGCTGCATCTCTATAGTTTGTTCAGATGCATTTTCCACCCAAGTCAAGAATCTAATTTTTTTTTGTAAGTGACTCTCCTTTTCAGGTACAATGTGAAGTAGATTAAAAAGAAAACTGAAGTATCTTTTTAAGATGAGTTAATTTGATTTGGGATCGTTAGTATTAATCCATTTTAAGACTTATTGTGTAGTTACTTGATGGTGTCATTAAAGAACAAAATTTAGGCTGTGTGCACCAAAACTGTATTGCCATACAATAATGTAGGGATGTCAAACTTGCTCTAGGCCAAACCATGGGGCTCTTTGTGGGCCAGAAACGGCCCTGGCATGGGGTAGTGGCATCAGGGCTGGTGGGGCAAGCAGCCACTCGCTGTGGCAACAGCCATGAGCTAAGCAATAAGCGTGCAGGCCGTGCATCCAACTTCCCTAGTCTGCCAAACCACATGGAGCAGCTCTGTGGACCAGATCTGGCCCGCTATCTGTATGTTTAACATCTGCCATAATGCATCTCATGTACTTAACATTGACCTGAAGTCTAACATTTGAATTTCAGATACACAGCTATATTCCTCTAACATATATTTCAATAAACCTGATGAGGGTAGTCTCAATTTCAACTCCACTTTACTATAGTTCTTGTTTAGGAATATTATAACAGAAAGTGCAATATGTATGCTCACTCTCACAGGGCAACAATCCTGACATGGTAGAGAGAAACTGCTACAAACTTCTAAAATTAACTTTAGAATACAGGGTTCTAGATCGTAGCTGTGTTGATCTAAGGACGTAGGAAGGCAAGGTTCTTTGGGTGAATCTGATACCTATTATTAGACCAACTTAAATCATTGGAACGAAAATTTAAGCAAGCTTTTGAGTTTAAAAACCCTTTGTCAAGCTGAGGAGGTATCCACAGTTGGTGTGCGCTCTTCCTGAATGGAATGAAAACTGAAGAAGCCAGAGGCTGGGCTGGTATGTATGCAAGATAGGCAGTCAGTGAAGATGTAAACTGAGGAGTCAGTGGGTGAGAGACAGGCTGGGTAGGAAGAGCAGATACTGCCTCAGTCTGACAAAGGGTTTTTAAAACCAAAGGCTTTCTTAAAAATGTTCCCCAACTATTTAAGTTGGTCTAATAAAAGGCATCAGATTCACCCAGAGAACCTTGTCTGCCTTTTTAGAATATGATTTTTGATTTAAAGTAGAAATCTTTTACTAAACTTCCTAAAATGAACCCAAAACTGTTAAACACTCACTAAAAGTAGCAAAGTAACTCAATAAAAATGGCACTTGCCATTTAATATCAACGTACTTAGAAAAAAAAATGACAGCTTTGCACAAACAGCTTCATAAAAAGCAAGCTTCTAAAATGCTTTTTTCTTGAAAAACAGAGAAGTGTTTGTTTACACACACACACACACACACACACACATTTTGTAATAACTACTGAAAACCTGGGAAGGTTTTTTAGCTTACGAAACACACTGGCACAGAAGCAACTAGCAGAACTAATTGCTTGATCAGCTTAAGTGAACTTGTGACTTTTATATTAGACAAAATCTAAATGACAACTCCCCAGTCTCATTTCGTTGGAATTTATTTGCCATGAAATATGGTTAACTTTGGTTAACAGAATTATTTTGAAACAAGTGTTTTATAGATTAATTTAAGTGATGGTCATGAATTTCCAAATTAATTCAAATGCTATATCATATATTGCTTCTAACATTTTACAGCATATTCCGATGCTTCAAATTAGTAATTAGAGAAGCAATTAATCAATACTATATACTTAAAATGAAAGCATTCATCTATACTTACAATCCTTCCCGGCTGCCATCAATTAGAGCTTGAAATAAAGGCTTATTATGAGGTATAGTCTGCAAAATGTTCCCATCACCAGTTACATATCCAATGGCCCACTGTCCCAGTCGAGTGCAGCTCAGCCTGAAAATATAGCTAGAGGAAAATGGAATAAGAGCAAAGTCAATTCTAAGCACAATTTGGCAAAACATGTAAAGGGAAAAAGGATGGCCCAATGGTAAAGGCACTGAGTTAGGGCTCAGATCTGTACCATGTTCTCAGTTAACGTTATATACTTCTTTGGATAAATTACTCACTTTTGTGCTCAGTTCATCACATGCAAAATGGAAATAAATAATTGATTTTTTATCTCCATGTTTTGCCTATGTTGTCTGCTTAGGATCCAATCTTAAAAACTCACACATTCTTGAACAATATGAGTATTTCCACTGCATAAATGTGAGCATGTTCTTGAGTTGTTTTCAGAGCCCTGTTAGCTTCTCATAGCAACAATCAGTTATATATATTTTGTAGCATGACAACCCTGCATTAAGAAAGAGGAGGAGGGACAGGGGGAAGGGAGAGGACGCAATAACCCAGAGGTGGGCAAAATGTAGCCCGCGGGCCAGATGTGGCCCGCCAGGCCTTTCTATCAGGCCCACGAGGCCCCTAAAAAAATGTAGAAAATGAATATTTATCTGTCCCTGACTGCCTGTCATGCGGACCCTTGATGGCTTGCCAAAGCTCAGTAAGCAGCCCTCTGCCCGAAATAATTGCCCACCCCTGGCTTAGATGGTAGCGTTTTCCCATAATGATGATGGATAATGATGATGATAATAATAATAGTACTACTTAAAAAACAGATGTTGAAAATAATTTGATTAAGAAAAATCTTCCTAAAATCCAGAAAAAAAAAAGTCAGAAATAAAACAGTGTATAAAAAAGAAGAAAAAAATGTTTTCTACATTATCCAAAACATTAGTAACATCGGTTGTTGTTACTGCATTCCAATACATATAAACATCACTAAGTAGAGCTTTCTAATTATAACCTGCATTTTAGAGCCTCATGATATGTTACACCTCAGGAAAATGTATGTGCAGAAAAACTCAAAATTATGCAAAATTACTTTTTAAAACAAATTAAATTAAATTAAATTAAATATAATACTATTTGAACCTTCTTTAGAAATATATATAGGTACTTTGGTATGGCTGGAGTGAGTATGGGGGGTGTGTGCGTGTAGGGGGTATTTATGAAGGTGTGGATGGGGGTGTGGGTATGGGACTATGTGGGGTTCGGGGGGGTTGTGAAGGGGTGTGGTATGTGTGGGGTATGAAGGTAGGTGTGCTCCCCCCACATGGTGCGTAGCCTCCGCCACTGGTGGCTCAGCAGCAGCAGGCACTGGCTGCTTGTGGTCACAGCAGGCAGAGTTCCTGGCAGCACACACCTCTGAGTCTCGGGGCCTGCACATGCTGCCACAAAGTTAGTCTGGTCTACTCGTGCAACCCTTTGTACCAAACCAGGCTGGTTCTGTATCAGCTTATGAGGCTCATGGCACTACAGGCAGGAGGCGCACACCATCGAGCCAGGCAGGCTCTGTGGCTCCATGTGCAGCTTACCTCTGGTGTGGTGGAAGCCCCATGTGGAGGGATGGAGCTGACTGGCCCAGCCCAACGGAGTTAAAGTAACTCCACTGGGCTGGCAGCTGTGTGCTATCAGGCCAGAAGAGCTCAGTGCCTCAATGTGAAGCTGCACGTGAAAAAAGCATGAAACCACCTGGCCCGATGGCATGCGACTCCATGCCTCCATGTGTAGCTTCCTGCCTAGCCTGATGGTGTGTAGCTCCTGGTCCACATGCCATCAGAGCCAGCCAGCTCTCCATGTGGGGCTTTCAGCACTCTAGCAGGAAGATACACAGGGGGGCATGGAGCCGCTCACCATTGGGCAGGGAGGACTCCATGCCTCCACATGAGGTTTGCCACTGAAGTGCTTGAAACCCCATGTGGAGGCACTGAACCAACGCAGCCCATACCCTTTTACCAGATCTGCCTATCCCTGTGGGGTACGCTCATTTATTAAGGGTATGTTTCTGGGGTGCTGTAATTCTGTCAATGTACTACTTGCGTCATTTGTGTTTCTATATGGAGCTGTGTCTCTCCCTTCCGCAAGCTTTCACCCACAATGGAGCTACCTTGCAGGGTTTAGTTTCAATGGGGCTTGGTTTCTCCAGCTACTAAATCGAACACATACACCAGGGGCAGGCAATTATTTCAGGCAGAGGGCCGCTTACTGAGTTTTGGCAAGCCATCAAGGGCTGCATGACAGGCAGCAAGGGGCAGATAAATATTCATTTTCTAAATTTCTTAGGGGTCCCGCGAGCCAAATAGAATGGCCTGGTGGGCCACATCTGATCCGCGGGCCACATTGTGCCCGCCCCTGATCCAAGCTGGCTTGACAAAGGCACTTCAGGAAACAAAAAACTCAAACAGAATGTATACAGCCGAACACCCCTCTCTTCTCAAACAGAAAAAATGTATGAGAAAATAACCTGGAAACATTTTCTATTGGAACAATAGGGTGGGAGGTAGAACAATGATTTAATGAAAAATCCTTCTAAAAAGTAGCTTAACTGAAAAATCCCAACAAGCAGTAGTATTTTAAATAGTAGGCTTTAAAAAATAATTATCAGTTTTTGCTATTACACCAGGCTGCTATCTGCTTCATCTGGAACTAGCTGAAGTTCAGTCAGGTTGTAAGTGCCATGCACCTAAGCACTGCACAAGAAAATTGATAGGAAAAATATGGGAAAGAATACTGAAGCGCAATTATTTTTCTCTTACTGAAAATCACAGAACCTTCAGTATCAGATAACAGCTTAGTTTTTAAAACTTCATCCAGGAAACCCACCCATGTCAAAATTCCAAAAACACTCAGTTTTGTAGCATGAAATATCATTGCTTAATTAAGTCTAAGATGTACTTCCTTCCTGTGAAATCCTGGCTTCACTGAAATTAATGACAAAGCTCACACAGACTTCAGTGGGTTCAAGATTTTACTCTGTAAATAATTTGATCCTATTTATTTGAACAAAAGCATTGTAGTTTCCAGGGTTTCCTGCTGAACCGAGATCTCCTAGCACAATTTTACTATAACTCCAAAAACAGGATGACTTAAAAAAAAAAAAAAAAAAAAAAATCAAAATAAGCTACAGTGCACTACTCTCAAAAATCACCCTGATCTCTTTATTTAGATTTTGTTGCATGTTAATAGGATCGAGAACAGTATTGACATCCTGTTGACAAAGCAGGTCAGGTAACCTGAAACAAAACCAACATTATATCTTAAGAGCAGAAAGCCCTGTATTGATTTAATTTACGTTTCTCATGATATTTTTGCACTCTGTCACCACTTTCAAAAAAACGAGTTTAAGTTAGATTTAACTGTGCACCTGCAGTGTTAGGAATCTAAACATTAGTGCATAGACATGAGAAGCAGAAAATGAAACTGGCTAGAAAATAAATGAACAAGAATGAAACTGCCTAGACCTAATGAAGAGGAAAGAAAGTAGGACAGCATGAACTGTGGAAATTGGAGGCATAAATGGTAAAAGTTCAGTCTGAATTATTTAGTATGGATGGTAAGGTACACAGAGGTTATTTAAAAAACAGACATGAGTATGTCATAATTTTTAATCAAACAGCCTTCTTTTTGATACCCATAACCTCATGATACAAAGTCACAACCAATGAAGTTGGTACATGCATTAAACAACAGCAACATAAACTGCTCATTATAATATGCAAAAAAGTCTGATTAAAATGTTATTTTTTCCCTGTAATTGATGCCAACTAATCATATCTTGGGAAGCAAGTTTCTTTAAAGAAATCGCTTTTTATATAGCACTTTTTCAGCTAAGTGAAAATAAATAAATAAACAAATAAATAAATGGACAAAACACTAGTTAGTTCTTTTCTTTGTTCCCCTAGCTATTTGTAATTGGTTTGCTTTATTGATTTTATGAACTTGTACAAAATTCTTTGATTTCGCAATGCTATAGAGGAATGTTTTTAATTATGGAAATAATAGACCTTAGTCACAAAATTTGAATGCAGACATGAAAAACCCAGATGTCAGTGGTTTTGAATCTGGATGAGCATTTTTTAAATCTGAATGTTGTGCCTAAAACTACTTTTCAATGAATCTGAAAAGTTATTAAGGAGTTCTTTACAAATTAAAATCAGAAAATATGGAAAACACATTGTAATAGTAAGCCTAATTATTCAGAATTCTGTTAGTGTTTTCCTTCACTAGGTAAAAATCAAAATATCACACTGACTTAAGACACACAGGTACAGGACCAGTCAGAGGTCCAATTCCTGATTTTATTACAAGTCTCATCTGGCATTTTCTGGTTGGGTAGATCTCAGTACTCTATTTGCTCAAAAAAAGCCTCTTTCCTGCCCTAGTGAGTGCTGAAAAAAAGCGTGGTAGCTTGACTCAGAATTTTGGGGTGCTTTCAATTTGCATTCCTGTTTAGAAAAAACAGTTTGCTGTTGAATATATATCTATATACATGAATACACAAACTGATACACACATACATCAACGCATACATCAGTATATAAAAGAAATATAGTATAGTAATCTTGGTTTATACCTGAGAAAAGCAAAAACAACTTTCTGCTTGTATGTCTGTGTGCATATATATATATAAATGATATCTTAAAAACCCATCAGCTTGACTTTGACATGGAAAGGAAAGTTGTCAGCTAATTAAGTTACAAATTCATTCCCCCAGTACCACATAACTGGCATATGACCTAATAGTGTGGATGAAGTGAATTATTTAGTTTTAGAGGAATTAAGTTATTTTGGAAAGCAGTGATCAACAAAACCTTACCTCCCCGGTTTAGTGCTGTATTTCTGTAACCTTGCTTTGACTTCATCATAGGTTAGGAATGCCATATAACCAGGATGCGTCACAGCTAAAAAGTTCCAGTTCCTTAAGATTGAACCCCAAGGCTAAAAAAGAAAGCACAAATAATGAAATCATAAATCCAATCAATTATGAGTCTGTTCCACTAAAAAAAACCCTTACTCCTCACAAACACTGAAACTTTTCAAGTTAAAACATACATGTATGACAATATAGCTGTTTACAGTCTGCATTATGCAGACTTTCAAGTGTGCTTAACTTCCTACAGCATAAAGCTGTACTTCAATGGAACCATTCAAAGTATATCAAGATAAGCAATCATGTAAGACCAAGAGCAAAGAGATCCTGGATGACTTCACTGGGACTACCGATAGTATTAAGTGTACTGACTAAGGCTGTGAGACGCTTTGGTCACTAATTTGATTCAGAGGAGATTCAGCCTGATTCAGCAGCTGAATCTCCAAATTCAAATTGTATCAGGAGACCCATTAATCTCGTTGAATTGAATCGGAAGCTTCCAATTTGATTTGGAGAGATTCAATGATTTGGCCATAGACCCAGCTTTATGTTTTTTCTACGTACCTTGAGGTACCAGGCACGGCTTGTGAACGCTGAGATGGTGCAACAGATGGAGCACCCCATAGGAGTGCAGCTGGGTGGCAGGATGCCCCGCACGCTTGGCAGTGGAGCCAGAAATGGACCAGAAGTACCTTCAGTCCACTGCTAAGTGCATGGGGGACCCACCTGCGCTCCTGCGGGATGCTCCATCAGCCTCACCATCTCAGTGTTCACGAGCCATACCTAGTACCTCAAGCCACGTAGGAAAAAAAACAAAACAAAACAAAACATAAAAGCTGTGTCTATGGCTAAATCGCTGATTCTCCGAATCGCAATCGAATCTTCACTTTCAGATTCACCTGAATCAAAAATCGGGACAGTGATCTAAATCAGCGAATTGAATCACCATCCCCTGAATCGGGCTGAATCAGAATCTGAATCGAATACTGCCCGCTTTGCGCATCTCTAGTACTGACTGATAAGTGTTTGCAGAATCAAGCCCCAGTATAGCGTCAGAGCTGTCTCATGAAAAATGAAAGGTTAGTATAGATACAGCAAAGAAACATGGTATAACTTTACTTAGTTTTCCAGTCGCAATAACATGACATTTGCCACCACTGCGGTATTTACTCCACTTAGGTCTTCAATATGTGGTCTTCTCACTGTGCACCACTCTCGACTATTCAGAGAACAAGCTCATCAGAACACGAACTGTCTTCTCATTACATTATGCTTGTACAGTACCTAATACAATGAGGCCCCAAATTCTAGGAGGCCCTCAGTCATTACCATAATAAACCTAATAAACGACTAAATCTAGTAATGCAATGATTTGACTTGATACCCATGTTTTATTCCATACCTCTTGATCCTCTCACTTGCTATGCCAGCATAAATGTCCAGGAAATAAGATAGATAGTGACAGTATGGCTTGAGGGAAGAAATGATTCATCATGGCAACCACTGCTACAAACAGTTGGCAGTAAAATACACCTGACATGTCAGGCTGTTACCTCAATCAAAGCAAAAAAATCCTTTACCCTAAAATAATATATGGGTTAAGTATTTAGGGTAGCAGCATAAAAAAAACCCAACCAAAAAACAGTAAATACTCAACACTAACATTTGGAAATACAGAATATTGCCATTACATGGTTATAAAGAGAGAGAGAGGAGTTTGGGGATAGAGATATGAAATAAAACATATAGAACTTAAGCCTCTTGTGTCAGTACTCTTGTATCATGTGAGTTCCATTTACCTTAGGACATTTTTTGAAGACCAGTGAAATGGAGATAAAATGTGCTCATTCTGAAGGTTATATAATAAACTATTCTTCCAGACCCCTGTTCAAGATTCAGAACAAATCTTACAGGCAAAAGTCTAACTTCCAAATATTTAAACTAAAGAAAAATATTAACAAAACAAAAATATTTCTATGAAGAACTTTTCACACCAAACTATGGATATTTAACAAAGTGGTCTAAGACAGCTAGAGTGTTTTCATTTTATATGTGAAAGAATGTATCACATTTGCACAAACAGCCTGTGTCAGAGAAATGCATAATGTAAAAGAGGGATAAAAGGCATAGTTTTTCTGACTGAACATACCTCCCTATTTCTTCAGTCAGGGACAACAGAATAATATGTACTGATCTTGAGTGCCATCATGCTTAACCAAAAACAGAATGTTATTTGCATTAAATATGAGGAAGAAGAACTTCTTGCTTTTTACCAAGCCACTGCTCATCAAAATTAGTGCTTTTATTTGTAAAAAGTGTTCTGTTCATCTATGTTTATGGGGTATAGGGTGTAACTGTGCTGCTCTAAGGACACAGGCAGACAAGGTTCCTTGGGTAAAGCTGATCTTTTATTAGACCAACTCAAATAATTGGAAAAATTCTTTGCAAGCTTTCCAGCAACACATACCCTTCATCAGGCTGAGGAAGCATCTGCAGTTGGTCTGTTCTGTTCCCGAATGTTCATCTATGTGCTATTATACCACTAGTTTTAGTTTTAAACAAAACTGAATCATAGGTAAAAAAGGACTACAAAAAAATTCAGTACTGTAAAAGTATGTTTGATTGCCACGACACAAAACCTGTTGCAGCAAGTGATTTAAAAAGAAAATCACTCACTATTAGAATTTGTGCACACATTGTTTGGTTAGTCATATCTGGCAAATGGCTACATGGTACACATTCTCCACTAGTTGATGATCTCCCTGGTATAGTTGTGCCCAACATTAGAGCCCCACAGGCCACACGAATGACATGTGGGCAGTCCATAGGCTGGTTCCCACATACCCAGATCCATCCATACACTGGAGTGATCTAGCATGCAGGGCCATGTGATTTAGCCCAGATGTCTCCCCACGTTTGGAAATGTTGCAGCAGGAGAGTGGCTATTAATATTACCACGACTCCCTTGCCACCAATTTTCCAGAGCCTTGGGGAAACCAGTAGACTGGATGATACAAGTCTGCAGGCTCGATCTGGTTCACACCCCTAAGGTGGAACACTTTGTCCCACAAGATGAGTTTATTGCTGTATCAAAAAGAAAAAATTTGGCAATAAAAAAAGAATACTGATAAAGAAAATTTACTGGCATCACCTCTTGGATACATGCTCACAATAATATGGAAGTGGAAGTTACCACAGGGAAAAAGCATTTGCACATTTGTTTTTCCACGTAAATACCTTTTATACAAAAAGACTATGCAAAGATGGAGCTGTCTATAATGATTAGATGAAAGCCCTATGCTTTTAAAATATTAAAATTCAACTATTCCAACTACAGCTTTGGTCATAGAAAGCCTGCATTTATAGCAATGTTGATCCATGGAAGAAAACAGCAACTTCACTTATCAAAGGCTATTTAAAAACATATGCCACAGAAATACAGAAGTTAAACTGTATCTTAAAAATTTGGGGGAAGGAAGTGCTGCTACAATTGCTACAGTTTCTACACAGATATACACCAGCTGGTAATGTGCCTCTAAATCTAGTTAGCAAGATTTCTCGACTTGTTTTAAAGGGTTTCTCTTTAAATTAAAATGTTAATCCTAACCAGTCTCTACTTCTTACATAATCAGTCCTGCTAATCCTCTTCAGCACCTAGAATGGTACTGAAACATAGCAGCAATGCTCTGACAACATAGTAAATATGGAAATTAACAGAATCAGATATTTGATGATTTATGACTCGAGAACAATAAAACCAAGTTCCAACTGCCATCCTTAAGTCTGCAGTGTAGAGCAAGCTGTAAGACCCCACAGAGTTCAAACAAAATGCCTCTCAGATTACTGCCTGCCCTTTCTATTTTGTTTAATATAGAGATTAAAAGAGCAACAAGGCATGCTTGCTGCACAGGGGAAAAAAGAAGGGCTTCCCTAAAAGGAATAACCATACAGCTTTCCAAACCACATTCAGTTAATATTATTGTTAGATGGATTGTTCCTTTTTTGACTTTCTAGCAATCAACTACCAAACTGAGATTTGGGTCTTAAAAAAAAAAAAAAAAAAAATTATTAAAAAAAAAAACAGCCTAGGTCAGGGTTAGGCAATGTTTTCTGGCAGGGAACAGAATGACCCAGCTCAGGTCTGATGTCGGTGGACACTAGGACACTACCACTTCTCCCTGCTTCCTAGCTGTGGTGCAGATCAAACAGACTGCCCTTCCACCAAAGGCTTGGACACTCATGTGTGGCTACCCCCCCCCTCCACCAAAGCTCCAGGCGCTTGGCTGTTGCACTGTGCAGACAGAGCTACCCCTCTGCCAAATGCCACCAGACTGCAGGTGACAAGTTGCCAACCACTTGGCTAGACTATAGGGACACAAACCAGCTATCGTTAGTCAAACAAAGGCAAGGGTTTACAAGCATATCAGCTGCTCTATGATAACCACTCATGTATATACTCTTACCCACAGAGAATGAAAGCTGACTTGGGGGAAGCTTCTTACTGAAGGAGCAATAAACTAGAAGAGCTTTTATTTACCACAAGTAAGAGTGGCCAAAGGAGTAGCTGATGTGTTGTAAGTACCTCACTTATGGCACAGTAACTTCCACGCATGCCCATAGCCCCAGTTTCATTAAAATTTTCAAGAGAATTATCTGCTGAAAAGGAAAAAATTTTGGTTTACAAAAGAAGTTGACCCAAATCAGGTAACTCAGCTGTTTTGATTACATTTAGCCGTTAAGTGTTTTGTTAACTCAAACTCCATACAGAAATGAAATTCCTCAGAAGATGCATAACCATACAAATGACAGTTCTGAATAAAATGTTGACACAAACTGGCTGTGTGCCCTTTTAGTTCTTGCACATAAATAATGTTTAAGAAATGAATAAAATAAATGTTAGTCAATTTTTCATTTAGTTATCTCTATGAGAAAGTAATAAGGCTTCGCTTTGACATTCTACAACTTGGCGAGTTCACATTAAAAACACATAAGGCTTCAATTAAATCAAATTCAGAACTTAAAAAACTTTGACAGCGATATGACTTTTTCTAGAAGATAAAACAAGAAAAGATCAGAGACCCAACTCCTGCGCACAACATACAATAATCACCTCTACAACTCACCTTTGATTCAATTTTGTAAATGTCAGTAATTTCAGTAAAAACTAAAACTAAAATACCAAACATGTACATGATGATACATTCTGAGTGTGGGTGTTAGACAAAAAAACCAAAATAAATTTGGAATTACATTTTACCTTTTATAGTTTTATAGTTTCATAGTAGTTTGGGGTCAGAAGGGACCAGAACAGATCATCTAGTCTGACCCCCCCCCCGGCCACTGGCAGGACCACACGCCAGGATCACACGACCCCAGACAGGTGTTCATCCAATCTCTTTTTGAATTTACCCAAGGTAGGAGCAAGTACCACTTCCCTAGGAAGTTGGTTCCAGATCCTAGCCACCCTAACAACGAAATAGTGCCTCCTAATTTTTTAACCTGAACCTATTCTCCAGCAGCTTCTGGCCACTGTTCCTCGTCACCCCAGATGCTGCTGTGGCGAATAGGACCCTTCCTATTTGCTGCTGATCTCCCCTAATGAGTTTGTAGGCAGCCACCAAATCTCCGCTCAGCCTCTGCTTGCTGAGGCTGAACAGGTTCAGGTCCCTCAGCCTCTCCTCGTAGGGCCTGCCCTGCAGCTCTCCAACCAAGTGGGTGGCCCACCTGTGAACCCTCAAGACAGGCCACATCCTTTTTAAAGTGCAGTGCCCAGAACTGGATGCAGTACTCCAACTGTGGCCTGACCAACATTGTGTAGAGGGGGAGTAGCACCTCTCTGGACGAGCCTGAGATGCATCTTTGGATGCACGACAAGGTGCAGTTAGCTTTGCTGGCTGCAGTCTGGCACTGGTGGCACACGTTCATCTTGGAGTCAATAATGACTCCAAGATCCCTTTCCACCTCTGTGCTCACAAGGGGGGAGCTCCCCACCTTGTATGTATGCTGTGGATTCCTTCTCCCCAGGTGCAGCACCCTGCATTTATCTATATTGAACCCCATGCTGTTACCATCCGCCCACTTCTGCAGTCTGTCTAAATCTAATTGCAGCCTGTTTCTCCCTTCGAGTGTGCCTACCTCCCCACACATCTTGGCGACATCAGCAAACTTGGACAATGTGTTTTCCACCCCCTCGTCCAAGTCGCTGATGAAGATGTTGAACAGTGTAGGCCCCAGGAACGAGCCCTGGGGAACCCCACTATCCACACCCTGCCAGGTCGAGTACGACCCATCCACCACCATTCTGGGTGTGCCCCATCAGCCAATTTTTGACCCATCCAACTGTGTAGGCATCAGTGCTTTGAAAGGTATTGTCCTTAAATACCTTTCTGTACAATTGCCTTAAAAAGGTAATCGACCCATCAATACCTTTTAAGCAAATTTCTGATAACAAATTATGCAAACATTACATGTTGTCAATGTACATTTCAGAAAAAGGAAAAGATGGTTAATGCCCAAGTAAGTGACAAGATAATCATTTCTGGGAAATGATTTCTTATCCACCATGGAGAAACCAAAGCGAAGAATATTAAGAATCAACAAGAACAAATATAAATACAGCTCCAGAATTTAAATGGTGCCTCCATTTAGGTATTACAACATGGAATGGGCATGCTCTGATAAAAGGCATGTAGCCCAGGTACAAAAAAACTGCGCAACTCAAACTTCCACAATAACTCAGTAATTCTACTGCTACCAAGAAGCTGTAACCATCTCTTTCCATTTCTCCCAATGACCGAATTTTATTAAAAACTTCAAAAGTAAAAAAAAA
>NW_017728906.1:5165443-5211787 GCF_001723895.1 Crocodylus porosus | reverse complement strand
CACACGCCAGGATCACACGACCCCAGACAGGTGTTCATCCAATCTCTTTTTGAATTTACCCAAGGTAGGAGCAAGTACCACTTCCCTAGGAAGTTGGTTCCAGATCCTAGCCACCCTAACAACGAAATAGTGCCTCCTAATTTTTTAACCTGAACCTATTCTCCAGCAGCTTCTGGCCACTGTTCCTCGTCACCCCAGATGCTGCTGTGGCGAATAGGACCCTTCCTATTTGCTGCTGATCTCCCCTAATGAGTTTGTAGGCAGCCACCAAATCTCCGCTCAGCCTCTGCTTGCTGAGGCTGAACAGGTTCAGGTCCCTCAGCCTCTCCTCGTAGGGCCTGCCCTGCAGCTCTCCAACCAAGTGGGTGGCCCACCTGTGAACCCTCAAGACAGGCCACATCCTTTTTAAAGTGCAGTGCCCAGAACTGGATGCAGTACTCCAACTGTGGCCTGACCAACATTGTGTAGAGGGGGAGTAGCACCTCTCTGGACGAGCCTGAGATGCATCTTTGGATGCACGACAAGGTGCAGTTAGCTTTGCTGGCTGCAGTCTGGCACTGGTGGCACACGTTCATCTTGGAGTCAATAATGACTCCAAGATCCCTTTCCACCTCTGTGCTCACAAGGGGGGAGCTCCCCACCTTGTATGTATGCTGTGGATTCCTTCTCCCCAGGTGCAGCACCCTGCATTTATCTATATTGAACCCCATGCTGTTACCATCCGCCCACTTCTGCAGTCTGTCTAAATCTAATTGCAGCCTGTTTCTCCCTTCGAGTGTGCCTACCTCCCCACACATCTTGGCGACATCAGCAAACTTGGACAATGTGTTTTCCACCCCCTCGTCCAAGTCGCTGATGAAGATGTTGAACAGTGTAGGCCCCAGGAACGAGCCCTGGGGAACCCCACTATCCACACCCTGCCAGGTCGAGTACGACCCATCCACCACCATTCTGGGTGTGCCCCATCAGCCAATTTTTGACCCATCCAACTGTGTAGGCATCAGTGCTTTGAAAGGTATTGTCCTTAAATACCTTTCTGTACAATTGCCTTAAAAAGGTAATCGACCCATCAATACCTTTTAAGCAAATTTCTGATAACAAATTATGCAAACATTACATGTTGTCAATGTACATTTCAGAAAAAGGAAAAGATGGTTAATGCCCAAGTAAGTGACAAGATAATCATTTCTGGGAAATGATTTCTTATCCACCATGGAGAAACCAAAGCGAAGAATATTAAGAATCAACAAGAACAAATATAAATACAGCTCCAGAATTTAAATGGTGCCTCCATTTAGGTATTACAACATGGAATGGGCATGCTCTGATAAAAGGCATGTAGCCCAGGTACAAAAAAACTGCGCAACTCAAACTTCCACAATAACTCAGTAATTCTACTGCTACCAAGAAGCTGTAACCATCTCTTTCCATTTCTCCCAATGACCGAATTTTATTAAAAACTTCAAAAGTAAAAAAAAAATCAGGTCTGTATTTAACATAGAGTCATTTATAAGCAACGCTGTGTGCATGCACATACCTAGAAACTCTGAAGTATAAACACATACTTTTAAAATATTTGGAACCTCTATTTCGAGAAATGCATCTGGGGAAAAAATACTGAACTGTCACACCCATGACATGGTAACGATGTGCATTAGTTACACACACATTGTTTTATCAGAATAGTTTTTCAAACTTTGGGCCATGATGCCCACACATGTGTGTTCAAGTTGCTCATGATTTTTCAACTACCTGGATTTGGTTGACCTCCTGGGGAATAGACTCATAGATTTAAAGTCTTTTATAACTGTGGAATATTTTTAAATCTTACCTGAAATAGTCTAGTGAAGATATCAAACTCAAAAACTGAAATGTAATCATTGCAGGTCAAGTCAATGGTAGACTTCAGAGCCATTGCTTCCAAACCAGAGCTTATCTGATGAACCTCATGAAGGCACTGCCTGAACACTTTCCATGGCACTATAGTTCTGAGAGGGGGGAAAACATTTTTTTTGTTAGAAAAATCTCACATTTAAAAACATCATCTTATTTAGGCAGCATAACTCAAGCTTGAAATTAATGTAATTATTTTTGATATCACTGCAACAACTAAAAACTTTAATTTTCTGAAACGATTCCAACAAATGCCAGTACATTTTGCTTTCCATTAAAATGATGCTGTTAAACAAACTGTCTCATTTATTTTAGGATATTACATATTCAAGCCAATTTAATCTCCCACAATGGGTAATTTTAAGTGAAAACCGTGCTAGGGAAAGAAGGTGGAAATGTTATAAAGGAGTGAAACACCTAATTTAGCTATAATACAGTCGCATTGACCCACCCTACAACAACCCAATCCTGGATTTGAAGGAATGATATTTGTGGCTGAAAGCACCCAAACATCTGTCTTTAGTGGACACTTGGCATCTCTGCTCAGATTGACAAGTGCGCTATTTAGTGTCTATTGCCTTTGTCCTCTCCCCCGCACCTCTGCCCATTTCTTTTTTAATTAAGGTTCACTTGTTCCAGTTCTTTTCATATCAAGTAATCAACCCTCTGACAAGAACCACTATAAATACCGCTGACCAAGGGAATATAGAACCTCTCTATCCAACTGCCACAGCAGTGATTCTTAACCAGGGTAACACAGCTCCCTACGATGCCTTGAGATCCTTTCAGGGGTGCTACGTGCTACCATGAAAAGTTAACACTGTTAGATACGCTAACATTTCACAAGCTAAACCCAGAGGTTTCAAATAGGGACCCAGAGCATTCATAAATACATTCTGACCTATTGTGCTTCAAGTTCCTTGTAACAGAAGAATGGCTTGTTATTTTTCTATAGTAAAAAAGCATATGAAAACTAAGCTGGCATTTTCTGACAAGTGCCTTGAATCTAACAAGGGGTGTCTTGAGTCTAAAAATGTAAAGAACCACCGTAATAGAGAACGTATATTGCCTTGGTGATTGTCTACCTACTTTACAGATTCTATACCCTTCTAACCAAAACCAATTTGGAAAAAAACAAAAATTTGTTAGGAAATTGATACCAGTAGTGGACAAAGAAAAGACTGCAGGATGGTAGCTGCTAATTGGTACACATCGGAGCAAAGCTCCTTCACGTGTATAGATGCCCATTCCCTCTAAGTGCCACACTGCGCTGGCCTAAGTTGTTCTTCATATCCTTTTGCATCTGTGCACAAAAATCTGTTGGTTCTTGTGCTAACACAAACATTTCTGAGTTCATCCATGGACGATCATTTGAAGATGGTGTTGAACCCTTTACAACCCATGGCAAACTGCATCTCAACAGCAGCTGCTTCCTCTTCTCCCAAAGAATGTAAAGTTTACTCATCTCAACTGGACAAGACACTAAACCCCTGAAAATTTTCCCTGCAAATTCTAGTGGACCACAATGCCAATGGGAGTACAGGATGGGCTTTACACATTTTAAATGACAAACAGTACCTATATTTGCCTACAGGACTTCTAATAACAAAAGCTTACATGCTTTTTATGTTTAATGTTCAATATATTCCTCGCAGGCTTTTGTTCTTCACACAGTCTAACTTTGTAAACCCAAAACATTTTTATTCCCCAGTTATTTTTTCAACTACCCTCTTTATAAAGATAAAACACCACCACCAATACCAAAATATTATTATTAATAATGATTAACAACAATAATAAAAGTAACTCAGAGTTGTGTTAGAAAAGGCTAGATATATCCAACTGCTCCACAAAAAATAAATACTTGATTTACACCTTAACAAAAAACAAAAACAAACAAATCAAAAAAAGGCTGAAAGCATAATTAAAGGCCTGATCCCACATTTCTACTGTAGGAAACACATTTAATTGGACTTTTACTGTTTCATAAATGATTTTGGATATGGAAATCTATGCGTCACTGAGGTTTACATTGAGAAAAATAAAAATGATAAAATATGATGAAGCTTAATAGATTTTAACAGATACTTTCATCTGAGTTTGAAAAACAGGAAACCACAAAAAACTGAAGAGACATACCACATCAGATGCCATTTAAAGAAAGAATGCTCATCAAATTTCAGTTACGATAAAGAAAGAACAAAATGTGCCCTGAATTTAGAGAACAAAGTTAGGAACCCCATGTCAACCCGTGGTATAGAAACCATGTGCACTTAATTTCTATACTTTTGAAAACTAAAGGTCTTCTGCTGAGACAGTCAACCAGAGTGTGAATAAAGCATGACAGACAGACAGACAGCTTTTATAATATTAGAATTCTACTGGCTTCCAACAAATGTTCCTGACAAACAACATGTAGAGATAGAAACTAATGGAATAAAGCTTGACAGCCTTTTACGACAGCCAAACAGTAGTTTCTTTCAAAAAAGTCTTCCCATTAATTTCAGTGAGCTTTGGATCAAGCCTCTTCTCATCTGCTTAAAGCTCAACTGCCTCCGACAGTTGATTGCCAATGAACACCCATTTCTACTTCACACTATGGCATGACGCAGATTTTAGTCCTAAATGATTTAGGATTATTTTAGGCCCGTCTCCTTTCCCTGCACACTTGAGGACAACAAACACAAGTTGTAGCCTTTGTATTACAGAGTTGCTAGTCAAGAGTAAATCAGTGGTTCAAGGGAAAAGGATGGATGGGGGACAGAGGGTGGCTACACCAGGACATTCAAACTTCTTCCCTTGGTTCAAATAGCCTAAATATGGTGACTTAGAATCATAGAAAATTAGGGTTGGAAGGGACCTTATGAGGTCATCTAGTCCAGCCCTCTGATCAAAGCAGGACCATCGTCAACTAGATGATCCCAGCCAAGATTTTGTCTAGCTGGGTCTTACAAACCTCCAAGCATGGAGAGTCCACATCCTCTCTGGGTAACCTGTTCCAGTGTTTTACTACCTTCCTAGTGAGAAAATTCTTCCTAATATCTAACCTAAACATCCCTTGCTGCAACTTGACATGGTTGCTCCTTGTTCTGTCATCTGCCACTACTGCGAACAGTTTAGCTCCACCCGCTTTTGAACCCATCTTCAGGTATTTGAAGGCTGCTATTAAATCCCTCAGTCTTCTCTTCTCTAGACTAAATAAGCCCAGTTTCCTCAGCCCCCCCACCCCCGACCACTTTCACTGCCCTCCCACTGGACTTGGTTCACATGATATAAATGAATCCTGTTTGACAGCGCATTATTTGGATCAAGGCTGAAGATATGCTTCCCACAAGGGCAGAAGAGCTAGAAGGGAGATTTTTTTGGGAGCTGGATGGCAAGATGAGTACCTGTACAAATTATTTCATTGCTAGTGGAATTTTTGTATTTGTTATGGAGTTAAGGCACCTGGATCTTTGTAAGAGTGATTTATCATCATTAGCATTATTCTGCTTATTTAAATCTAGAGAAAATACTTTAGATGCTGGTCTGGGAAATGATCAAACCTATGATGAGATCAGAACTATTTTAAAGAATACCATATTTGTTATGCCTACTAGATAACTTTATAGAAAGATCATTTGTTGACTTAAGAAAAAGATGACAACTTGAAAAGGAGAGAGATTTTCCATGCTCTTTGTCCTTGTGGTTTTTTGTTGAATTATGCTACTAATGATGCGCAACGCTGGATGTTAGCAGGTATTATGCACATGCCTGATGACATTAGGCAGATCGGAGGAAACTTGTGTGAGAAGGGATGGGTTAGTCACCTCTGACAGTCTTATAATATTAGGCTCTTCTGCAGAATTACGCTAACTAAGAACACTGCCTCACTCTCTTTTAATAGTAGCCATGGAAGCTGTCAGAGCCTATGCAAAGTACACTACTTCTACTGAAACAATTTTCTTGGAATATTTCATATTCTGAGTAGCAGAAGATAGTACCCAAACTTCAACTTCAACATAATATTGGCAATCATTTCTTCTACATTACCTGGGAATTTCAGGATGCATGGTTTTATTATGCAAAAATAACACTGATGCATTACATGTCAAATACAGTGCCATACAAATAATTAAAATCATTAAAGAGAAAGCACAGAAAGGGAATGATAAAGTTCAAAAAGTAAACTTGAACTAACATAATAAGGAAGCTGATGGACCTCTTGCTTTGTGGTTTTTATTAGAGACAGAACTAAATCTCACTAATTGTAAGTCAGTGTCTTTGCACTGCCTTCACCTCATTTGAAGATGGGGCAAGTCCATATTTAAAGAATAACACCACTATGTTGTTTTCTCAAGCCTCAGGAAGCTTGTGTTTAACCCCAATGAACAGAAAAATGCTTATGCACATTAACTTTTTTTGCTCTCACTGTAGAGGTCTCTTGACAGTTACCTCTGATTTGAGATACCTGAAGAAAGGAAACACTCCCAATGAAGACTGTGCCTTTCCATTTTCTCTGGAAGGGTAATAGCAACCAGTGTATTGTTAAATTGGTGGCATTGGGTTAAAACACGCTGACCTCATGCTTAGGAAAAGGAGCTACAGTAAGTAGGTGAATCTTAACGGTCAGCTTAAATCAGCACACTCACATGCACAATGCTCTAAACACTAGCCAAGTTTCCTCCAGACCATTTGAAACAAAATGATTAGAACTCAGCACGTAATTCACAAGTCATTTAGCTTCTTTTTCTGCTCAAGGGATATCCTGGAACAGGCTGGACTTCTCAAATTATGAATTTTTAAAATTTATTTATTTTTAAATGAAAAGAGATAGCTGGACAGAAAATAAGCCATCCGCTGCACAAATATTCAATGTGTAGTACCTCTGAGCAACATGGTTTACATGCAACTGGCCAAATAAAGCTGCATGCAATTCTTTCTACACGCTATGCCACAGATTTCTAAGTTACACATATAAACATTCACTTCAGAAAAACTTGCAGTTTACTCGCAGCCAACATTTGTACCACTAAAGGATATGGCTTTGCTCAAGATTGATTTATTAAAAAAAAGAAAAAAAAAAGAAAAAGAAAAAGAAAAATCAAGTAAACAATAAACAAGCGCCAACTAAGCAAGGGTTACAGTTTCTTTCTTCCGAATACCATCCCAAAGACTCTCCTGTACTAATGGCAGATCATGTGATCACAAAGGTCCTTACCATTGCACAAGTCAATTCAAAGCAGCCTAGAATGATAGCATAACTACTTTTTCCCCTTGTGACATGTTATCTCATCCCATCCACTCCATACAACAGTTATGGGGAACTCAGTATGTTTCCTCAGTTGAGGTAAGTGGAACAAGAAAAACCCACCAGTTATATGAAGCTGAGTTTTGTAGATGGCCAAGCTTGGGATCTGTCGTGGAATTTGCCCCCAAAACCTGATGAAGACAGGTGAAGGAAATTGAAGCCATGAAAGTTGGAGCCATTTAAGAAGAGCTCCTCACTTTCAGCCCTTTGCTATTATACAGGGGTGGTCAACCTGCAGCTCTGGAGCCACATGTGGTTCTTCAGAAGTTAATATGCATCTCCTTGAATCTCTGCACAAGCACACGGGGACCAGCTTCCCTCATCTTCTCCCAAACCGAAGCTGGTCCCCTCAAAAATTCAACTGTTATCTCCTGCAGGCAGTTTGCAGATCACTGTCTGCTTCAGACTTCTCTCCCCTCTCAATGTTTTTCTGCCTTAGCTAAACATGGCTAAAAAAAAGCCTTTAATCTTCTCACCAAGCCCTTCTATTACCTTTCTTAAATCATTATGAACAACACAGCTACCTTTCTTAAATCACTATGAACAACACAGCTACTCAGGACCATACCCTGGGCATCACTGTCCTGTCTGACGACCTCACATCTAAGGTATGTCCAAGTCTTGCCTGAAATAACCGAAGAGCTTACAGGTCTCCTGTGAAGATTTAACAATACAAAATTAGAAGCAAAACAAATAAATAAATGGCATAATTATAGAGAATTTAAAATCTCAGTGGCAGTGATATTTTGGTGCCAATTCATTTTGTAACATAGAGAATGTCCCAAATTTCCTCTCTTAGCTGTCACAAAGCACTGCATTAGTTCACTGTAGCCTAGAAATCAGAAGGTTGAAAAAACAAACAAACAAACAGTTAGGTCATCTAGCCAGCTCTCCTTGTCAGTGCAGGATGGCTCCCTGTGGTATTCTCCACATTTTTGCTCACAGCAGAAACCAAGAAAAAAAGCTGTAAGGCAATATTAAAAATTAGCGTGGAACTGGGAAAAATTAGCATCAAGAACTACTGACTGATAAAATATGGATAATGAAGAAGCTATCAGGTTATGTTTTATATGCACATTTACAACCCACTAGGGGTTACTAGAGTATCTGTAAATAAACGTAACTGCTGATTACATGCTCTACAATTTCATGGTTCCATTTAGCATTACTGTTTAGCTGTACATTTAACTAGACTTGGCTTCACCATAAATATGACAATAAACTGGGGATGGAGATGTTTTCACTTTCCTAAAACTGCTTGTTCAGAATTCACCATCCACCACATATTTGAATGCTGCAGTCTTGAGTCCTGACATTGACTCCATCCATCACTACCAATTTCCTCCTAGAAATCTTGTCTTAGTTCTGCTTTTGTGAACCTGTCCCGTTATTCTGCTAACAACTGCATCCAAACATTCTCTGCGTGGCTCTGCCTTTAGCCCATTCCAACTCTTCAAGCATTTCAGATTTCATTCATCCATCCATCCCCATCTTAAACTACCATCTCTGCACAGATGATTCATTCACAATGCTCCTTTTGCAGCCTTATCTCCTCCTATCCAGTCCTGTATCCCAGGCTCTCTCTCTGACAGCTCCTCGTGCATCATTAAACTTCGCAAACTTAATACTTGACAGCTAACCTTCCAAACACCCTGTATCTGGAGAACATCTCAACTGACCTTAATCACAGTCCCAACTTGGACACTGGGGTATCATAATTGACTATGTTCTCTACACATGCCTATAAAGACAACCCAAATGTCACTATTACTTCCTTTATAAGACTCTAAGGTCCAACCTTTTTCCTTCTCTCCCCCTCCCCACCCCTCCCTGACTTGCAGTACCAGATTCTAACCCAATCCTTCATTCATGCATCTTACGCCTCCCTAGCTTTTTTGACCTCCAACTGCTCCCCTCAGACTTATATGAAACACTGTTTCAAGAATGACCTGCTTGCTCCATTATTCTAACAGTACCAAACCCCCCTGGGTTTCTGCATGAGTTTGTTTTAATTTGTATCACATGAATTCTGTGCCTTACAACTCTTTCCAACTCCCAGGAGAGATGAATGGTGCAGGGTCAGTGCACAAGTTGGATCCGGCTTGGAAGCCTGACCCCACAAACCCAGAGTGGCAATTAAGACTACAGGCTGGGTCTCTCTCTGCAGCTCACCAGGCTGCACACAGCTCTTCAGGCTGGATCTGGCCCATGGGACCAGAGTTGGAACCCCTGGACTAAATCTCTTAAACCCCATCTTTCTCCTTGATAGCTGCTGCTATGGTGTCTAAGGGAAAGTGACAACTAAGAGTGGTTAGATAACTATATACAAGTTCCTTCTAACCATTTATCTTAGCTACATATTTTATTTTTAAAGTAATCAATCCAAAACCATCTGGCTCTGTACATAGCTGACTGTAAACGCTGAAAGAAGTGCATCCTATGACACATAAAAGGTCATTTGTGGAACAGTTATAATGTTACAGTGGTTACAAAGGGATCAGCAGTTCTAACAGCATGATTACAGAAGCACGTGTTCTTGAGAAACAACACTTAGTATATTAGAGCGCAAGAAAATAAAAGGGTTTCTAATTAATTTTGGGCGATTAGGCAGAGGATTAGAAGTAAAATTTCCTCTGCCAGCAGCAAGGATGATGCTCAAGGGCAACCAGCATGGTTTCATTAAGGGCAGGTCCTGTCAAATCAACCTGATTGCCTTCTACAATCAGATCACAAAAATCATTGGACGCAGGTGTCATGGTAAATGTAGTCTTTCTGGACTTCAGGAAGGCCTTTGACACCATCTCCCACGCTATTCTCATAAAAAAAAACTAGGCGCCTGTGGCACTGATGCCTGCACAGTCAGATGGATTGCAAATTGGCTGAGGGGCCATACTCAGAGAGTGGTGTTGAACAAGTCATATTCAAACTGGAGGGAAGTGGGCAGTGGAGTCCCCCAGGCTCAGTTCTTGGGCCCGCACTGCTCAATTTCATTTTTAGCGACTTGGACGACAGGGTAAAAAGCACCCTGTTTAAATTCGCTGACAACACCATGATTTGAGGTGAGGTGGGCATGCTAGAAGGGAAGGACAGATTACAGCGGGACCTGGACAGGTTACAGGGGTGGGCAAATAAAAACAGGATAGGATTCAATACTGGCAAGTGCAAGGTGCTGCACTCAGGCAGTAGGAACCAGCAGCATACCTATAGGCTAGGGAACTCCCTTCTCAAAAGCACAGTGGCAGAAAGATCGTAGAGTCATTATTGACTCCAAGATGAACATGGGCCGACAATGCGAGGACACGGTCAGTAGGGCTAACCATACCTTGTCACGCACCCACAGATGCATCGCAAGTAGGGCCAAGGAGGTGATCCTCCCCCTCTATGCAACACTGCTCAGGTCGCAGCTGGAGTACTGCGTCCAGTTCTGGGCGCCGCACTTCAGGAGGGATGTGGACAACATGGAGAGGGTCCAGAGGAAGGCCACCCGCATGATCCGGGGACAACAGGGCAGACCCTACAAGGAGAGGCTACAGGACCTTAACCCGTTCAGCCTTCGCAAGAGAAGGCTGAGGGGGGACCTGGTGGCCATCTATAAACTTACTAGGGGGGACCAGCAGGGATTGGGAGAGACCTTGTTTCCCTGAGCACCTCCCGGAGTAACAAGGAATAACGGCCATAAGTTGCTAGAGAGTAGGTTTAGACTAAACATTAGAAGGCGCTACTTCACAGTCAGGGCGGCTAGGATCTGGAACCAACTTCCAAGGGAAGTAGTGCTGGCTCCTACCCTGGGGGTCTTTAAGAGGAGGCTTGACGTTTACCAAGCTGGGGTAATTTTGAGCCCAGTTTTCTCCTGCCCATGGCGGAGGATTGGACTAGAAGATCTACAAGGTCCCTTCCTACCCTACTTCTAGAAATCTAGGAATCTATAAATGTACCCTGCAAACTGGATACTGGGGTTTGATCTTTGAAAAATATCTGCAGTTAGCAAAATGACATGACATATTTTACTGGGCTGATGAATAAAACCCAAATGGATTGTGGACTGCTATGTTGTTTCCATTATTTCAAATTAAGCCTGAAAAAAGTGATACTTTGCTGATATTACACCAAAATGAAAGAGGGGCTGTAGGAATGTCTCTGCTTTTTATTTATCCTTACAGGAAACCAGGAAATGTATTTCGCAATAATATTCAGCAAAATCATAAAGGATCAACTGTAAATAAAGAAATCAAAGATCTCAGGTTTAAGTACAATTCTACTGTAGAAACCTCATATGTATTGCAGACATACCTATCTGTATACAGTGCTTAATGAAGATCTAGAGGTTTAATTTTAGGAAGCCAGGTTTGAAAGATTTGAAAAAGTAGCATCGTTACCAGCAAGAACACTAGATATTTTATCATTTTGTTTTACCTCCTACAATACACTAGAAGTGGAAATACGTGCAATTTCTAGGAAAGGGATACTAAAACTATTTGCAGACTAATTTGTCAAATCAGACATTTGAAAAGATGCGACCCAAAGGCATGCTTCCATGTGTTACCCAGTGGATTAAAAGACAATTAATGTCTAAAAGGCTTCAGGCATTTCATTTAACGAACAGATTAAACTGCAAGGCAAAAAAAAACTCCCCGGCTTTCCTCATCTGTTTGTTTGACGTTCATGCTGTTACTTGCTTTACACTTACTTAAACGCAATTAACCAAGCCTGCACTAACGCCAGGGATGCCAAGCACAGCTTAACTCTTCACTGCTTGGAAGAGTTACTAACCATGAGTAGGCCTTAGCTTATTTAAAGAATCACCATACTAAGCAATGACTGAGGGCTGTATACACATGGCTCCATGCAAAACAATATGCACAGCTCATTCAGGCCCCAACATTAGGACCTAAACTACATATATTATGTAAATTCACTGGTTCACCAAACACGGTTAAGTCAATACCTGCAAGGGTTGTTTGTTTAAATATTCAAAATTAAACTTTATTGGGTAGAAAAAATACCAGAAACCCACATGGACAAAAGCTGTGCCTTATAGAGAAGTAGGACTGGCAGGAAAAGGAGTCAAGCAGAAAATGTCACCTCACCCAGAGAGAGGCAAGAGGAGTCAAGAGGTCTGACAGATGGCTCAGGAAGAACACAAAAAAGAGAAGAGGGGCATGAGGCAGTGAACAGAGATACAGTTAAGAGTCTCATTTAGATATATGTCGGCACAGATGCATAGTTACCCTATCCCAATCTCAGAGAAATAAAGGGGGAAGTAGATCAAAACAGAAGTTTTAAAGCTTTTTAGAATCCTCTGCAATCTAACACTAAGGGCTGGGCTGGGCTGCCCTGAAAACCCCCAAAGCTGGTCCTGACACAGCTTGGAGGGGCCATTTGCACAAGGGGAAATAAGTGACCTCAATACATACAGTACAAGGAAACCAGCAGAACGTATGCAGGGGAGCATAATAGAACAGTGTTAGATAAGATTGAGCATGTCAAAATTTGACAGGGGGCCATAATAAACCAGTAGCCTCCAGAGGAAGAGATCTGTAAACCACCACACAAATGGAAATTGCAGCCACAACAACAGACAAGACCATTCAAAGACAGAACCTAGAAAGCAAAGAGTAAGGTGACCAAGGTTCAAAATGGTGATGCCCATTGACCAAGCAAGGCAAGGAAGAGGTAGTGAAGGGAAAAGGTAAAAACACATGGGCATTTTAAAATCTAAGGTTTATAATTTGCTATTTGTAACTGACAATAGTTAACTGTATCTCCTGTGACAGAGCAGATTTTAAATAGCATAAATTTCTTTTAAAAAAAAAAATCTAGGTTTTTATCCAGCCTCTTGTTGATTTTTCTCAATGATCTTTCAAGCAGAGCCAAGAGCAACAACATGGAATGTGCACAGGTTCATTTCAAAGTAAGGTTAAGAGGTGATTTTATTGTGGTCCATAAGTACCACACTGGGAGAAAATTTGATAACATAGGGCTGTTTAAATTACTCAAAGCATAACAAAAGTTAGCAAGTAGTAGCTGAAAATAGATTAATTCAGACCAGAAAGAAGTGAGAATGACTGACTGTGGAACAACTAACTGATTTAGGGGCAGAGATTATCACTTGAAGTATCCTAAATAAAAACTGTAGGTCTCCTTGAAAGAAATGCTCTTGCTCATTTGGAAGTTAACAGACTTGATGCAACATATCACCAAGTGATTTCTACAGTCTGCATTATGCAAGAGGTCAGAAGAGATCATCATAATGGTTTCTTCTTGGCTTCTATGACTACTAATCTCTTTTCTCCTCCCACGCCTGCAATTATGAGCGTAGTGATAAATGTTGCAAATGATGAAAGTGATCAAGTTGTATAGCACACATCCTTATTTAAAAAAAACAACACAACTACTACCTAACATTTGGGTTCATAGTATTCCGTGTAGTATTACTTTTTAGTTGATTACTGATCTATACTTCTGGGCATGTTTCTATGCCAACCCCTATGCCTAGGGTAACCCCCCCCTCCTTCTCCTTGCATTCTGTTTTCCTAAGACCTTGGTTGTCTCCACTATGCTTTCCAGCGCTCACCTATACTCATATGGTATCTTCATTTATTAATGGTTATTTCAGGGGTCAGCAACATTTTTGGCCAGAATGCCAAACACATCCCAACCCTGATCCATACCTCAACTTGGCATGCCAGGGGAAAGGGCCCAGTCCTCATTGCTGGCAGCAACTGCACGCATGCTTCCAGGCAGACAGTGGGGGAGGAGCCGGGGTTGCACTGCCCCAGCCCCTTTCCTGCACTGCATCCTAAGCACACACCATCTGCCCAGAAGCATACACACACACCTACTACCACCACAGAATCCAGCCAGGACTCAGGAGCCCAGTGCAGCTGTTTGCAGTCTCACAGCTGCAGCTGGTCCAGGACCTAGGCAGCTGCTGCCAGTCATGGAGCCTGAGCTGCCTGCAGCAGGGCTTGCAGCCTTCCTGCCGCCTGCTGCAAGCAGGCTGGGCTGTGTGGCCAGCAGCAACTGCCCCAAGCCTGGGCCAGCATGTGGTGGGCAAAGTGTCCTTGAGTGCCGTATACTCTGGTACACATGCTGGGCGTTGCCAACCCCGGGTTATTCCAGGTTTTATAGCAATGCTAGACTCTAAGCACTAATGCAAGTTGTAGTATGCACCTCTTAAGTGGCACATATTAAATACAGGTGATAAAGATAAACATTACTATGTGGACATGTCAAGTACTACATTTTCAGTTGAAAAATTTGCTAAAGGGACAGGAATATCTTCTTGAGTTACTATTAGAGAATTTTAAACTGGCTCTAGAACTTTTAGCAACACTTAAAACATGACAGGGTAACAAATATATATTTTCTGTGAAATCTTTGCCTACTTCCTAATTCAGCCCACCATGATGTCCTTATCATATAACACGCAGAAAAGAAAATTATTCATCATACAATGTATTTAAAAACAAAAGAAACAAAAAAACCCAACCACAACTATCTTAATATCCATGGCAAAAACAATGTTATCCAGAACATCCTTTCATGCTCCTGGTCACACAATTTGGTTTTAGCATATCCTACCTACAGGAAAAGGAAGTATAAATAATGAACCAAACAACCTTAGTCTCTTGAAACTACTACAAAGAAATTAAGCTAAAGATTACTATTCATTATGTAATCTCTAGCATAGTGATGTTACATCCATTACTTATATTCCTGAAAACAGTGCAAACAGCTACTACTTACTTGTCTCCAAAAAATTTCTTCCAAAATTCTGCAGCATCTGCTTTTGTGATACGGAAGTTGTCACCCTGGAACTGGCCGTTCGGAAAGATAGCTTTGATTTCTGCCAACATATGGCTGAAGATAAGGGACAGCTTTGTAAGATTTCGCCTGCAGGGACAAAAGTTCGGTGGAACATCTTAATACTAGTAAATAACTTTGTATTTTCCCATTTATTTTTAGTGTTTATATAATCATGATCTACTGGAGTGAAAACACAGAACCTCCCATGCAATTTCCAGGGAAGACAATAAGTTTTACTATGTATTTTCACGTGTTAAAAATATTTCCACCCTAGCATCTATATATACATTCCATCAACAAATTATACTTTCCAGAAAGAGACTCAACTGTCATTCAGTAACAGAATAGGCTTTTTTTTTTTTTTAAATCACTTATGATGCCTTACGATTTGTCTCTTATCTAAGGTCAGAACCTGAATTTAACTTTTATATGTTGTAGGATTGCTTATTAAATTCCCATCTCATCAGTTCACAAGTACTGAATATCGGTTAGATGCTTACTGTGTACATGGACAAATTACCAAAGACAAACCTTTCATCTGTAACACAAATCAGATATCAACACAGGTTCTCAGAAATACAGTGTTAACCAGGCACTATACATCCTGCCTATAACATTATTTTCTTGATTCTTTTCACCTTTTCTTTATTGCAGAAACATCCTATTCTGGAATGGCCAGATGGTCCATTCCCAAATTATAACCCTTCAGTTATTTTTTTAAAAACATGCATCTACAAAGATTAAGCATCACATGTTTTTAAAACCTCTCTTGAACATAACAGTCACTGACAACATAATAAAATGTGTTCACCAACTGTGTGCAAATATTTTGAAACTGCTTGTAGTTTTGTTTTGTTTCAAAAAAAGCAGACATTAATCAGGTCTTTCTAGCCACATGGTAACCTTAAGGTCTAACAGATCGAGTTATCCAAGCGAACAGAAACACTCTTTTTCAAAATGGAAAAAATATGATTTTCCTTGATCACTGAACTCAGAGAGTGAACGCAACTACCCAGAGCTTTTCCAAAAGAAAATTTTAACTGGAGTTAAACAGAAATATGGAAAAATTTGGTCAGAAGAGATGAACATTCAGAAACTGGAAGAGGATTGTATAATGTAAGCTGAATTGCAGCAGGTTTTACTACCAAGAAAGCTATTATAACTATCATTATAATAAAAATCTATGCAATTAAAAAACCTGATGAGTATACACTCTCATATCCTAAAATGGCTGTAGGGTTAATTCTTCTGGAGTCTTCCCATTAATGTAGCAAAATCAGATGACTACAATTAGGATGCCCAACTGTTCCTTATTCTCTGGATTTGTTCCCCTCTACCCTCCTCGGTAAAGACTTTGTTTTTTAATCAAACCCGTATGTTCTTTATTTTTCCCTCTGCAAAACTCAGGCCCGAAAATCAGTATAAACAACAGCCATCTCATGGTGACCTTTTCAACCGCCAAGTCCTCCTCTTCCTGCCCTTCACACCTTCAAGGTCCGTTCCTCACATCTGTGCAGACTTAACCACAAAAGGGAAGAGCTACAGAATCAACAGCATTCAAATGAGACTACTCGTGTGCTTTGACAGGCAAGTTATTAGGTACCTCACAGTGTACAGACCAGCACACATATTACACTACACTACAGACATCTCAAGCAACTTGGGTGCAAACAAGGTTTGGGCAAGGAGTCACAGACCCCACTTTCAAGCAAAACTGCTCTGCCTTGATTTCATTAGGAATGTAGGTACTCTCTACTTGCCACCCTAAGCCACCATGCGGATTGTGTCTAGCAGTGTGCTAGATGCTTTGGTTTTGGGAATTATTCTGTAATTAAAGGGGCTTTCCTAACATGAATGGAAAGCCACCTATCCTAATAAGATAGGGCAATATTCCCTAATCTGTTATGAAATTTGATCTATTTTGATGCCAAAATAGATTAATTGCAATTAAAAAGTCAAGTTGACAAGGTACATTACCATAGTTGATGAGCTCTCTATTTTACCAGTGTTAAGTCACTGATGTCTTGTTCCATTAAAATTAAAAAAAAAAGACCCAAAAAAGCTGTTTTTTAAATGCACTTAACATTCCAGAGAAGAATGTATAGTAAATGGCTTTGGAAATGAAGACTCATAACTAATATTAGAAAGAAAAAAAGTAAGTTGAAGGGAAAGTATACCACTAAGACACATAATCAAACAAAAGCATCCAGATTAAACTCTTGCACTGCCATCACCGCATAATCAAGGGCTAGTAATTTTCTAAAATCGAGACACATTTCTTGTGTATAAAGATGTAGATCAGATTTATGCTGTTCTACTTAATAAACTGTGTGTGTTATAAGAAGATTTTCCCCAAAATGACAGCATTATAAGGAGTTATAAAAGTGTAAGATCTCTTATTTAGAGCCAGGTACAATTTCTTTCACATTAAAAAAACCCAAATGTTTTCTTTTTTGCATAAACAAATACAAATAAAAACACATTTTCCACTCAAATATTTCCTCAGTTTTTTTGCCAATTTGAATAATAAAACAAAAACAAAAACACAGACCTTACATAAGGGATATGTATAAATGGTAGAACATCCCTCCCAAAACCAGTGCCAACTGGATGGCCATGTTCTCAACTGTGTTTGGCACAAAAGAGGAAAGAGAGTTGAAGTCTTTAAATGATCTACATTCTACTCCAGTCCTCAGGTTCCCTTCCCCCAGTACACAATTCAGGGACTACTCTAAACTCTGCTCAGATATACTGCTCCATTTCAACTTGGGATGACCAGATAGCAGCAGTACTCCAGCCATTACATCACCATCAGAAATCTCAACAGGTCCTTATTACTGGCCCAAACCTGGCACGAAGTGGTGGTGCTGGGCCCCTGGGGCTCAATTCTGGCACACTGGGCAGGGATTGGGTGGTGCCCAGGCTCCAGGGCTTGATCCTGATGCATGGGGCTCAGTCTAGCTAGAGGACCAGCCACATGACACTTATCTGGTCTCCATGGCCAAAAGGCTGACTGCCACTGAGGTAGACAGTCTCTGCTCCATAATGCTTTCTTACTTCAACAGATACTATTCACAGCACTAGAGGTTTTTACAATCAGAAATGCAAATTCTGACAACTTCCACTCTGTACAGTTTAGATGAGCATGGATTATTACCACTGGGTGTAAAGAAGTACAACAAAATACTTGAGTGTTCCTTTCCCTTTCTTTTCTAGGCCAAAAAGTCATCCTAATTTGGAATGTTTCAGACCTCTGTGCCTCATCAGCCCTATATAGGAGTTGCACATGGAATTTCTCTTAAGTGCCTGGCTGGGAGTGTCCAAAACCCTTTGAATACTTTATGAAAGCTCTCTATAACATCCCATGTAGCCACACTGAGACTATACCAACTGAAAGACCAGGTAACACACCACAGATGCACTTTTATATAACCAATTATATACTTCATAGACATTAGGGCTGGAAGGGACCTCAGAAGATCGTCGAGTCTGCCCCTCTTCCCCAGGGGCAGAAAGTTAGTTAGGGTCAAGAGAGCCCAGCAAGATAAGTATCCAAAAGTTTCTTAACGGAGTTCAGAGCAGGTATGGACTGTATGTAGATCTGCAATCTGTTTACTGGAAGACTGACATCCTCATATCAAGAGACTGCCAGTGGCAATGATGGTTTTAATATCCTGAGCAACTGGCACACAGACTGTACAATTACTCTGCAAGCACACAGACATCCTGCTACTAAGCTGGAGGTGTGCATTTCCTTTCCCACACCTACCTACAGAGTGCCTACATGCTTTCATGAATTCTAATAGCACAACTAGAGTGGGGTGACAGGGGCACCCACAACAGGTGCCAATGGGGGTGATGGTGAAAGAAATCTTTAGCCACAGCTGCACAGTCGCCATAGCAGAGACAACCAGATGTCATGACAGCCCCTGCACATGGCAGCTGCCCCAGGCACCCTGCCACACATTACACTGGTGATGAATTTCATCCTGGGTTACTGTGTTGTTCTACTCTGAGAAGACAAAACTGGGAATGATAAGTTGGATTCTTTAGACGCTGGTATCAATGCCCAGCTCAGCCACATTCTCAGTGTGACATTTAGAGAGTCTCTTTCTCCCTAAATACATCTCCCCGTCTCATGAGGCAGTTGTGGGGATGAAATCTATTAATGACTCCAAGTAGTTACATACTAAGGTCATTTCAAATTCAGGCATTACACTATTTAAAAGATACACCAGAGGAGATGCACTTGGATTGTGTGAACCAATCCTGAGAAGATTTAGATATTCTTTTCTTCCAAAGTTTCAAGCTTAAAAAAAAAAAGATATATAAAAAATAATACTCACACGAGGAAAAAGTAAAGTGAAGAGAACATAAAACAAGGGAAATTCAGGATGCTTGAGTATATCCTACCTTTTTACTGTACTGGCATACATAAATAAGAACTTCATTCATATTAAATACAAGAATGGTTACTGTGGTAATAGGAATAAACATTATAACTAATTAATAGCATTAACTTAATTTTTCAGGCTGAACAGCTGTTTCTTTTCCCATTTTGTCTGAAGCTTATCAAATACCTGGTATAGATGTAAATGATCCTACCCTGTGCCAGCCTGATTTTCATTGCATTGACAATTAGAGCTTTTCATCTGAAAATCCAGTTAGGTTTTCTACTACTCACCTGGAGTTGAACAGTATTTTCGGCTTCTACATAGCACTACCTCTCCAGTGGCAGTCAATGCAGTGCAGTGTTTTTAAGTGTGTTCTAACACTGAAAACTCTTGTATAATGTCATATGCTCCATGAAAGGGTGCCCTTTTATATGCTTTGAAGATCTGTCTATTCAGAGTTGATGGAGGGAGATGTTTATATACGAGTCAGATATGTATAAAAAACATGGAAGGGCAGGCGTTCTGCCGACTCTGAAGTCAACAGTCAGACAAGATGGTCAATGGAGCTCTGCCGATTTATACAGATGAGGACAGGCATACTTTTTAAATTTCAAAATCTGTAAGCATCCAAAGCAATTAGCGAACATTATGGAGTAATTACTTGTCAAAAACAGTTGTCTAAAACAAAGCAATTTGTGAGAACCTGAAACAGAGTGCTAAGTTTGTTTGCTGTTATGCTGATCACAAACTGCTTTTCACAAACCAACTTTTTCTATATTTCGCTAAAATATGTATTCCCAGGCTCAAATGATGTCTGCACGTACTTCATACCAGAAGGAATTTTCACCATTCAGTTATAAGCATTTGAAAATGGGACTTAATAAAGGACATGTTACAGTATCTCAAGCGTAACTATAGTGGCCCTAGAAAGTAATAGATTTTTAAAGCAAAGCTCTACCCTACAGGTTCCATAAAATAGAAAGGTTAAGCATGACTAGCAAGCAATAACACAGGCAAGTTGGGGATGTGTCAATATTTCACACACTACACACAAGTGAATTTTTTACTTCTTAAGAGGCAGTAGTGAACAGAGCCCTGAACTAGGAGTTAGGAGGCGCCCGAGTGCCACTGCCACCAATTTGGTGGATAAGGTCATGTAAACTAGCACGTCTGTGACTCTGCTTCCCCATCTGAAATATTAGGTGAGCAGCAAAATACTTTTGATACTGACAGGTGAAAAACCCTAGGAGAAGACCGTCACCACCAGAATCATTAGATAGGCTCAACATATAAGTAAACAAGCAAAGCAAACAGAGGTCTACAGGACTTCCTACAAGTTCATCACTGAGCCTCGTATTAAAAGCTGTCTTGATTAACATTTATGTCCAGTCAACTCTCTTTATATCTATATGGATAATACGAAAACATTGTCATCTGCCTCACTTTTTTGCACATTCCCCTCATTTCTACTGAAATAGTTTTGCTTGGATGCTATCCACTGTCTTTTGACTGAAGTCACAGCTCTGCCTTGTGTTTTGCAATAATTCACAAACCTAGAGGCCTGCCCTAATAAATGATAAGATACATCTCATGTTGCCAGCTCAAGTTCAAAAATAAAACTTAAATCAGCCTTAAATAAGAAAAACCACCAGAATAAAAGTCTATTAGATCTAGAATGCCTTTAAATCAAATGGAATTGGCAACAAATATCCTTGTAAGTCATGGCCGGAAAAAAGGAGCTCAGTTTATTATTAAGGAAAAAATAATTCACTTTTTCTATATGTATTCTAAATAAAAAGTTAGTAGACAGCTCTATTAGCTGGCAAAACTGCACAGGTAAAAACAGAGATAGAAAAACGCAAATGTGAAGAGGACTTGCCAGATGAAATGTTATACTTTTGTCCAAATCTAAAAGCCCCCAAAATAAAGGCTTTACAATCTAAACTATACATATAAAGCTCATTTCCCCATGAGTTATATTCATCTATAAAAACATTTCAGGTCCATGGGTTTAGCTTGCAGTAGAACTCTGAGATCATACCAGATGTGGTGTACCAATTCATGGGAAAGTAATACTTTCTTACCAAACAGGGCTGGCTCTGGACTTGCTTCATTAAATTTATTTTTTGGGGTGCTCAATTAACTGTGAAACTAACCATTTCATTTTTATGGTAATGAAAACCATAGAAATACCAATAGAATTAACTGTGCATCTAATGTCTGCCTCTGTTTCTTCTCTCCCCAACCACGTACATTTTCTTTTCCAATACCTATTGCTTGCCTTCTGCAAGAATGAAACAGTCTATTCCTGACAAGATTGCCCATTCTGTCAATTATGAACCCCCGGAGCTGTAAGAATGGCTACAGTTGTGACTGTATTGGATTTATCTACAAATTACCTTGGAAGATTCTCTGAAGAGGCACTAAGAATTCCAGAAATGTGACCTAAGAAAGCCAAGCTTCTCAAGATACCAATACTTCCTGCAATTTAAAGCCATTCTTGCTCTTCCTGTTCTACTAATCTAGAACAGTGTTTCCCAACCTTTTCCAGCCCAAGGCACAACTTACATTAACAAAAATTTTCCACAGCACACCTGTTAAGGCATTCCCCATCCCCATACTTATGTAGCTCATTGCTGCAGCAAAATTCCACGGCACACCTGTTCATTTCTGACAGCCCAACATTGTGCTGTGGCATACCAGTTGGGAAATGACAATCTAGAACATTTCCTCCTATAGGCAGAAGATTGGGAGAGGGAAGGGGAATAAAACCAAGGATTAACAACAGCTGGGTGATAAAAAGTTCATGATCCAGCCCCACATTCAAGAAGGTTGGACACCCCTGTTCTAGTCCATCTATTTTAGCCACGGCTTCCCTGACAAATGCTGAGAACATCATACCATCCTAATACCAACCTGCTGCTAATAGTTAATAGAAGGGGTTAGGAAAAAGTCAAAATTTGGGAAAAGATTACTTAAGGAAAACAAAGAAAGTTGTTCATCACGGCAACTCCATTTTTCCTTTCCTTTAGTAATTCATTTTACCACCACCCCCACTTAATATTCCTTCTTTTCCTTTTGACTAGAAGAGAGAATGAAAATCCAACCTATCTGCTCATCTATCAGCATGACTTCTAGAGCAGATTATTCAAGAACAGGAACAGAAACAGTTCCGTGAAGCAGAGACACGGGAGACACACAGAATAAAGAAAAAAAAAGGCAATGTAAAGATCCAGGACTATAGAACTCAGGGAACTGATGGCAGGATCCTCTGGGAAGCCAGTTTAAGGGAGAGCTGGTTGTACTTTAAAGAAACCTTATTGAAGACACAGGATCATAACATTGCAACCAACAGGAAGATCAACTTGGTTTAACAGGGAATTATGCAGTGAGCTAAAACACAAAAAGGAAGCTTACAAGAAATGAAAACTTAGACAAACACTAGGAAGGAGTAGAAGAGCATTGCTTGCCCTGTAGAAAAAAAAAAAAAAAAAAATCAGGAAGGCTAAAGCGCAATCAGAGTTGCAGCTAGTAAGGGATGTGATGGGTAAAAAGAAGGGTTTGTACAAGTATGTCAGCAACAAAAGGAAGGTCAGGGAAAGTGTGAGTCCTTCACAAAGTGGGGGAGGCAACCTGGTGACACAGGATGTGGGAAAAGGCTGAATTCTCAATGCTTTTTCCATTTAAGTCTTCACATGCAAGGTCAACTCCCAGACTACTACACCTGGCAGCAGTTTGGGGAGGAGGTGTGCAGTCAGTGGCAAGTCAGTCACTGGGGACTGCTTAGAAAAGCTGGACATATACAAGTCCATGGGGCCACATGGGGTGCACCCGAGGGTGCCGAGGGAGTTGGTGGATGTGACTGCATAGCTGCTGGCCATTGCTTTTGTGGCAATTGGGAGAGATCCTAGATGACTGGAAAAGGGTAAATATAGTGCCCATCTTTAAGAAAGAGTAGAAGGAGGATCCGGGGAACTACAGACCCATCAGCCTCACCTCAGTCCCTGGAAGAATAATGAAGCAAGTCCTCAAGAAATGCATTTCTAAGCACTTGGAGAAGATGATTAAGAAAGGTCAGCATGGACTCACCAAGGGCAAGTCATACCTGACCAACCTGATTGCTTTTTAGGATGAGATGACTGGCTCTGTGGATGCTGGGAGGGAAGTGGACATGAAGGGAAGGGGAAGGAAGTACAGCTTGGATGAATGGGCTGTAAAGGTAGACAGGAAAGTTACTGAATTGTTGGACTCAAAGGGTAGTAATCAATACTCCAGGGGTCAGTCCATCCCATTGTCAGCAGGAAAATGGGATGTAGCACACCCTTAGCAAGTTTGCAGATGACACCAAGCTGGGAGAAGAGTAGACAGGACAAGGATTCAGTGAGACCTTGACAAATTGGAGGACTGGACCAAAAAAGAAATCTCATGGAAGTCAATAAGGACAAGTGCAAAGTCCTTGGGAAGGAACAATCCCCATGCACTGGTACAAACTAAGGACTGACTGGCTAAGCAGCAGTTCTGAAGAAAAGGACCTGGGAGTTACAGCAGACAGTAAGCTGAATATAAGCCAGCAGTGTGCGACTGTTGCAAAGAAGACTAATGACATACTGGGCTGCATTAATAGGAATGTTACAGGCAGACCGAGGGAAGTGATTATTTCCCTCTATTCAGCGTGGGTGAGGCCACATCTGGAGTACTGTGCCCAGTTTTGGGCCCCCACTACAGACACAATGTAGACAAACTGGAGAGACTCCAGCAGAGGGTAATGAAAATGGTTAGAGGGCCAGGGCACATGACTTCTGAGGAGAGGTTGAGGGAACCAGTCTTATTTAGAATGGAGAAGAGAAGGCTGATAGGGGTTTAAGGGCAATTTTCAACTACCTGAAGCAGGGTTCAAAAGGGGATGGAGCTAGACTGTTCTCAGCAGTGGCAGATGACAGATCAAGGAGCAACGGTCTCAAGTTGCAGTAAGGGTCCCATCTCATAGATTTACCCAGCTGCTGGGGCTGCTCCCAAAAGCCTGCCTAGTTGTAGTACCAGCAACATGTGCACACATGCACATGCGCCCCCTTCCTCCAATCGTTCACCCCCAGACTTCCCCAGCCCCAAGCCTCTCCTTGCAGGCTGGAGCTCTGCCAGCCTGTAAGGGGAAAATCCAAATGGTTCCATGGGAAACAGAAAACCCAAATCTCTGCTAATAAGATATTCCTGAATTTTCATTTAGGGCCATGGGAGCTGCAAATTAGCCCTACACCTTCCCCAAGTGCCACTCCAGCTCCCTTCCCCTGCCTGTTCTGTGGCTCTGCTTCCTGCCCAATCTGCTGCTTTGCTGCCTGCTCCCCAACCTTCCTGTAGTTGTGCTTCCTGCTCCTTCCACCATCTCCCAGGTGCCACACAGAGGCTGCCTATGTCACCTGTGTCACATGTACCACAGGTTGACCGCCCCTGCTCTAGGATATTTATATAATTAATCCTCACTGCCACAATACCACACATGAGATGAAAAATATATATATTCACTACCATCTCAAAGAAACAATAGCAATGAGATAAATTACCAAATGTAAATTAATCTTTATAAAAGCAAAACAGCTTAAAAATGACAAATGTTGTGGTCTTAGCAAAAACTCTGATTTCCCACAGTAATCAAACTCTATATGCTTCTAACAAAACTGACTGCAGAGCTAATGAATAGATAGCCATGGAAATAACCAAGAAGCTCTGGATACTGGCTAAATTGATTTTGTGGGCAGATCTTGTAGGCCAAAGTAATAGGTAATGGTATGTGAAACCTTTTGCCTCTAGCCATCCACTTGTAATCCAGTCCACAAAGCAGAATGTCATGCCCATCTGATTGCCTGGGTGATGTTAGTTAGGATCCTTAGTTCAGTATAGCAGGCGAGCAACTCCATCAATGAAATCCCCATTATTCCTAGTACCCGTAGGAGACAACAAGCACTGAATGCTTATGGAAACTAGAGTACACTCTCAGCATAGAAATCTCTTAAGTCAGATGAGAAGCACTGATGAGATAAGGCACGAAAGCAAGCAATTCACAATGCAAATATAAAAGAAAAATATATGCACACACACAATAGTTTTAATATACGTAATGTTTTCCAGAGATGAAAACTTATTATTCGCAAGTAATACATTTTGTCCATTTAAAAAACATTAAATGCCAAGATATAGCCATCGTTTCCCCCACATCTTTCACACCTGTGTACATTTATATACAAACACACATGTACTGTACCCTTATATACCATACCTTCTAAATAACTTTCTCTACGCTGTGTTTAAGCTATATAAAACACCACAAGGATTTACCTAAACGTATTTAGTACTTTAATATTTTAAGCAACAATTTACAAAGGAGACATCTGATGGTGTGACAAGCACCCAATAGTTAATAAAAATTGTTTTAAATGAAAACAAAGAGAGCATAAAACACAAATCCACCCGTCTATACTGGTTAAATACCCGATTCATTTTTATAAGTCTAAATACCAATACTTTGGAAAAGGGAGTCAATACCATTACATTATAGGTAACAACATACACTAAGAGCTAACAGATTTATTGATTTTACCACAGAAGCTTTTAATTGAGCCGACTATTAAATTGTCCTCAGAAAATATGATTTAACGTAACAAAAGCTGACATGCATCTCAATGAGAAATCATGCTAGATGGTGGTTTGTCTAGTTATGTTCAACAGTTTGTTTAGACAGTTAACTACTATTGTGCTATCTTTCTCCTCAACAAGACCAAAGGGGCAGAAACAGTGGTCCTAAATAATACTCTCTCCCCCTCGCCTGTAAACATCCTTGTCCAAAATGAAAATTGTCAGAAGCACATTCATTCCATATCAGTTTACCTGGAAGAACAAATGCTGTATCTAAAAAATAATTCTGAAGTTTGTCAAAAGTGCCACATAACTGAGGGCAAGTGCTTTTTACTTAGGTGTGTACTGAAATAAATGTGTTTAAATTTTCTTGTCTCTGTATATTCATTTGTTTAAAGTAGGTTTCAAATTATTTATTCAATTAACAACCTCACCAGGAAAAATAGCTAACATGCTCCCAAGCCAATTAGAGAGCTGTATCTCACTAAAGGCAACATAAAACCCTTCAAATTATATGACTGAGGTATATATTTTCATCACAAGCTATTTGTTGCAGATGTCAAGTCTACTTAACTGTACATGTTCTTATACCAAGTGCCTTGTGCAGAGTACCCTGACCCGTACTAAGGTATTAGGCTGCTACTGTTATACAATTAAAGACTACCAGTGTATTATAAAGCACAGCTAGTTATTAAATGTTGCCCCATACAATCTCCATTATACAACCCTAATTTTGAATTGCTTGTAAGAGCTTTTTTTTCCACAGAAATATAGACCAGGTACTGTACAGCAGCTTTTCTCCTCCCTAACCCTGTCTGAACACTCTTATATAATACTGCACTAATTGTGTGTTTTTAAGTCCACTTTGAAAGTAGTAGAAGCTGAACTGCAAAATGGTCTTTTGTGCGGAGTAAAATTATCTTCATGGACAGTTAGTATGGAAGAGCTACTGTGTTTTCAATTCATACCTCAGCTTATTCTGCAAGAGCCTCCTTGTGTAGACAAGCCCAAATTTTGCAAAAATTTAATCATTTGGTTATACCAGGCCTGCTGTCTCAGGCTAAATTGATCTGGAAAACTTAAGTCAAAGCAGTTAGCCCATTTCTGAGAACAAGGCTGGCAAGAAACATTTGCTCATGCTAAAAAATTCTGGCAAACTTTTCTCTGGACATCCTTATTGCCCCTCTGTGCTTTGGACCAGGAACTCAAAATTTCCCCTGTATAAATCTATGCATGCTCAAAACACACCTATAGAATTATATGCAAGATGCAACTGAGTAGCACTGTGTGAAAAATACTTTGACAACTTTATAGACTGAAGAAGCTTCAGCTCAACAAACACAATTAATTCTGTTTTTACCTTTACGAAGTAGTATTTACTATTATATTTCAGGGATTACTTTCTTCTATTCAGGGGGCTTCTGCATTGCAGCTGCTACTTGAGTGCTATTATAACAATATCCACATTTCTTCTTTAAACAGGTTTTACTACCATTCCTTCTTTGTTGCATACAACAATGTCATAACCCATCATTATGGATGCAATTTGTTGGGCAATTCAAATAGAATCTGGGTTACTTTTACTATATTTTTAAATCAATGTCTAAGAGTGACAGAGACCGACTTCTAAGTTAACAGACTACTCTGGCAAGCTTGACATGAGCAGTTTATTACAAGTTTTCAACAATATTTAAAAATCATGATTTCACATTCCAGAGATGCATCTGTATTTCTAAATTCTTCTTGTGCCTCTCTTGCCAGGGGCCTACACATATATGGACAATGCAATGTGGCAACTCCTCTTTTTTTCCATGGACTAGAATGCAATACGTTTCTCAAAAGCATAGTCCAAATTAGAGTCAAACTGTTGCCAAATAACTCACAGAAATAATAATCACCTTTCAAACCACATTCTCCTGTAATTCTTAGAGTTAAAGGTTATAGAGTAGCAATCAAGTGTACATAACATTTCCCGTTTGCTCAGACATATAAACATTTCAAATCCACTTGAAATCTTTCATTAAAATGGTTTAAACATACATTACATTTGCCCATTACATCTTTTTGGAGACGTGGTTTGCATATCTAATTGTGTTAGAAATGTAACATTCAGATTTTTGTAAGCAGTGACATGTCCATACAAGTTCTGCATGCAAATGTATAAAGCAAAAATACAAAAAAGTTTCATTTTGGTCACAGAATGATCACTGTGCATAGCCACAGATAGAATGTAAATTGGCTCTTAAAGAATAATACCTGGTAGCAATTTGTCAAACAAAGCAATCTACAATTCTCAATCAGTTCTATTGCTTCTACTTTGTCATTTTCAGACATAATTTTACACTGATCATTATTATATCCTTTCATGTAATATACAGAAAAACAAAAATAAAAAATGCTGCTGCCATATCTGACTGTGAGTACTGCACGCACAGAATATTCAAGTGTTTAAACAGACATTAAGGACTTGGGACAGGCAAGTTTAAACAGACATTAAGAACCTTGTCTTTCATGATTCATATCCAATAAGGGTCTAGCCTCAAGTCTGCAAACACCAGAGGAGCAGAAAAATCACAAGTGCTATAAACCTTGTAGTACCATGAAAAATAAAGCGCTACAGGTGGCCATATTTTCGAGTCCCCTAGCTGGAGTGTGAAAAAGCTGTTACAAGAGGCAAGCTCTCTAGCCTCAAGCAATAAAACACTTCCCCCATAAGCAGTTGCCACCCTTGTGGCAATGTCTAGGCAGGAGGCAGCTGTAGCCCAGCAAATGCTGCCAGGCTCTTTCAAGAACAAAAGCTTCCTCATGGCCCCACCATTTTTCTGGCACACTGATAAATTATTTTTTTTTACCCCACACAGCAAAAACGTATGGCCAGCTGTTTTTTGTCACTCTTCAACAACTGACATCGTGGGACACACAACATCTGTCCATCCTGCCATGCCACTAACAGCCCATCTGAAATGTATGCAATTTCATGAAGCAGGGGGGGTGGCGATATTAGTCATACCAGATACTTTCTAACAAGATAGCCAAGTTCCCCTAAAACTTCATGTTATTCTGTATTTTTCAGATTATAAATAAACAATACAAGGGGCCATTAAGACAGTCAAGTATTGCTTTCCTATTAGATTAGCAGCTCTAAAGAAACCTTACACTAAGGGTTTAGAAGGCTTCACTATAGTTACACTGAAGTACAAGTTGACTGTATGAAAGCAGGAAGTGCAGGATGATCTTACTGAGGTGCTGTTTCAGTTTGACCCAAAAGTGGACTATGTTTTGCTTCTTTCTCTACTTGTGAGAAATTACCCCCTTTATGGGGGTAATTAACTCCTAGAAAGAAGCACTAGGTAGTTTCCAAATAAACTGATATCAAACAGGAACTTAAAACCAAGTCAATTAGATTACCTGCTAAAAATGCAAAATATTCCAGCTCTCACTACCAAATAAAAGATGAGGGAAAGCAGAAGACTTTTTTTCCCCCCATTCAATTTAAAACTTGTGAATTAAAATGAATTCTCTGATATGATAAAATCCAGGTGAGAGTTTTAAAAAAAGCAGTCACATGAATCATCTTAAACCTATTACAGATCTTCATATAATCAATATAACACTGCTTCCTGCCACCTGCAAAAATGGAAAAACACTTATGTTCAGATTATTCATCCCCCATCACAACCTATGGGTTTTATTCTGGTTTTACCTTCCACCCACTTCTGTCTGAACCCACTATTATAACTACTCCAGTTGATAGCTGTGGTTAAAGGGAGTGCAGAAATGGGTGTTTTTAACAACCAGAGATGGACTAATTCTACAACAATATCATTTTTGGTTGGTGCACTACCATATAAACACATTATGCTTCAAGACATCAGATAACCATTGGAGAAGCAAGGAAGGAACAGTAATATTCAGTTCACAGTATACATTTAGTTCATCATTTATATTGTATTACTGATAGGGCCACTAGGTACTTTGAGGGTAAGGAATAGATCAGGCTGTTTCCACCTGTTGTATCAAAGAATATAAGCCAAGCTGAGGCCTGAGACACAAAGGTGTGATATTTGCTGTTAGAAAATATATTCCACTTGCGCCATGGGATTGATTAATGCACCATGCTTTTAATATTAATACTTCGGTTTTCAGAAACTGCTTCTTAGTTACAGTATGTAATGAATATTCATAATCACTGGTTACCATTTCATCTTTTGATCAGAATCTGAAACCTTTACCTTATTCAAAGATAGCAAAAAATTCAGAGTGAGTAATGTGTCAGTTTTCAATGAAAAACATATGTTGTGGATATCAATAAAAACTATTAGTCTCAACTGTGATGCCTTCCACTACACTTTCTTATGAAAATAGTATGGCATGTATTTCCATAGGCACATTCGCATCAATGACAAGGACTGCTGCAGAATGAACACGTGACATTTAGTTCACTGAAATGGTGTGCTGATTAGAGGACATGGACCAGAAATGCTTGTTTTATTCCTTCTTCTGCTGCCAAGGGCCTTGTGACAACTCAGGCGAGGCATGTCATCTCTCCATTTTTCTTCTCATCCTTTTTTAGGCTGTAAAACTGTTTAGACCAGAAGTATCAAACTGGCTGGCCTGCCAGACCAGATCCATACCCTGGGGGTTGGATGCAGACCCACCACTCGCAGCAGAGCAAGTGGCAGCAGGTGTAGGGCAAGCCTCACCAGGAAGTTATGGGGTTTAATGCAGCTATCACTTACCTACCGCCACCAAAACATGTCCTCAGTGGGAATCTGTACCCTGGATTTTGACAGCAAGTCTCATCCCAAATTCCTGGATCGTGTAGGTGGTCTGCTGGCCAGATACCGCCCACTGGCCATATGTTTCACACTGCTGGTTTGGACAGAGACCACTTCTAATGGCATTTACCACAATCCAGTCTTGAGCTTGCTTGAAGCCTCTGGAGATTACTATAATTAGTAGTAGCTGAAGCAGCATTAACAGTTGTAGCACTGGTACTATTATTATCGTTAATGATGGTGGTGCTGGTGGTAGCTGGTAGAGCAACAGCCAGCCCCTGAACACATGCTGCAGTGTAGGAGCCAATATTGGTCCTTTCTGGTGCCCAGAGGTGGGCAAAATGCAGCCCGCGGGCCAGATGCGGCCTGCCAGGCCATTCTATGCAGCTTGCAGGGCTCCTAAAAATGTAGAAAATTAATATTTATCTGCCCCAGCTGCCTGTCATGCAGCCCTCAATAGCTTGCCAAAAACTCTCCACCCAAAATAATTGCCTGCCCCTGTTCTAGCCCTAACCTTCCCTAAGAGGATTCTTCTAGGCATTTCATTACACCTCAAGCTGCTCAGCTCAAACCAACAAGGGCAGAGCTTTGCCTAATAAGTTTTCAACAAGATGCTGAGTTTGATAAACAAAATACTGTATCTTATTTTCCACTGCACTTAAAAACTATCATTTGTGGAAGGCATTTAACTGCTAGTCAGGAAACACTAAGCACACTAGGGTAAATATGAGCTAAGCCAAAAAATTAACCTGTATTCCTGACCTGTTGCATCTTGATCCGTTTGTAGTGCAGGCAGTATTTGTTAGTTTTGTATGTGTCAGAATCTGGAATGGTTTTTTTTTAAAATTGTATTCAGCCTTTAGACAGCACTTTACAACTTCAAAAGTAGAAGGAAAAGGAAAAAAAGAAAAAAGGAAAAACACCTTTGTATTTAAGAAGTTTATTTTACATTTTCCTTTAAGTTCCTTCACTGAATTTTTGTTTACCAGCAGTGAGAAAATAGTGTTCTGATTTCACTACACAGACTGAACACATGACATCTATTTCCCTAAATACTGTTAAGAGTACAGAGAACAGTTCTCTTCATTTGATTTTTCTACCTTTTCCCCCTCTTTATAAAGTTAGAACTCTTTCAGGAGAATAAACCCACTATTACATGCAGCAACAGGCAATGAATGCTGAGCAATTATTCTGCAGTGCATTACACTAACTCAGCAGTGCTCAAACTTTTGGCCCTCGAGGACAGATAACTGAGATGAGGGGTGAAGAGGCAGTCTGTGGGCCGGATTGGACCCTGGGGCCTAGTACTGCCACCTCCTTCCTACTGGAATTGAGTCCTAGAGACCTAGTACTGCCCCCGCCCAGAACCAATGCATTATGAACGGAATGCCATAAAGCAGTGTAATGATAGTCAAATTTAGACCTTACTTTCTGACTGCCAAAAACTGGTGGGAAAATAAATTAAATGCCAAATACCTTTTATAAACACAATATATTTTTTTCCAAAGGCCAAACAACCAACCAGTTACATACTGTGCATTTAAAAGACAAAACACAAAACCATACTACTAACACTTTGAGATTAACATTTAAGACACAGACTAAGTGATGGCATTTCAGATTTTGCCACTCCCCCTAAAACAGTCTGTGGCTTTGCTCATCTCCAATCTTCAGCATACTGGAAATTACCAGATTTGGTGACACCAGCATCAAAGGCAGGGAGGGAGCCAGTTTCATGATGCAGTATTCTGTAATTGCATGTCTGGTAAGTGGTGGGAATAAAAATGTCAAGACAAGGAAGGAAAAAAAAGTTTTCACACTTCAAGAAAGGTATTACAGCAGTGGAAATAAGAACACAGCACTAGAAAATTAAACATGGTTGAAGTTGTATCATCTTTTATGAAGAAAAGATCATCCATATAAAACACAGTCCAGAAGTTTATGTAGATAAGAAACACTGATTCACGATGAATACCCTGGAATATGCATTTGGGGAAAAAAAAAAAGTCACATAAAAAAAAAAAAGACAGTTGCATGCAAAGTCTTGTTCATGACAGATGCACCTTAAAAACATACTCTCTACAAACTTGACTGATAACGTCCATCTGACAAACCTCTGCCAACTCTGTCAGCATGGTTTTAGTATAGAGAATTATTCTCTTCATTCAGCTGAAGCCAGGGTATAGATTAGTTCCCAAGTCCCAGACAGGTCTCAATAGTTTAAAAGGATGCACACTGTACTCTGTGTAAACACCACCCTAAACTCCAGCACCCCAAATCTTCCATATATATCTGGCCATCACACTGTTTGGAAATGATTTCAAATATAGGTGACAAACTCCAAAGCCCACAGGTCTTCAAAGAATGTAAGCAAGTGTACAACTTGCTGTACTAATAGATTACTAATTACAGTATTTATCATTTAAACATTTCTCAAGAAAAACAGAGCGATTAATGCCTAACAAACGGATTGCAAGAGCAACATGCTCATAGACTGAGAGGATAGAAGTAATCTGACTCTTATTGACGGCCACAAGGTCAGCGAGACTGTGACAGCATTTGAGGTTAAGTGTTAAAAGACAGTCACAGTACAAGGCTGTTTTCACTGCTAAAGTGAGTTTTTACTGCAAGTTAATCTACATTAGTTATCCCACTTTAAAATCCTAATGGAGATAAGGCACTACTATTTTACTACAAACTCGGAGAGGGTATGCAAGAGGAAAAGGCTGTACTGCTGACCACACCAAATTATTTTGCAATAAAAACAGCAGGTCTCCCATCTCCTTGAAGAACTGTAGTGAAGACTACTATTACAACATTAATTTACCTATAAGATCATGAAGAACAGAGGCCTTTGTCCTCACAGATGACAGATGTATTGGGGCAGCCATGAAAACCCACCAAAATCCTGCCCATGTATGCATGATGGAATGCCAATCAACTCTCAAGCTTGAAAGATAACATCTGGAAAAGACCTAATATATGCACAAAGTTTCTCAATACCGAGAAGACGTTCAGCACATATGACTTAGTGTAGGTAATGGTATTGTTAAAGCCACCAAAAGTTACAAGCAGCATGCCTAGATGCTGTTAAATGTTCTCCCAAAAAACAACTGGAGAAGGAGTTAGGGAAAGAATGGGATACCAAGCTCTGTTACACCCAAAAAGGAATACTAAATTCTCCCATCTTAAATATATTTTACCCAACACCTATGGTGCCATTACCCCAGAAAATCTCAAGGGGTTTGTTTAGCCTCTAGTCTGTAGGAATGTCCACAGGGGAAATGAGGCAGCACAATGTATACAAAAGTTAAATAGGAATTTTGCCTATACTGAAACATAACCCAACTCTGTAATAACTGTATACACAACTCTGGTAATGACAGAGGCAAAGAAGGAAGATTTACTGTATTTTTATATTTAGACAGTTGATACATGAAGAATGTTTGCCTGATTACTACAAAAGTCTGTGCATTCTTTCACAAACAGCAGACAACAAACAGTAACTTCATTTATCACACAATTTACCCATGACATACAAAAAAAGGGCATTTGGCTCTGTGTGTGCGCTGAGTACTCTGTTAATGCATTTCTTGCAGAAGATGGGGTAATACGCTGTTACTAGCTTCATCTGCCTCTTGCTCTTCACTGCCCTTCTTCTGTGACTTTATGACAATCCTGGTATTTTCTGCATAATACTGCCTGAATATGTTTTAAAAAAATCCTTAATTTGTGTACAGAATTGAAAGAAACCAGTGCAAGTCACCAGATAAAACAGTGAACTAAATAAGAGATATCTGGCCTACTGATAACTAGATCTTTCCTGCAGTTCTAAAAATACACCAAGATGCACCAGTACCATTTTCTTAAAGAGAACTTTGAGGTTTGAGTTGACAAGGGAGGGCTGTGAAAGAGCAGGTCGCAGAAGGCAGTTCTTTCAGAAGCCAGAGACTGAATCAAATGGCTCTCAAGCAATCCATATCCTCAGGCACCTAGAAACTTAAGCCCTCCCTACAGTACAGAGTTGCCAGTGTTACACTCATACTCTCTAGTTAAGATTAGTCTACTGACAAAATCTTCCATCTGAATGCTGTTATGTCAATAGAAGAGGACTTCTACCACCGTGTCTCTGCTATAGGGTTCTGCTGACAAAACTGAGGCAGCAACAGTCCCATAATGAATATACAGCACAGAGAGGTCATGTGCTGCCTGAATACTGCAAATCTTCTTAAACAGGCTGGACCACATTATGGCCAAGTACAGACAGTCAAAAAGCCTGAGGCTGGATCAATTCAATCTTCACAAGTTAGCCTAAACTGCACAGACTGAACCAATAAGCAAATGAACAGACATTTACTTTCTTTTCTGGCAACGCAGCCATATGTTTACAGTGGCACAAGTCAGAAGCTAGCCTGCCCACCCTGCAAGGGGCCGGAGGGGTTTGCAAGAGGTGCAAAACATCCAGGGATGCTGCGGGACTCCGAGTTAACTTGAATTTGGAGGGACAAAAGTTCAATAAACTGATTTACCTTAAATCAGTTACATCTGATACTACATAATGCAGTTTTAGACTTAAGCCTGGTTTTGTCCATTTTGAAAGCAGTTTATATGCACTGAACTTCTGTTGTGTTATGGATCTGAACTGGATTTTGAATACTTATACCAGTTAATATGTAATTTCTGTCCCTAGCCTTACAGATCATCTTGCAGCCCTCCTTGCTAGAGGAGCAAGGCATGCACAAAGCTCTTTCCCTCTTCTCTTACACATCTGCACAAAGTCCAGGCATTAAAGCAGTCCCTGTGCCTTAGAAGACATGCTGTCCATAAAGCAAGGACTCTCAAAGAAGGTGCAGTAGTACCCTTGGGTGCCATGGATTGCCACACAATAATATAGCATTTAAACATGCAAACGCCTACACATGCTTCACAAGATAGACCCAGAGATTCAAAATAGGAATCCATCGTGTCAAAAGCAATTTGAGTTCTTTGCAACTTGGCTGTGGTCTGAGTTCTTTGCAACAAGACTTGCTCTATTATTTTACCATTGCCAAAAAAACAGGGAAGATCAGTTTCTGAAATGGCATGCCACGTAACAGTTACGAAGGGGGTGCCACAAGTCGAAAGAGGATGAGAACTACTACCCTAAAAGAAAAAAAAGCACGGAGAAAAGAACTGAGCCAACATTTCACATCTTCATCCCAGTACTGAACCACAGAATGTTGCTGAGTGCCTTAGGAAACAATCCAGTTCAACAGAGCACAAAAAAGTTTTAATAAGACAACTTGATTTTTTTTTTTTTTTCACATAAACATTCATACAACATCTAGGCAGATAATGCATCTGAAATATCGGGGAGCACTATGTATTTTTCAAGTATTTCAACTTACATTGTGCTGAAAGTTAGTCTAGATGGACTAGCTTATTTTAAATGAGCATTTACCAGAACTACTGTGACCCATACTCCACGGGTTTGTTTGGTGTAAATAAATAGAAGGCTGCTGGCATGCAAACACACGTTAAAAATATTTGTGTAATGGGATCTGATCCTTAATCCCAATAATCACAAGTCCTGCTATGCTGCACATGCGAGGCATGATGCTGGACTGTTGAGAACAGCAACAGATCCTGATTATGCAACTGTCAACAGATGCACCAGGCCTAGTGGTGGGTTGGGGCAATGGGAAAATTGGAGGCTCCTGGTCCCAAGAAGGGCTGCCAGACACAGGGTTTAAACTCCCTGGAAAGAGGAAGCCCCTCAGCATTCCCTGCCCAGGGCCAACAGGGCAGCTTGGGACCTAGCTGAAGACCCAGAGCTATCCAAGGCCAATTCTAACAATCAACTGATTGTTGAGCATCAGCCCCAGCAGCTCCAATGTGTGGATGTGCCATAAGTTTGATTTAAGGTGCCATACGAACCAGCCATAAACGTGTTCCACCCATCACTACATATAAAATTTAGTGCAAAACATTTTTATGAATGGATTGTCATTTCATGGTGCCTTAAACAGTCAGTGCATTATCGCATAATTAACGTGTTAATCATACCCTAAATGTAATGTGTGCCAGAGGATATAAATTTAGTTCCTGGACATCATGCAAAAGAAAACTGAAGAGCTTACCAAGCATTCCATAGTCTGAGTAAAGGTAACAATTTGTCGTATTATTTCAGAATAGGGTAAAACCATGAAAGATAATTTGTGACTAACTGACCTCATGACCCCAATTCAAGAAGAGCACAACCATATTGCAGTGATAACAACTTCAGCACACACTTAAACGTTACTCTATAGGGATAAATATCAGCACATACTTGCACAGTTTCACAAATTGAAGTTTGAGCCTTTAATCTTCCAGGCTCACCTCAAATAAAGTTGCTACTGCTTCAGCTCAAAATATCTGTAGTTACTGGTTACAAATCCCTGGGGCCAGACTGCTGGAATCAGGAGAAAGTAACAAACAGGAAAGAGAAGGTATTTACACATGCAGGTATTTTGAAATATGTAAGAAATGTTGGCAGGTACCAGTTCTAATAGGAGTCTATTGGAAGCTTTCCAGCGTAAACAAGAGCTGCATATTTGTTCTAAGCAAAAATCCACTTGAGCATCCACTTAAAAACTATTATTCCAGCTTAGATTTAAAGACAAATACGCAGCATTGCACATACAATTACATCCATCTCTTATGCAAGTAATTGACTGTTGTGCAAGAGAATATTAAAACCAAAAGGAAAACATTAGGTTTCTATAAAGGTGGAGACAGTCTAGGATTTATGCAGTATGAAATTCTGTTCTAAATTGAACCAGACCATTTTTTTTACTGTCTGAAGGGAGAAATATCAGATTCTCACTAGGATATTAATATTCCCACTGATTTTATTCAGAGGGTACTCAGCTACTTCAGTGATCTGCTAGAAAGCCCCAAGAGGGAAGGTGGACAAGACAGTTTTCTTTTACTTACCCATATATGCACACACAATTTATCCAATTATACTCGCTGGGCTTTTTTAATGGAGTCATACAAACCAGGCCTAAGATAACAATACTGCCTACACAAGAGTTACTAGAAAAAGGGAAGCAATATTATGAGATAAAAGGTTGTTTCAGTGCATAAGCTGATATTTCAAATACATTAGCTTGTTCTATCAAGCTGTTTGGTAGAAAAGCCTGAAAGCAGTTTCCCCCATCTTACAATGCATGACATTTTCACACTGAATCATTTAACCATATTCTTCCTTTAAAATTTCTTTAATTTCAGGGCTGGATTCAACATGCACACTCTCAGAAAATGCTTGAGGAAACTAAGGGAATTGGGTACCCAACTCTCCAAATGTGATTGGCAAACCAAAGCCAAAACATTGATAAAAAAAATATAGAGATTTACCACCAACTTTTGTTAGTACCAGAAAGAAACTCAAATAGAATCTTCTTCCTGGTGACACTTAGTGCCGGAAGGTAGAGAGTAAAGTTTTGGCTCTACTTAAGTCAACAAAACTGCCACTCGCTCCACCGTGGTCAAACTTTCCCAAATGCATTATAAATCAAGTAATAAAATTCTGTGTTGTACTAGCACTGCATCAAACCATTTTTTTTTAATGTGGAATAGCTTCTAAACATTTAAACAATTCACATAACCACCTATGAAGTCACACTGCATTTATTATCTGATCCTGCCAAGAGCTTTGAGCATCCCCAAAATAGTTCTAATCGACCCAAATCTTTTTCTTCTTTCATGCAATGTTTGCAATGACTTCTTCACTACACCCACATAAAAATGATACTAAGGATTATAATGGCTAAATTACAATGGACAGCTTCCTTTACTTCCTCAGCCCCAAAATGAAACAGGGACATCCCAGAAGTTACACTGAAGTATTATTGTTCATGACTTATTCTAGAGCAAAAATAACACATACTCAGCTTAGGGTTTTACCAATACCAAGAAAGCTGCCAGGACTATGTATCTGGGAAAGGAAGAAAGCTAAGGTTGACCACAGCTTCTCCTGAAACAAAGTTTATGAGCTGCAGTAAGTAGTAGAGCAATAACTTAAAATTTTCCCCTTAGTACATTATTGGGCTGAAATATGACTAAACTGTTTTGCCCTGCAATTTTACTACCAAGTTGCAAAATCTCTGAAAGCAGAGGTATCTAATGGAAACTATAACATGCTCTTAATTACAGCCATACTAGTCAGTGCACACAGCTATACTGTTTTGTGAACGAACCTTCCACTTAGATATTTTCTTCCTTTGTGCATTAGAAATATTTTGTATAAAAACATATATATATAAGTTTGGGGGGGGGAGGGGGGTTGTTGGGTTTTTTTTTAAACTTTGTGTAAAAATGTGGGATGACCTTGCCCCTCAAATGCAGATTGTGGCTGTTTTTAAGTAAAGGAGCCCTTAATATTTTTCATATAGCTTAAATATACAGCGGCATTGTCTCCAACTAACTAGAAAAAAAATTCTGGTCTCCAATATCCTCAATCCCTGTACAAAGGGTGAGTGGAAACCATCACTGACTAAGAACGTTGCTGCTGTATACACCTACCTACCTGGGCCAAGTGTAAGTAAGTAAAGAAAGTGGTAGAGGAGCAGGCTCTCAAGATCCACTCAGACCCTGAGGATTTACATACAAACCCCTATTAATACCATGTTAAAAAATGCATATACATATTTATTACCCACCAAGAGAAAAATACGTCTTTAAATATTCAGGGACGTATGATCAAGCTAGTTGCCAAAAGGTGAATCACCTCATGCATGTGTTTATTAACAAAGGTCTTGTCTATTTTTGGTAAGTACAACTCAAGCTCAAGCAATTTGGTTTTGTTTTGTTTTTTAATCTTTGCCCAAGATGAATGTTATAACTATAACATTTGGCTGACATTAATGACTGCCATGCTATTTCTCCCACAGCAGAAAATATTAAAACCAATCAAAGAAAACCTAGTCTTTCATTACTCCAGAAAGGGGCTTTTTTTTTTTGCACATATTTACGAAAGCAGTTTGTCAGTGACTATTCTGACTAATGGCCATCAACAGACGACTCCTGCGCCATAAGGCGGCACTCCTAATACAATGAATAAAGTACAGACTGCCCTGTAATCTTCAAACTGGGCATCCTGAAATCCACTTGAAAAATTTACTTAACCATTGTGATATTATACACAGCGGAAACGAGCACTCCATCTCCCCAAGTTTTGTTCCTGCTGAAAAGAGAGGACCCCTGGTAGAACTGTAAGATACATTTCCCATTTGTCTCCACCTCCCAGGTTTCTCCCAACTCCTCTCCTGAATGCCCAATGCAATTCACTTCCTCCATTCCCAACTACAAGCCAAATCATCAGCACAGACTAAATCAGTGTTTACTTAAGAAAGGAAATAAAAGAAAAACACAAAAACAATTACTATCTAACAACAAGGAGAAGCTTTTTATGGTACAATGAACTTCCTGTTGACATCCTGCAGCTGACATTTTAGAGTTAGGAAATTCTTTATCTTCTAAAAATGTGCTCAATAAAGAGGTATCACTAAAATATGATTTTGAATTGGATTTTTAGTCAGCATTCCTGGACTAAATTCATTAAAAATGTAGTTTAAAAAAAACCCTGACCTTTAAAATCTACTTTTATTGCTCTTTCAGAGAGCAAACACATGAAAGAAAAGCACAGTAATCCCAACAAGACTGTACTGAAGTATTAGAAAATTGCATACAAAATTATAGAAATTAGAAGAAAGAAAGTAACCGTTTCTTTTCATCCTCAGCTATCAATCAGAACTAAATAGTGAGACTGAGTGGCACTAAATAGTGGCAATGCTAATACTCCTGGCAATTTTCTGAAAGTAAAACTCCCTCAAGTTGGGCTCATACCTGGGTAGAAGTTTACAGTTCCTTTTATAAGGAGAAATCTTGATATTAAGGCTGAAGACTTGATAAAAATTCACACTTGAGAAAAGGTCACACTTTGACAGTCCTCATTGAGACAATTGTCAGGAGGATAACAGCAAGTACTTTGCCATGGCTTTCCTTTAACTTCTGCCAGTCCGTTCCTGGTTTCCTGAACTACGTATAAATAAAGTGAGTGGTAAAACATGCTGTATTTTTATCTGTAACTTCCAAGAGGCATGTTTCTGACATTCATAATACAAGAAGATCCAGAAGCCATATCTGAAGTCTCGAAAGACAAACAGATGCAGAAATTCTGGTAATCTAGAAACAGTCAGCTCCATCTCATGGGTACACCACATGGTTCTCTAGAAAAGCCTTCACAATGAGATGAAGGGATGGAAAGGGATTTCAATTGGTCTGGGGCAGCAAAACACTCTAGAGCAGTGGTTCTCAGCTCAACTAACCTCTTACCAGATCAAAGGCACCCGTCAGAAAATACAGCTCTTCACTTTGACTCATTTTTTTGACTACAGAAAAACAACAGAGCAATTCTTCTGCTGCAAAGAACTCAGAAAGATCATAACATGTGAAACGTTTTGACACTATGGATTCCAATTTGAAATTTCTGGGGTTTGTGAATCATGGATATGTTTGCACAGGTAACAGTACTAATTGCACAGCACCCTATGGTACCTTAGAACAGTGTTTTCCAACCAGTGTGCTGTGGAACAAAAAAAGTGCCGTCAGAAATGAACAGGTGTGCCACAGAATTTTGCCACGGCAATGAGCTACAATAGGTATGAGGATGGGGAATGCCTTCAGGTATGCCACAGAACATTTTTATTAATGTAAGTGTGCCTTGGGCTGGAAAAGGTTGGGATACACTGCCCTAGAAAGGGTCTCATGGTACCCCAGGGCACCCTGATTAAGACTCATTGTCCTAGAGTTAAACTCTGATGGCACATTTGCTTTATTCCTAGCTCCAAACAAACCTCTAGAGAAACTGATGAAGCAGGAAATAACTGCACATTTCATCTCAGAAAGAATTTTCCACCCCCTGTCCACTTCGCCCTAAATACTTTTTTCCAAGTATTTGAGAAAAGGAAGAGTCTGAAGAACCAAATCAAATGTTTTGCCATGCTGAGGTATGAGAAACAATTTCCTTTCTAACCTTTTCAGGAAAATATCCTCCAAGTCTTGGAGACTAGTCTAAAATAAGTATTTGCTTGAGTAAAGACTTTTTAAATATAGAAAGATAAACCCCATGCTTTCCAGAAAGAGCTAGGGGCTATTATTCTGGAATGAACAGCCTAGTGATGCTGAAAGTCCAAGGTAAAATGTTTATGAAAGGCTAGTGAGCAAAAGGGAAAGGGGAACAAATGCTAAAGGAAAAAAACCTAACTTGAGAAAAGCGTGGCGTTCGCAGGGGGCAAAGGCCTACATTCCTGAAGAGGAGAGGTTGAATACTTCTCAAATGCAAGAAACATCAATTAGCTACTGGCACAGCTGTGGTATCTAACCATTCAGAAAAGAAGTGGAAGAGATGAATATGTTTACCATAATTTTGCCCCATTTATTAAAGTTAAACATTGTTTTCCCACTTGAGATAAAAGACTTAGGTGAGGCCTGCCATTGCAATACTGAATTGCATATTCCAGGATATGTTCCAGTAGGGGGCTGCAAAGTTGCAACAGATTTTATTGACTAGTCCAAAAGGCACCAACAGAATGTAAAAACTTCATAAAGGGTCCTTAACTATGCTATGATGCTAGTTATGATGTTCCCATAAAGTGTTCTGCTACACTGGCAATGCTAGCATACAGAAGTCTTAGGGGCAGCCTGACCAAGGCTGACAGAGGGATCTGTGCTCCTTACTCGTAACCAGCATGTCTGCATTGAACAAAGCATTTAGATCCTCACTATTAAACGCTAAGCATTGATCTGCAAAAAGAACCACTCCCTGTAAAGCTGGCTGTTCACCATGATGTGTAATGTCCATGGAGACTGACAAATGACCAGAGAGATCTCCAGGAAGCAGCCAGTTAGGCACCACTGAGCCAGATGGTCTGTCTGCCTGTTTAACAGATGAAACAGAACTCTAACAGGTTTCTGACAGTACAGGGAATATGTGGAAACAGACAAGAATTACAATGTACTCCACTTATGTGTGTACCAGATAAATGCATAATTCACTTCACTGCTTAACACAAATCGCCAGTGCCAACATGCTGCTGACGGCTTACGTTGTAACAAACCCCAGTTATCTGCATATAGGGTCAATTCAGAAATTGCTTAAAGGCTACAGCAGCTTTCAGCCTCACTATCGACTTTGGAAATTAACTAGTGTTCTGTTTAATTGCATCAGAACAAGTGAAGGGGAACCATACATCAATGGGCTGCTATCAAAGTTGAAAGTGAGAACCAGTTTCATGGCAGCTCTCTTTAGCCTTCTAAGCAGCAGCCTAAAAACAGACTGCTAGAAGCCAAAAGGAAGGAACTAGTCAGCTCAGGGACTGTGAAAAAGCCAAATGAACTGAAAGCTGACTAGCCCACAAACTGACTAGCTCCCCTAAGCCCTGAAACTATTAGTAGCCTTGAAAATGAGTAAAGCCAGTTTGTTTCAAGATTGCAAACTGATAAGCAGTAGCCCTTAAGTGTACAGCACTGCTAGTTCTGAGGTATTAAGAGCCCTGAAGCTGACCATCTCCCGGCATTTTCAAGACCAGCAGTGGTTTCAGGGCTGCTAATACACAGCACTAACAAAGCCATGAACTTAATGAGCCCCATTTACACTAAATTTAGATAAAAGTACATACTCCAGATAAGCGGATAGTTTCGCTTCAGTCCCAAAGCTCTGCGTTTAAATGGAGTACGCTTATCAACAGATGGGAAACACGGTATGTGAGTAACCTTATTCTTTACCCAAAAATAGAATTGGCAAACTATTTTATTTGTCTATGCACACAAGATGTGTGAAAATAAAACGTGCACTAAAAACTAGAAAGCAAAGTGAATGGATTAATTTCCATGAGATCCCAGCACATGCTAATATAGAAACCAAAAAGGAATACTACTAGCTACTACTTTTAATTGCTAGATATGGCAGCAGTTCAGAAAAGTTCGGTATTCAAAGCCCATTATACAAAGCAGCAAACTGAGCTATGAGATATGGGGATTTGGCCAAGGTCACCCAGCAGGTTGGTAACAAAGCTGAGAAAAGGAGCCAAACCTTCTGAATCCCAGTACAGGGCTTTATCAGTAGCACCAACTGGAAGAGAAGAATACACAGTGATACTGTTCTTTGGGAAAGATTAGCAGAATTTAGTAGTACTGCAACAACATTAACAGTGGGGAGATTCCAGTATGTGTGTATAAACTTATTTTCACCTTTAAAAGCCAAAAGACCACGCAATACAGCATAACCTCATAAATCCAGACACCAAAAAACTGGAATTATCAAAAAATTCTTCACTTTTTAAAAGTGCACTTCATCAGGGAGTAGTGGTAGCCAGTACCCAAGCAGTGGAGCGGGAAGCTTGCACGTGGCGGCTGCCGCCACCATCCACAACCCCATGCCACTACTCGGTGGCTGGTTCCGCAGCAGCGCACAGCTACCCGACACCCCCGACCAGCCACCACTCCAGTTTCAAAAATCCAGAATTTTCACATTTCCAGCAGGTGCTCAGTCCTGAGCATGCCAGATTTATGAGGTTACACTGTATCACACAAAACCTCATTGTAGTAGTATAAGTATACTCATACAAGAGCTTGAAAAGAAATTACTGTTAGACTGTAGATAACAGGTATGCATTACTATCAAGGCAGGTGTGGCTACCACACCTGCCACCTAAACCTGTGTTGCACCCTGGTGTCTCAGTCAGCCCCTCGGCAGCACATGGAGCCCAGTCAGACCAGCCCTGGGCTAGTAGGCTGACCCCCCTAGTCCCCTGCCAGCCCAGGTTGCTCCGACTGGGCTCCACATGTTCTGCGTAAATAAACTCTGGCACAATAAGATCCAGAGTTTATTTGTACACATTAAATTGCAAATGTAGAGACACCCACGGTGTAACTTTTACATTCCCAGAATATACATTATTCAGATCACTGAATGATCTGACAAATACCCACCTTGTTAGCCAAATAACAGTTTCAGTTTTTTGTTGGGTTTGTTTGTTTTTTTTTAAACTTCAGAGTCTTTGATAAGCTGCACTTGACTGTTTTAGGTCACGTTATGCCTTCTGATTCCATGTTCAAAAGAGCCATTCTGAAATCCCTGGTGAATTTTATATCTCGTATTTTTTTTCCCCTTTTTAAGTGCTACTCAAGCTGCAGGTATTCATTTTATAAAGTGCAATCTCTCCGACATTTGTAAAATTGAATTTCAAATCAGTACCATTTAACATTATTGAGCTAAATCCCGAATCCAGCACTGAATGGGAAAAGAGCCCAGCAGAGATTCGAAGGCTTGGCTAGAGTCCACACCCAATGCACTAATCAAATTCAAAAGCAGGAAAACCCACCCAACCTAAGTAAGAGTGCCCACAAAACAGCTGCAAAGTACCAGCTTCTCTACACTCACCCACTTCCTCACAGGTGTAGATTTTATCTCTCCACATGTCACTTCACCGAAGCAAAGGCTCCCCTGTTCAATAAGGAGGAACTGCACTAGGGAGATCAAAAGGAAAACCATACCCAGATTCATCTATAGTATGCAGAAGTCAAACATAGAGGGTTAAACAGAGTTAATGTACCAAAACACCATACATCCTGAGCAAGGGAGGGGCAGGGAAGTAGGCAAGAAAGGGAGCAGGCCTGTTGCAGAGCCATCCATATTATACTGACATCCTCCAGGATCGGTTAGGACATTAAGGGGCTTTCTGCTAAGAAACAGAAGGCCTCATGTGCCCCCTTAGGGTTTGGTTTACCATTTGCACTTGTTTACTGAACCTGCAGCAGCATCCTCAAATACAGCACAATAGACAGCTTAATTAGTTAATTAAAAAGCTACATAATTTAGTTACTTTTGCTATTTTAGATAGCCAAGTGATCTAGCCTGTGCCACCTTGATTGAATTCACTTAGACAACTCATAGGAGGAAGTGCTCGCTGCCACAAGGCTTATACAATTTCCCCCAACCCAATGGATCTGGCAGACAGATGAGGATACAACATGCAGCAGGAAGAGGAAGGACAAGAATTAGAGATTGTGAATCTGATAAGTATACTTGATGAGAATAAAGTAGGATGTGTTTTTTCATGTAGGGCCGCTTTCTCAGTGTCCATTCTAAAACTGTATTAGTCTATATTTAGAAATATTTTAACAAGATCATCTTCAGTGAATATCTGGAGCCAGAAGTGACATTTACCTTTAAATAACTGTTTTATTTTCTTCCTTTAGGAGCACAAATGGTTTTCTGAGATTTATTTTCCTGTTCCAATACTAGGTAGGACTCAGATTCAGAGATCAGGTCACCAGACAAATGTACTACAAATTCATACAAATTCATACAAAAAGAGGCTACTCTGATGTGCTATAATTACAGACTGTCAAAGCAGCCTCACTACTCATGTACAGGTGCCCTTAAAGTCCTGAGGATTTTATAGTTTCATAGTTTATAGTTTACTTGAGAAAGTTATTTTAAGAGCATCGCTAGATACCTAGTGTA
>NW_017728906.1:5155977-5165153 GCF_001723895.1 Crocodylus porosus | reverse complement strand
GCATCCTCTGTTGTCAACATCACCGGCCCCACTCTGGGCCCCAGAATCCTACTGTTTCAACCCTACCTGGATCCCGCCACTCAGGCAGCCTACTCCACCTTCATTCCAGGCTGCATAGCTCCCTGAGCTGCTCCACCTTATGGGTGCGGTCCCCCTGGGACTTTTGGCTACACTGGCCCTGGCCCACCTCCAGGCCAGTCGGAACCCCAGCCCCTCAGCTCTAGGCATCCCTCGCGGTGGTCCCTTGGCCCTTTGACCCTTTCAGTCCTGGCCCCAGCATGGATCAGTTGGGGGATTTCAAGACAGGTTTCTGAGTCTTTGGCCCCACTCTTTCACTGGAATCCACCTTCCAGACCCTATAAGGGGGTAACCCACCTGGTTGTGGGAGCTGGTGTTAAGGCGCCCCAACCTGCTTTTCACTGGGGTGGTAACTGGCCTGGCATTTCCTGGAGGCTCCTGCACCACTGAGAGCCCCAGCCCCGCTCCTGGCAGGGTACAGTTTTAGGTCATGCCCAGGACCAGGAGCCTCCCAACCATCCCCTACTGCTGCTCCCTTACCTCCAGGTTATTCCATGAAGTCTCACAGCCAGGTGATGTTGCTGCGCCTCCAGCCAGCAGCAAAATGTCCTTTTTATATGGGCAGCCAGAGCTCTAAAATGGCCACCGCAATTAAGTACCTGCTGGCTGCTTGGCCCCAGGTTTTAAAGTAGCAGGCATAAACAGCACCCTGCCACACTAGTCAAAGAGTATTTCTTTTAAAAAGTTTGGATAAACCAAGTTAAATAGTTCTGAGATTGATACTGACTTTTCACATCAGAAAAGTGAAAGGATTAATATATATCAGTTATTCCACGGGGCTCATATACTACATCCTATACAGTATCAGAAGCAACCTTCTGAATAATGTCACAATTGCCAAGTTATGACACCACCTCAATTCAGATTTTCCTGGCTTTTATGGATTTGTGCCTGAAAATGTCCAAAAATTCCAATTCAACTGTATAACTCACTGTGTGATGTTAGTATGCATGCACAAAAAAGGGGGTAAGGGTGGGGGCGGGGAGGGATGCAACAGAAAAAAAGTATTTCATATATAACAGATTAAACATCATTCTTCTCCCATATTTAAACACCCACAATATTTTTTTTACTGATTTACTTGCTTTTGTGCAGGTTCACTTGCTTTTGTAGAAGTTCAGAGTTATTCAGCTAATACCAATACTATATTTGTTGGCCCTGAATGGTTCTCACAGTAAACAGGAGAAGATTTCCTTGCAAGACAGGCATTGTCAAATATAATTTTAAAAACTTTACATATTTTTTCTATCTAGAGTTCTGTGCAATTTGAAGATCTTTGCTCCCATTTTATGCAAATTAAATGAGAAATTATATTTGAAAGGCTGAACTGGGTGCATAATTCCACAGTCCACTGATCTAATTAGATTTGTGAAATAATTAATTAGAGTCAGGATAATTAAGTAACTTCTATGGTTCAAGTCAAGCTGGCAAAAGGGGACTAAGGCTGTTGCTTAAACATGACTGAAATTGGTGGAGTACTACCCTGGCAATACCTTGTATCTCCTACTTAAATGTCATTCTTCTTGCACAGACTTAATTACTTCAGCTACTCAGAGCTCCTGTGTGTGTATTTGTAAACCGTAGGAGGGGACGTGAAGTCAGTTCCAACAGTGTTTTGTTTATATTAGTCATTTAAAATGGCTAACCTTCCTCTAATGTAGTTGTTTTTATACTTCTATCACCCTGACAAGGCCGAACAGTAGCTTTTTTATTGTGGTAAAGAACTGTTTTGCAACACATTAGCACATAATAGTTCTCGTCTTACTTGAAAAAAAATGTTTGTTTTAGCTGCAGTAATAGTTAGCTACTTTTATCAATGTTAGTTTCCTATGCTATCAGGATTCTTTGGAAATGCTTACTTGGACATTTTCAAGTGGCCTTTAAGTCAATCAGATTTCTGACCCAGAAAATAAACAACTCCTTACTGTATTCTTTACTCTGTTAGAAATAGCCCTGCAATACACTGGATAATTTAAGATAATTAAGGAGCACCAAAGAACATTTTGGTCATATTTTTGCCTGCAATAACCCATTTTCCCTCCCAAGTGATAAAAGCAAGAATGGAACAGGGTGAAGACAAATCGACTCTATTAAACAGGATGCTCGGCTGTATAACCATGTACATGGTCTCCTGAAGCAACATTCTGAATAAATGTCGGAAGATTCATCATCCACTGTTTGATGTAGATTACCAAAAGCTGTAGCCAGCTGTGACAAATTTATGATCGAGAAAAAATTAGTCACAATAGTGCTGCTAGAAATGGCTTTAAAAAGTATTTTACAAACGTATTATACATTAACTGCTGCACTTGGATTGAAGATTTTAGTTTAGCTCCCATCGTTCTTTTTCTTCTCTATGCACTGATGTGGCTGGGGAAAAGGCAGAAGATGGAACTCCATACCTAACGTGGGGGTGGGGGGAAAATCAAAGGGACACATCCCTGCAGCATGTGGCCCCGAGTCTGCTGTGGGTCCCAGCTGCCCAAAACTTGGATGGTCCTGATATCTAAAGAGCTGGTTAAAAAAAGAGTTAAGTCACTTAAAAACATTATCCTGACAAAGAAAAAAATATATGACAGTCCTGTCCTAGTCCAGTATTACTGTCTTGTTACCAAATATTAAACCAAATCTCTAATGTTTCAGTCTAAGATATGGTTTGGTGTATGTGGTTATGTATATGGCTAAATACATGGTTTTCAGGCAGAGATACATGGAAAACAACAGAATTTAAAACACTTCAGGATAGTGGAAGCAAGTTGAACATTTAAATATCCCAGAAAGCCCCGACCTACTTTAACAAAGACCATACAAAGATTTACACAGCACACAAACAAGGTATCCCAGTTTATTCTCTGCTTGTAATGGAAATTATTACATCAATGTTCTTATTTCCTTTGGTTCAGGTCACAGTCTGAGGCTTGTAAACCCTGGGATTAATTCTGATTTTGTCCTCCAGTCTGTGCCTGACCTCACGCAAGGCATTTATACCCAAAACCTCAAAAGCACCTCCGTCCCATTAAAATCAAAAGGAATTAGATAACTAATACTCTTAAGGTTCCTAGCCTGAAAGACCTTGAGAAACTTGGTCTTTGTCTTTCAGTGTCTCAGTACTCCCAATTGTAAAATGGGGTAACACAGCCCTAACTTAAAACGGTGTTAGGAGATACATGGATGACATGCAAATTCAACTACTGATAGTATCCAATACAAAACAGAAGCAAATCCCTCAAATATGTCCCGCTGATTTTCCTTCTGATCAGCAAACCCAGATTCAAAAGTACCAACAGAAGCAGCCTCAAGCTCAAAGATTACTTTCATTTTAATGCATTTTACATGCTGCAAACTCTGCAGAGAGTGACCACAAAGGTTTCCTTTCAAAAACCTTCTGATGCTCATTTTGGTAGGATTTGCGCACTCTTGCATTACAAGGTCAGGCCACTAGAAATTTATTATCACCTTGTGCCAAACCATGATTCTTTCCAACGTCATGTAGGTAAGCTACAGACATTACAGAAAGAAAAGCCTATAACTAACTGGCAGTAATTGGAATGTTAAATGTAATGTTCATTAGAAAGGTGTTATATGTGTAGCTGGACAATTAGGGCTACACCTTATTCAGACAAGATAAAGAAATGATCTTTGTCATGACATGGAAAGTATGATGAATGTGCAAGAATTTTTTAATCCTTAGGTTTTGCCAAGATATGCTGAGAAGACTGCACCATGGGAAGAGCATTGGGTACTTCAGCTTCTCCTGCTAGTGCATGTTAGATGTACTGAGAGATACCACTAAGTCTTTACTCTTACAATATCTGTAAACTGTACAGGTTGTTCTAAGGCTCCAAGTTTCTGTGGCTGCCCACTTTTCAATTAACCCATCTCCTTCTAACCTGCCCCCAAAAATGCCTTCATTCTATTTACACCTTTCCCCCCTAAACTTATTGCACCCATTATTCATTATACCAAAGGGAAAGATTCGTTTTCAACAACAAAAATACATGCACATTTTCTGGACAGGTGTGGGAATGCCTTCGTCCTGCTGGTTGACATGCAACATTGCTACCTGCTAACTCTCAAATCAGGCTCAATTTCCCTCTAACTGCCCCTTTATAAATAATGTTCTATTACTCCCTCTTCTCTTTTCTTCTATTCAATCTAAATCTTTGAGAAATTCTAAGTGATCAACTTTCCAGCCTTTTAACTCCTGATTAGCATATATTTTTCCCCTCAAATAAAATATACCTGCCAATTTAAAGCTTCACTTTGAAATCCACTGGCTAAAAAAAAGCTTTTGCAAGGGACAGAATAGAAGCAAGATATTTTTGCATAATAAATAGTAACAGCATCTCTTTGTGAGGAACAGTCCCCATGCCTTAGAATTAATCTAACAGGACAGTGAGAGGCGGATATTTTCTTTTTCATTATATCCTCTTCTCTTCACCTTTCTTAATTATGCGACATTGGAGTGAAGTCGGGAGCATCTAACCAGCTTCATTGCAGTGGAAGGATTTTTTTTAGATCCAAATGCAAGGATGAATTTTCCTTGCATCAGAAGTAGCTTTTTTACTTCCTCGTTTTCAGATGTAAAGCTTGCTCAGTGTGGTTAGTATGCATGAACAAAAAAAAAAAGGAAACAGAAAAAAATATTTCATATCTACCAGATTAAATGTCATTTCTTATTTGTCTATTGCCTACCTGACAATTTTCAAGTTCTGTACTTAGAAAAACCTCTGGAACTTATAGAAGATGAACAGATTCCCACAATACAAACGAGATATGTAGCCTTTTGGCTGTCTCTGAAATTAGTGTTACTTCTCCAAATGCAGTGCAGTTCTTTGCAACATTAGAAAGTAATTAATCCCTTCTATATATACAAATGGAATTTGCATGAAATAGACAAGTGCAATTGCCACCTTTGATGCAAAAATGCATAAAGAGAATGCTAGCCACATCTTCCTGCATCAAGCACATCAGGCCAATTAGGAAAGCATCAGCAGAAGTGATTTATAGCTCTTGTCTGTCACAGAAGTACGGAAAGGAAATGTCAAAACTGCCAGCAGATCTAGTTTTTTAGGCAACTGATAACTTCATTCCATAGATGGAGGCAACATTAGCAGAGGGGAAAATCCTTTAGCTCATGGGTTGGCAACATTTTTGGGCAGTGTGCCAAATATGCCCACAACCTTGACTTTCAAGATGCTGGTGTGCCAGAGGCAGACAACGGGGGAGCTGGGAGGGGCCTGATCTTTGTTGCAGCAGTGCAGTCCCAGTCTCTTCCCTGCCATCCACCCCAAGTCACAGGTGCCAAGCAAAATGCCTCCATGTGCCACACACAAGCAGCCTGTTGAGGGTTGCCTACCCTGCCCTAGCTGAAATTCAGTGCTGACAAATCAAGTGAGCAACTTGGCAACACTCCTCAGCTGGGTGGAAATAAAAACACAGTGCTATATAGCATAACACCTGTGGCACAACTGAAGATACTATTAGCAGATAAGACCTATAGTGGTTACCATTAAAGAAGAATCAATCTGCTACATCAGCCAGTGTTGGAAAAGCTGTAGCACTGCACTGCAGGCATCACTGTATATACACCATTACCCCAGCAGCACAACAGCAATCAATCATTAGCATTTCAGAGCACCTTTCTGGATCAAATCCCTACAGCAAAGAAATGTATTTTACAGCAGCCTGCACATGTTCCATTTGTAAGCACTATTACACAGCACTCTGGTGTGCACACATGAAACTCTTGACAATACAGATATTGTCACTCTAGGTAGCTAACCCATTTGGCTAAGCAGTGCACACAGCAGGGTTTTGTTCTGATGACATCTCAGATTTTCATAACTATTCCACCATTCTGGGTCCAGGATGATTTTGTACATTTACCACACTTGCGGAGCCATCTACCCAGTTCTCAGTAGGACACAACAGTCTTCCTACTCTCTTGCACTGAATATTTTGTGAAACGCTTTTCGTTCCCAACCCCAACCTGTGCCACAAAGAAAAGAAAGCCAACACATACACACGAGAAGGGCCTCAAATTCTCCAAGCAAACTGCAGGGACTCAAAAAAAGAAACACTTATTGATATTAAATACAAGAGAAAAAGAAAAAGACTGTACATTCTTCAGAATGACATCAACCTAAGTGTACAGGGCCCAGCATATTGAGGCACTGGTCATGTCTGGTTCTGCGCACAAAATAAATGGGGAGGTATCTGGGTCAAAAGCTCTGCAAGACCCTTGCCTAAGTATGGTGCTGGAAAGGTGTATGGAAATGAAGCAGAAACTGCAAGGGAAAAAAAGGAGTCTAATGGGTAAAGCATTTAAATGCCTGAATCACATCTGTAAGGTGCATCTAAATCGCCACCCTGGCCTCCTAGTAAAAGACCGTAAGCTGCTGCATGTCCTGAACAGTTAAGTGGCCAAAATAATGGAGGGAGAGAAGAGGACAGAATAAAGTAATTTCACCATTTTACAAGTGAGAGTAAGCAATGAGAAGATTAAGTGTCTTGCCAATACTCTCAGATGGGCAGTGGCAAAGGAAGGGAGTGACCCCAGATCTCTTAAGGCACTCTTAAAGCCCACAACAACCGTTACCCTGTTTAAATTTCAAATAGGAAGAAATACAAATACTTGTCCTGAAATAGAGTCATAACCTGTCTTTGCAGAAAGAGGGATGCAATAACTTCATAAATCTTTCCATCACCCAAATACTATGTGCCTACTTGGCAGTTCCTATTTCAAATAATTCCCATTTTACACTTCGGTATGCTTCTCACTATGAGACAGATTGACTTAGAACTCCATCTGGCTTTTGTGCCCAACCACGCAAACCCTGGAAAAATTTCAGAGATTGATCAGCCAAGTGAAAGCAAAGTCATTTTTACAGAAGATTCACCGGTTCCCAAGAGCCTCAGCAGAGGGAAAGAAATGTAAATATATGCTTTAGTCAGTACAGAGACATTCGCTTATGATCAGTCATCATCAGTGAATAGAAAATCCTAAATAACTTTATTCTGCTATTTGATTTTCCTATATTCCATACTCTGAAAATCACTATCATTAATAAAAAAAAAAATAAGCTTTACCAAATCAGTCTACTGTATTTATTGTTCCACCATCTAGGTTGTTCTTTTTCCTGTAGTGCTTCAGTTCAAAGATAGATTTCTTTGTGTGTATATTCCTTAAACTATAGTCAGGTAAAAGCATTCCTTTTAGAAAGAGTCCTCATTTTTAACTAACGACACTTTTTATCAAGTATTTGAAAAAATACATTTCACATACTTGCAGTTCTTTCAATATAAGCTAGAGTTTTATTTTACACACACATGCTACTTTAAAAAGGTCCAGCTCTGGAAAAGATGGGCATTTTCCAAAAAATCATGGTCATCATAAATAACTAAAGCAAAAGTATTTAATCCCTATGTGGTATCAGAGTTACTGGCCAGGTCCAAAATAGAGACAACCCTTGGTTAAATCTTTTACTGCTGAAATAGCTGGGGCTTTTAATCCTGTTTCTATGCTCCCTTAAGTTTCTGGTTGCTGCACCTGCATCACCAGGGAGGCTTGGCTCAGCTGGCTGTTTTGGTCATTAGTGGCCTGGCAACCACCAGCATTACCTTTCACACAGGGTATGCACTTGCTTGTATGCCCTATTCCCCGTTTTCTGAGAAAATAAACTAATAATAAAAGTAGTGGCACCCCCAAGCTACGTAACTGAGACTGGGGTCCCTACTAAGCAAGGCACTGTTCAAATACATAGTAAGGAACGGTCCTTGTAAGAGGCAACAGAAGCACAGAAGGGATGCAATTTGAACAAGGTCACTTAGAGCCCAGGGAAAACTGGAAATAGGAAGCTGTCTCTCTCTACTCCAGTTCCCAAGGTATAAAATGCACTCTCCCCCCCCAAGAGAAAGAATAAGCATATACTGATAAAAAAAAAAAAATAAGACTGCCAAAAAAAAAAAAAGACATGGGATGTTAACATTTTATAATGTCATTCACTCTTATCCATAATACAGACAAGAAAGTGAGAAAACAGCTGAGAACTGTCAAAGGGTGAGACTACTAAGAGACTGCTCACCCAGTACAAACACACTAATGCTACTTCCTAATTTCATCTCCCATGAAATCAAACTTTTCAGCTCCTACTAAGCTATCCCCAACAAAATGCATTCCTCTATCAAGATTTCACTGGATCTTCAATGTAACGTACTGCCAGACAACAGTATTTTAAATATGCCTTTTCACTTTTGTTACATGCTTTCAAAAGATTACTTGTTTTATAGTCTAAAGGATATAAAGTGCATATGCTGATGGGATATCAACAAACTAAAAGACGGCCCCTCTCCCCTGCACTTCCAGAAGCTTCTTTTACAACAGCCATGTTGCCTTAACATAGTGAACTGGTACAGCATGAGTATCATTTCATAGCAGTGGCTAGATCACCTGGCTTGAGGGAGCAAAAGGGAAAAAAAAGAAAGAAAAAAAAAATCAAATAGGGGTTGATTTAAAATGCGTCCAACGCCTTCTCTATTTTTGCTATTTGCTTTTACGAAAAGATATGATAAGCTATTTCATTACCTTTCAAAATGTGTATGATCCCTCCCATAGACATATATATAATAAGTAGGAGGAAATACATCTTGCAGTCAGGGCACTAGCCCAAGGCAAAAGCAAGTTCTGTGGCTAGTGCCCTGTGGCTGCTGCCTTATACACTGTGTGTGACCCAGTCACCACTTCTGAGTCTCAGTTCCTCATCTGTGACAAGAACTAATGTTCTTTTAGTTCAGCAGGGTGCACGAGGATAGATGCACTATGTAGAATCTGCAAGCACCAATGAAGTCATTTCAGTACACACACATTGGGAAAGGGATAGGAAAGGTATATGGTAGATCTAGCAATACGCCCTCTCTCATCATCTTACTTCAACAGGAACAAACACAGAAATGTCACTAGACAAATATTAGTCAGCCCTTAATTTGATGAGATATTAAATAGCAATTGACGTGGCAGGTCACTGAGAGGCAAAACTGATGCGAGTATCACGCTTGCGGGAAAAGCAACCAGGTATAATCTAAGACGGAAAGAAAGA
>NW_017728906.1:5150042-5155877 GCF_001723895.1 Crocodylus porosus | reverse complement strand
AAGCTTTACCAAATCAGTCTACTGTATTTATTGTTCCACCATCTAGGTTGTTCTTTTTCCTGTAGTGCTTCAGTTCAAAGATAGATTTCTTTGTGTGTATATTCCTTAAACTATAGTCAGGTAAAAGCATTCCTTTTAGAAAGAGTCCTCATTTTTAACTAACGACACTTTTTATCAAGTATTTGAAAAAATACATTTCACATACTTGCAGTTCTTTCAATATAAGCTAGAGTTTTATTTTACACACACATGCTACTTTAAAAAGGTCCAGCTCTGGAAAAGATGGGCATTTTCCAAAAAATCATGGTCATCATAAATAACTAAAGCAAAAGTATTTAATCCCTATGTGGTATCAGAGTTACTGGCCAGGTCCAAAATAGAGACAACCCTTGGTTAAATCTTTTACTGCTGAAATAGCTGGGGCTTTTAATCCTGTTTCTATGCTCCCTTAAGTTTCTGGTTGCTGCACCTGCATCACCAGGGAGGCTTGGCTCAGCTGGCTGTTTTGGTCATTAGTGGCCTGGCAACCACCAGCATTACCTTTCACACAGGGTATGCACTTGCTTGTATGCCCTATTCCCCGTTTTCTGAGAAAATAAACTAATAATAAAAGTAGTGGCACCCCCAAGCTACGTAACTGAGACTGGGGTCCCTACTAAGCAAGGCACTGTTCAAATACATAGTAAGGAACGGTCCTTGTAAGAGGCAACAGAAGCACAGAAGGGATGCAATTTGAACAAGGTCACTTAGAGCCCAGGGAAAACTGGAAATAGGAAGCTGTCTCTCTCTACTCCAGTTCCCAAGGTATAAAATGCACTCTCCCCCCCCAAGAGAAAGAATAAGCATATACTGATAAAAAAAAAAAAATAAGACTGCCAAAAAAAAAAAAAGACATGGGATGTTAACATTTTATAATGTCATTCACTCTTATCCATAATACAGACAAGAAAGTGAGAAAACAGCTGAGAACTGTCAAAGGGTGAGACTACTAAGAGACTGCTCACCCAGTACAAACACACTAATGCTACTTCCTAATTTCATCTCCCATGAAATCAAACTTTTCAGCTCCTACTAAGCTATCCCCAACAAAATGCATTCCTCTATCAAGATTTCACTGGATCTTCAATGTAACGTACTGCCAGACAACAGTATTTTAAATATGCCTTTTCACTTTTGTTACATGCTTTCAAAAGATTACTTGTTTTATAGTCTAAAGGATATAAAGTGCATATGCTGATGGGATATCAACAAACTAAAAGACGGCCCCTCTCCCCTGCACTTCCAGAAGCTTCTTTTACAACAGCCATGTTGCCTTAACATAGTGAACTGGTACAGCATGAGTATCATTTCATAGCAGTGGCTAGATCACCTGGCTTGAGGGAGCAAAAGGGAAAAAAAAGAAAGAAAAAAAAAATCAAATAGGGGTTGATTTAAAATGCGTCCAACGCCTTCTCTATTTTTGCTATTTGCTTTTACGAAAAGATATGATAAGCTATTTCATTACCTTTCAAAATGTGTATGATCCCTCCCATAGACATATATATAATAAGTAGGAGGAAATACATCTTGCAGTCAGGGCACTAGCCCAAGGCAAAAGCAAGTTCTGTGGCTAGTGCCCTGTGGCTGCTGCCTTATACACTGTGTGTGACCCAGTCACCACTTCTGAGTCTCAGTTCCTCATCTGTGACAAGAACTAATGTTCTTTTAGTTCAGCAGGGTGCACGAGGATAGATGCACTATGTAGAATCTGCAAGCACCAATGAAGTCATTTCAGTACACACACATTGGGAAAGGGATAGGAAAGGTATATGGTAGATCTAGCAATACGCCCTCTCTCATCATCTTACTTCAACAGGAACAAACACAGAAATGTCACTAGACAAATATTAGTCAGCCCTTAATTTGATGAGATATTAAATAGCAATTGACGTGGCAGGTCACTGAGAGGCAAAACTGATGCGAGTATCACGCTTGCGGGAAAAGCAACCAGGTATAATCTAAGACGGAAAGAAAGACAACGTAACAAGAAACTTTCAAGCTCTAATCCAAAAAAGGAAGTTTTATTTTAAATGAACAGGTTTACTCGCATCAGTGTTTCTAGGACTAGTGCCTTAATTATAGGCACCTGAAGCCTTAGCTTAGTGGAATTGTTTGCCTGCTCAAAATGTTTTGCTTAAGAGAGATACACCTACATGCCTGAAATAGAGCAAAGACTTGAGTCCTTTCCAGAATCAAGGCCTTTATTATTATACTGTCTTTGAAAAGACTGTGGGCCCTCTAGCATATCTTAGATTTCTATGTTCCTGTAGCCATCTCACTTCCGCTTCCAACATTAAACTTTTTAACGTTACTTAACAGCAAGAGTCCTCTCGCGTGCCATTACCTTTTAAGTCTAAGCGTTTTGGTGAGAACTCAGTTTTAATTATCCAAAACAGTTTTGGGCAAAAAACACTCTCAACCTGAAAACAGTAAGATTTTGGTGTGTTAGGGGCAGACAGCAGGGGAGCTGCAAGGGGCCTGATCCCTGTTGTGGTAGTGCAGCTCTGCCTCCCCCACTGTCGGCCCCGAGGCACATATGCCAAGCAAAATGCCTTCATGTGCCATGCTCTAGAACCCATGCCAGGGGTTGCTTACCCCTGTTCTAAAATATTACATTATTTGGAAATAGTCATGGGAGGGAGAGAGGAGACTTGATCCAAAATAAATAATGAGCATGGGAAAGGAAGCAAATAAAATAGAATTTTGTAGAATTAAAAAAAGGCTTTTTTTTTTTTTTTTTGAAAGCAACAACCATGAGAAATGAAACACTTAAGCCTGCCCATACTCAATTTTTAGGGTATGACTTCTTTAATTTGTTCCCTCTGCCTTAGTGTATCCTTTGGCTGAAAACTCACTGCTTCACAACTTTGGGAGAGGTATGAAGGCTACTGTTGCTGAGATTCAGTTCACATTTCTGCCTACTGTTAGGCAGGAAAATAGAACAATATACTTTTGAACATCTTAAACGCCAGTGCAAAAGTCACTTTTTCCTTTCTAAATAGGAAGTCCTTCTAGGCATGGAGTGCTACTAAGTGCCAAAAACATGGAAAAACTATTGCATTTCATAAATACTTGAAATAAATATTCCTCTGGCTTTTCTGGCTCATAAGTTCTAAAATATGGAAGTCTTATTGAAATTAAATCCATGTTTTTTCTTGTTCGTATGAATACTCAGTTTTATGTGCATTTCTACTGCTCTTACAGGAAGAAAGAATTGGTGGAGACCTAATCAGGAAAAGGGAAGTAAAAAATATTTACTACACTATAAAACAATTCTTTGCATGCTGTGTAAATTGTGAGCATGTTTAAATTAAAATGGATAGTGGATATACTGCTAGGCTATTATTTAGTCAGAATGCCTATACTGTTTTAGTACCAGGCATCCCCATTATCATGGGATTGTCACGCACTGGCAGTAGTTACACTAAAAGTCCTATAGATCTAGATCATGATTTTCTGGAATGATTTAGACAGGTTCATCCTGCCTTAAGTTGAGCGACTCCCCGAGGTCCCTTCCAGTCCTATTTTTCTTTGTTTCTATAAAGAGGAGCCACTCCAAGCAAACACATCCCAAATGCTCGAATATTAGAAAACCTCCTCTAAAGTGCCCAGAGTGTCTTGTGTATCAGTGTCCCCATGAATCAAAATGGTGACGGGGGCACTTTATCTAAAGTTTGTTGAATGAGCTTCAGATAAAAGCTCCCCTGCCACCATTTTGAAGCACGGGGCACCAATGCACGAGATGCAGGAGGTTGCTGGAACATGGGAACTGCCACGTTCCAACAGACTCAATTGACTGGAATTACAGTGCAATGAAGCAGCCTTTCTGCTTGTGTACAAGCACCCTTTGAGTTTATCTATTGACTAATTTTTGCACACCTAACAATGCTAGCATGGCAGAGGAACCTGCAGCATACTTGAAAGGATCCCTAGGTGCTGTGGCATTCTAGTTGAAAATGACTGAGCTAGGGTTTCAACCTTTTTTTTTTTTTTTTGGCTTGGAAGGAAAAAAAAGTCTGAGAGTAATATGAAGACCATGCTTCATCTCCACTCTATGCAGCTCTAACTATGGAAAAAAAATTTTGTGTCTTCCCAAAAACAAGGTCTTACTTGGGAGGCATGGTATGTGAGAAAATACAGTATGTGCCTAATCTGTTCTTAGAATAGATATTTTACAACCTTCAAAAGATGGTTCCTAGAGACCCTACAGAAATACAGTTCAAAGGCTACAGCTGGTCCAATGAAGACACAACCTTGGGAGAGACTTCTGTACTCTCCATGCAGGTTTTTAAATGCATGAAGGTGGCTGTCAAACAATACAAAACAAAATCAGTGGACAATGAAATATCAGTGGGCAGAAGATGGACATAAGTGGTCATGTTGATGAGAGTGTTAATCAAGTGAGTGATACAGTTAAATGACAGAACTTTAATTTTATTCAAGTAGGTTGCAGGGTATGGTCAATGAAAACTGAACTGTTTGCAAACTCCAGGAAGCTGAATGATAAAGACAAAGGAACATGTAAGACATAAAACTGGATATTGCAAGAGAAACATTAACAGTAAGATAGCAATCATATCTGAAACAGGTATAAATTATACATTTTTCCAGGAATGACAGAAGTGAAGGGGAAGAGTGGTGGTGCAGCATTCGATATTGATGATGTAGTAGTCTGTAAATAAACAAAAAGGAAAAGCATGGATGAAGATCTGTTTGGATCAAGGCCACCATAGGGAAGAAAGGTTTTATGTGGGTATTGCTGGGAGTCTGCTACAGTCCCTCAAGCAGTGATGTTATTTTAGATTTTATTTCGATAAATAAGAAGTCTTCATAGAAACGTAGGTTATAAACGATAACTTTGGATCATATGATCAAGCTGATACATTTTAAAGTGGAAGAGTAAACAAAATTAGGTTTGTAACTAAAGTTTCTGCATCAAAAAGGCAAATTTAATAAGCCAAGGAAATTGCATTTTATGCTTATTAAATTAACCATTTCCTCAGCTCCTTAGTTCTAATGAATTTGCCCAAGTTGTGCACTTGCAAGTTAACAAAAACTTTCGTTATATGCTGGAAACCCACCAATAGGAACCAACCAAGATGACAATGACCTTGGTGTACTGGTCAGTCACAGGATGACTGTAATTTGCCAATATGATATGGCTATGAAAGAAGTAAATGTGACTGTAGGATGCATCAGAAGAGGTATTTCCATTAAAGAAAGGGAAATACTGGTAGCATTGTACAGGGCCATGGTACAACTGTATTTGGAATACTGCATAGAGTTGTACTAACCCATATTTAAGAAAAACTAAATAGAACCGGAACAATGTAGAGAAGGGCTGCTAGGATGATCAGGAAAGTGGGCAGACTGTTTGACAAGAGGTGATTAAAAGAGCTTGGCTTGTTTAACCTAGCAAAACAAAGGCTGGAAGGGGATATGACTGCTGTATGTGAAAACCAGGGAGAGAAAAGAACTAATTAAGCTAAAAAGGACAATGTTGAAACTAAACAAACAGGTATAAATCCAGCCTTGCATAAGTTTAAACTAGAAATTAGAAAAAGGTTCTAAAAGGTTCCTAATCCTCAAAGCAAATCTCACCACTGTATAAGTAAGACCAGAAAGCCTAACTGCTTTTAAGATGAAGCTTGTAAGTTTATGGATGGGATATAATACAAAGCATTGTCTATGATAGTAGCTGACTGAAATTGATGACTCAAGAAGTATTTTCCAATGCTATGTTAATATGTATTACTCAGACAACAGGAGAATGCAACAAAAAAAAAAAAAAAAAAA
>NW_017728906.1:5122872-5149942 GCF_001723895.1 Crocodylus porosus | reverse complement strand
AATCCGCAAATTATTAGATAACTGTATTAAAACAAAACACAAAATAACATCACAAGCCACCCAGATATGGTAACCTACTGCACTACACAAGCCAAGAATGCACAAAACTGGAACTGTATTCTATAGCTTGAGGGGTGATATTCAGTTAAAGCAGCTTAAAATGATTTCTGCCCTATAAGGCGATTTCTTGTTGAGTAGCACCGAAATCATAGTAGAAATGGCATTTTCTTAACATTTTAAGGATAGCATGACATACAACATGCCAAAGAAGTAGGCGGGTACTTAATTATTTAGGTTAGGGATGGAAAAGTGAATTAGAGACAAAATATTGCCAGTTAGAAGGTAACAGCTTTTTACAGCAGCAAAGTGTTGGACAGTACTGGTCAATACAAGTATAAAAGGGGAAAAAAAGCTTTTACCAAGCATATGCTAACTACTTAACTAGTAAAAAGGACATTTCCCTACCTCTTCATAAAAAAGATTCAAGTTGAAATAATTTCTCATTTATTGCATTACAAAGGTTTAACTTTACATAATAAGCCCAAATACCTTGGGGTTGCTTGGAGAAACTCAAATAATTTTAACAGAATCCTAAGAATATGAACCTTTAAAGGAAAAATACTTGATTTGGATTAAGATAATTGTTCCCCACCCCCAAAGGAATCTGTTAACTGGCTCTAGAATCAACTAAATTAGACAACATATGTATTTTTCTTAGTGTACTACATTTTTCTGCGAGTGATAATAAAATGCATAATTTACTACGAGTAAATCAATTGTGAAGCAGATTTTCAAAGTTACATGTAAGAAGCAATGTGCACACATCCTTACACAAACGTACAACCAATACCCATTAGGTATCCAGGTCTAAAACACTGTGCCTACTGTCTACTCCATGCCATATCTCTCTTGCACTCAGACTTACTTAGATACTGGCCTATCTGAACTATGGTCAAGGATTAGGATCACACCGTCATGAGCACTGTAGACATACAGTGAAGAGATAGCTCTTTCCCCAATCTAGTACATGACAAGTTATAATTGGTGGACACAGACACTGAGAAATCATAAAATTAACAACAGACATGCACACACCATAAAGTTAGGCACATAGGCTGCTAACAGATGTGGGGGGAAAAAAACCAAAACAGAAACAAGAAGTAGTGCTTTACCAGAAGAGGAAGCAAGTTAGTTTGACACGGCTCCCCAGTGTCTATACAGATGGGTGCTTCAGCAGGGCTTTTTGGTGCTCAATCAGCTGCTAGATAAAAGCACCAAAAAAACTTCGCTGAAGTGTCCAGTCTATAGAGACATTGAGTGAGCCAGGTCAAACTAACACAATGCCTCTTCCGGGCATGTGCTGCACTTGGTGAAGGGGCACGCAGAGCTCAAAGAAAAGCGCTGCTTGTTCTTTATTCCACGTCCATAAGTAGCCATATAGAAGCCTGCACACAGTTGTGTGCAATGAATTCTGAAGCCACATTTTCTGCACTTCATTAATGCAAGTACATTTTTACCTAGCAACTATTTATGTAAATATTTCTTTGCAGAGTAATCAAACAAACCATCAGTGTGTCCCTGGAAGTTGTAATGTTGTCAGCACAAGTGCAAACAAGTTTACAAGGTCTAAACCTTTATAAATTTATTCAGGATTGTCAGACAAAGAATTGGATCCCACTAAACATACCTTGGACTTGTAGCTGTCATTCCTCTCTCCTCCACTTACAAATCTGAATATTTAGGTCTCAAGTTTTGTTGGGTTTGGGGGTTTTTTTGTTTTGTTTTGTTTTAAAATCAAGCAAAATGTACTTGCACAACATATTAAAGAACGTAATTTTTAGTTGTTCAACACATGCTATACCAACTTTCAAGACGCAGATTCACATTTAACACGCTAGAAGCCTAAGCAGTTTAAGTGTAAATACATACAATCCTGGCCTATTTTCAAGGTGGACTGGCCACCTAGTCTGATAAGCTATTTACTTTTGGAGCTGGTCTCTCCCCAGAGTTCTCAATGGCGGTCACTACAATACTTACTTCTTACTTTTAAGTAAGTCCTTCCTTCAGATGGTCCAACATTTAAGTTCATGATAAAATAAAAGTAATCTTAAAATATCCTTTCCTTTACCCCATCTCCCCCAGTCACATGTCCAAACCCCTGATTATTCTTGGGGCACGCTTTATACTACAGGAGAGAGTATGCTATTCCTCTCTCTCCAAATTAACAGGATGACCCAATTTTACCCTTGCTTATTGCTTTTGCTCTGCACTGGTTTCTGGAAACCACAAAGACCACTTTTTGGGCCATGAGATATAATATCCTTCTTATGGCTTGCGCATGATGTGAAGCAATCAAAGACATATGGAAATGAAATTATTGATTTTGCCCTATTCAAATAATTTTCTGGTGAGCCACAGGGCTCCTGTCTTTCATTTGCTATTGATTTTCCTGCAGTTCAAGTACATAGACCTTGATGTATGAAACAGATGTGAATGAAGCACACAAAACCAATTAGCCTAACCTCATGCCACCTCCCACTCCCACCAAATTGTAATTATATTATATATATAACCACTTTTATAGTCTGGAGATTGCATACAAATCATGCTGCCTGGAGGCACACGTTCATCACTATGGAACACTTTTAAAAATACATTTTCTCCCACTCATAACAGTTTCCTCTGTTCCCACAACACTCATTTCTCATAAGTCACATTACTGAGTCAAAAAGTTGCCATGAAGGTTCCTCTCCAGCCATTTGAAGCTAAAGTCCAAATAAATATCCCTGTATGGTTAAGTGAGTTTTCACCAGCAGGCATATTTAGGGATACTGTTGTCTGTCTGGTCTCCATTAACAGAGAACGACTGATTGGTCAGCTAAACCTACATCCTCCTCCTCCCATGTCAAATCAGTCAATTCAGCCACAGCAGAAAAAGGAAAGAAAAAATAAGACAGGAACTCTCTGTTATCAATAGACTACATCCTGTCCACCTCACTCACACAGCCTAAATGGTATAATCAGATAATGAGTTATGCGCAGAGGTGTTCTACGAAAACTTTCTACGGATGACCAATCAGTGTTACAAAATAAGAGAGCATAGTATACTGAAAGATCCAATATTTGAAAGTACTTACTTATACACAGGTATAAACTGTTCCTTCTAAGTACTGGAATCGTGTGAATGAGATGATCTTTCCCCACACCCAGGAAGACGATTCATTCCCAGTTATACAAGTTGTAACACTTGCAAGTATATTTGAAATGCAAATCTTTCACAATACAAATGGAAATACTAGATTCTCCAGTTGGGGGCTGTAGAGAGAAGATGTTTGCATGGATTGGGGCTAACTTACATTCACAGGCTCACATGCACAATTCACCCTGGGCTGAATTAACCCACTCTAAATCAAATTTAAAACACTTTCTCCCTTACCAACTCTTGGTAAAGACAAAAGAGAGAATAAACTTTGAATTAGCCTTTTTAAAAGGATTTTAACAGCTTAGATTGATGTATAAATCAGGTAAGGAGATTTTTTAAAGTGAACTCAGCTGACTTAGTACAGTACAGAGTCTATACCAAGTGTTTAGAAATATACTTTGCATCTATGAAAGCAAACTCTACTTGTCTTCAAAGAGCAAAAATATTTTTCAAGGCCTTTCCTATGCTTGAATTTAGAGAAGTTCTCTTAGAAGGCACCAGGCTTGATTTGTCTTTGCTTACAAAGTTAAGGCATAATCCTAATACCTAAAAACAGCACAAATTATGCTGAACTAAACTGTTTTATACTGATAAAAGCTCTACTGTGGACAGTTACAAGCATAATCATGTGAAAGAAAGAAAAAACAAAAAGATTAAAAAAAATCTAAACTCCTAAATGTCATCAGTGGAAAATTTTAGATCAGCAGAGTTAAAACAGTTAGAAGGTATATGGAGAGGGGTCAGGAGAAGTCTTTGTTTTATTATTAATAATACATATACGCCAGTAAGTCTTTTAGGCAGAAACCAAGACTACAGACAAGACCCATGCGGTTTATAAGAGAAGTTTTATTTAAACCTAGAGGGCAAAACACATGAAGTACACAAACACTGCACAGAAGGGGACTTTGTGTCTCCATTTTCCAAGTGACTTGCACACAGTTACTCAATTAGTCAGTGACACAGCTAACTTTACAACCCAGAAGCGCCTAATGAGTCTTTAGTGTATACCAGTCATCACACCCTGCTCACTGTAGACAGTTTTCTCCTCATACATATCTACTGAAGCCCAGCTGAAAGTTTCTATATGGACCCTGTAAGTACCCAGGACATTAATAATACTCAAAACCACATTTTGGACATCCCTCCATCCCTTGGAACTCTGTTCATGGAAAAAGCTCACGGTTTTTTTTTAATAATTAGTCTCAGGAATACAGCTTTAAAAGGCCATAGAAAAAAAAAAACAGAGACAGTGTGCGCTCTGGGAACTCATTAGCTCCAAAGCAGCAAGCAGTAGATGAAGCAGGAAGAAAGTAACCTCCAACTAATATGAAAGAGAGGGGAAATGAATGTACAGAGGGCACTCTTCCTAAAGCCCAGTTCTGTAGCCTTCTCACCTACCCCACATCCATGGAGCTTTCCACAGAAGTTTCAACTTCCATAAATTTGAAGGAGAGGTGGTGGCATTATAATAGAAAAGTCTGCTCGTGGGCTTGGTTCCTGAAAATTGTGGCCCCATAGAAAACATTCAGACACCCAGTGAGAAACTGCAATTCCAAAAACTCTCTGAGGCATTTGTGCTGTCAACAGTTCCTACGGGGATGAGCATCTCTGTTCTCACAACCTGAACATTTGTCAAGGCAGCTAAATGCAAAAGTCAGGCTTGGGAGGAAAAGCATTTCTTTTTGCAGTGCTGTTGGTAAAGCCAAAAATCCAATATTATGTTAGGAATACAGGTCTTTCAAGCAAACCAACAACACAAAACGTGATACATTACCATTAATTTTTAAAAACCTTTTCCTCCTCTGTAAATGTTTGCTATTTTATAAAAAGTCATGGGTATAAATAGCTACCATTTTTATCTTAAGAAGAATAATCACTACTTGGTGCTCAGTTTTACACAAAAATTAGTTTAAAAAAAAAAAAATCACAATACAATTTAGCACATGCCTTCTCTCTACCACATATAAATTAAACTCCCAAACTGGTTGGTTGTTATTTATTTGGAGAGAAATTAAGTTTCTCCTTAAGTCCTTTTGCAAGATGTTAAAAACCAGATACTTTAGGTTGTACCCCAAGTCATTTAACTAGAGCTATTAAAAGGCCAACAGGAAAAACAAAACCAAAAAAACCCCAAAAAACCCAATACACCCATAGATTCTGCCTTGTTGTTTGAATTTTATTGAGTATGCACCACTGCGTGTGCATATGACACCTTCTAAACATGGAATTTGGTCAAATTATGTTATAAACTAAGTTACAACATTTACTTTAATCCGAGATGAGGGACACCCCCACTCCCCATTTAGCCCCTCATCTCAGATTCAAGGACAAGCAGACAGAGCAGCAGCCACGGTTGGAGCCACAGCCACTACCCCACCCATAGTCTCCATTTCCTCTCTCTTCCCCCCTTACCATTTTGTTGCTGGCTGGCTATGCAGTGGCAGTTATGGCCCCAACTCTTGAGTCAAGGCTGGGATCAGAGTTCGGACCAGAGGTAGCACATGCTTCCTTCTCTGTGCTCCTTGCCCCTGGCTGGAATAAGGTCCAGCAGGGGGCAGCTGTGGGTAGGGAACCAGGTATCAGGAATGCAGGAACCGTTGGGAGGAGGGTTCCACTTGGCTTCCCTCTTGCCTGCCCTCCCCACTCTTTACCCCCTGCTGCTTCTTGCCCTTATGCAGTGTGGGGGGAGAAGGGAAAACAGGACAAATTTAAGATAACCCACCAATAATTAATGTCTAGATACGTAAAATTATAACAAATTTAGAAATTTCCCATGTGTACAATCTAAATATTGGAGGGTACAGGCCTTAAAATCAGAGTCATCTTGGATTTCAGGTAAATACAGTAACATTTTTGGCAACCACCTATACAAGTTGCAACTCTGCTCTTCTAATTGCAACTCTAGTTCAAGTTGCAATGATGTTCTGCTTTGTTCCACTCCTGGAAAGACTTAGAAACAATTTTGCTTTGGCTTTACTTCATAATCAGTTCTGAGATCAGTAAAGTGTCAAACAATCTTCCAATATAAACCCAGCATCTTCTTATTCATCTTCTGGGTTTCACACAAGTATTTGTAGATAAGAAAATCTTCACAAGATCCAGAAGTGGGAATACTGGACAAGGAGTCTGAACATCTGGATTCAGTTTCTGGCTGCCACTGACTTGCTCCAGTACACTGAGCAAGTCATTTAAGTCTCAGAATGCTTTAGTTTTCCCAATGGTTAATAAATGGTCTGCAACATAATCTTTAAAATTTAGGTAGATACATCTCCATGAAAGTAGTAAGGAGAATGTAATAGCTATGGAATATTGCTCTCACAAATCTTTACTAAGTATTTTTCTTTACACTATAATTTCCCAACACCATACCAGTCTTCAAGCAATAGACAACGCACTAAAGCAACAATTTTAAGTGGGAAGAGGGTGAGACTGAGAACTATGCTTTTAGGCACTCTTAAAAATTCTGTCTGTTTAAGGTTTCTGAGACAACCTTCAGTCATCCAAACTTCCAAGAATGAAAGAAAAAAGATTCAGATGGCTGCTTGTGGAAGGGCAGTTTGTGCCTGCCACTTTAAGATCAGAGCCAAGCAGCCAGCAGGTACCTGACTGCAGCAGCCATTTTGACCCTGGCTGCCTAAATAAATAGTTCAGTTCCCTGCTGGCTGACCAGGAGGCAACATCACCTGGCTGTGAGGCTTCTTGGAACACCCTGGAGGGTAAGGGAGGAGCTGTAGGGGATGGTTAGGAGGTTCCTGGTCCTGGGCATGACCTAAAACTGCACCCTGCCAGGAGTGGGTGGCCTGGTGGGGCTCTCAGTGGTGCACGGGAGCCCCCAGGAAGTGCCAGGCCAGTGACCACCCTGGTGAAAGGCAGGTTGGGGTGCCTTAACTCCAGCCCCCAGAACTGGATGGGTCACCTGCTACTAGGACCCAGAGGGCAGACTGCGGGGAGAGATTGGTGCTAGAGACTTGGACCTGATAGAAAGAGAGTAACTTTGACTGGTCAATGCTGGGGACAAGACCAGAATGGTCAAAAGGGCCAGGGGCCCACCGTGAGGGATGCCCAGAGCTAAGATGGCCTGGGGTTTCCGACTGGCCTTGAAGGCGAGGCCAGGGCCTGTATGGCCAGAGATCCCGGGGGCACCACACCCAAGAGGGAAAAAATACTTTCAGGAAGCTAGATAGCCTGAGTGAAGGCAGGGTAGGCCGCCGGAATGGAGGGATCTTGGAGAGGTCCTCATTAGAGAAGTCTGGGACCCGGTGTGGGGCTGGCGAAATTAACATCAACGGATGCCATCTGCAAGGCACAGGCTGCAGTCCAGGGGGGATAAAGAGCTGCAAATAGCACCCCCTGGCATCACGGCATGAAAATGGGCAGCCTCCCACCTAATTAAGATCATTAATTAATTGATTAACAACAAGGCATGGCAGGAAAAGGGAGGCGGCTGGCCCAGAAACAGGTGGGCAGGCCAGAGGCAAAAATCAGCCCCAAGGCGGCCCCCTGTTACACTGCTTCATAAGTAAAAAGGAATAGGCAACACACTAGCTTTTACTGGTTGCTAAGCCAGATTTAACAAGACTTAGCACTTCATGAAGAAATCTCAAGCTTCAAGATGATACAGCAAAATTGGATAAACTTAAATTTTAATTCATCCATTTGCTTACAACAAATACTGCAGGAGACAAAGTGCAACAGAAAAAAACTAATTAGCTTACACTTACGGAAAATGTCCTCATTGATGGAAACGTTGTCCGATTTGTTAATGAAACCTCCTCATTCAATCTTCCTTTCCTGAAAGTGATCCTAGTGACCTTATCTGGTCACACAGATCTATTCTGTACTAAGAAATCTGAGGACAGCTTATCTTTAGCTATAAGCAGACATTGCCAAATAAAACCTGATCAGTTGTGTCAGGATGTGTCCCAGCACAGCTGATCCACTATGTTGAGCAATGCAGACATCACCCACTGTCCCACAGGATAGGGCCCCTGCTACTTCAAAGGCCTGATCCTGCATGACAAAATGCGAACAGGGATTCTCCACTTGAAAACGCATGTCCTGGGAAGCCCCCAGCAGGGGATGCCCTGACACATGTATACCACTGCACACCCAGCACTCAGAGCATGCCTTTGCCTTGGTCATTATCCATGACTAAACCATCCCAGTGCAACCTCAAGTTGCTCTTGTAGAATTTCCACCCCTGGAAATTTTCAACTTTTCCAGGTAGCCTCTTCCAATGTTTGACTACCCTCAAGGTCAGACAGTTCTTCCTAATATACAACTTAAATTTTCTCGGCTGCAGCCTGTCACTGCTAACCTGTTCCTACAGCCACAGAGAAAAGTCCATTCTCCATCCTAACTGCCATGCAGGTATTTTAAAACTGTTACTAAATCCACCCTCAGCCTTCTCTTCTCCATACTAAATGGAGAAATCTTGTTTCTGCTATTCCCGCTTTTCCATCTCCTGTTGTCACCATGAGGTTTCAAAGTACTGAGATCCATTCAGCAATCTTCCTCCATTTGGGGTAGTCCTGGGCAATAGTTTCCAAGTTGATATCAATGTTGCATTTTTTTTAAGTTGCCCTTGAGGACATCCCTGAAGCATTTTCTCTGCTCTCCTCTTGAGTATACACCTTGGAAGTCCCAAGTCAGACATCCAGGTGACATAGCTGGCCCAACAAAGTCAATGTTGGATGATCATCGTCTCAGTACTCAGTGGTGTTTGCTTGCAGGAGGACGCTAATGTTGTTGCATCAGTCTTCCACTGGATTCAGAAGATCTTCCACAGGCAGCACTGATGCTGGTTCAACAACTTTAGGAATCTCCTGCAAGCTGTCCATGTCTCAGCTTTGTACACAAAGGGGATCACAACTGCTTGATAAACCGTGAAATTGGTTTTGGTTCTGATGTCGTGATCTTCAAACACCCATTTCTTTAGATGTCCAAAGGCTACACTTGCATATTTCAGACAATGTTGGAGTTCTCTGATGGCAGCCTTCTGAGAGAGATGGCTTCAGAGGTATGGGAAATACACGACCTTCTCCAGTCTCACCGTAAATCTAAACTATCGGAGCCAAGAACTGTTTATTAGGGCTTGCTGGTAGAGGATCTTAGTCTTCTAAATGTTAAGCATCAGCCCCAGTGTCTTGTTTGCTTTCCTAAAGATGTCAACAACTGCCTGAAGGTCCGTTTCCAAGTGATCACATGCTACAGCATCATCAGCGTACTTTATGGTAAGTCATCATGGTTTACCACACAGTTCATTGGGATGGGCCCCAGCTGAGTCAACAGCATTTCAAACCATGGCGACCCCACCACTCAGCACTACCCAATAAGTGTGTGCACTTCAGACTGCCCCCTCAAAGGGTCCATATGCTAATTAGCCACCCCATGACAGGAACCAGGTGTTCTGGGATCCTGCAAATTATTATATAGAGATGAAATGTAAGGCAACCTGGTCTGGCTCCACCTCATGGAGGGCAGAGCCACATGAATTGTAGGTGACAGGCCGAGAGAAGGGATGACAGAGGGACTCTGGGTCAACTGTTTGGGTCCCTATGTGGTGATGTTTGCCAGGCATTTAAGGCTGGTGAAGAAACAGGAATCATTGGAAATTGCAAAGAAAGGTACTGCTCAGCTGTAGAAGTGAAGAATAGGTCAAAATGTATGCAATCTAGTGGTTCACCATCATTTTAAAAATCAATGCTGATTGGGGAATGTGCTCAATGGGCACTACCATATATCTTATTCAGATAGACTGCACTAACCTATCCTTGTGCTTAAGTTCCCATTAGCACTTTTGCCACCAGGGAACAGTGTCGGAGCCGGCTCTGGCCTCTCCAAGTACTGGCCTGGTATTGCAGTAACTACAGGCCCAGTGCTCGTTTCCTTCCAGGCAAACAACTGCCCAATTTTCATTTGTTTTGTTTTGTTTTTTTTTTAAGAGCCCCACAGAAAAAATGTTCCCGTAAGCACATTTCTTCTTTATGGGCCATGTGTTTTATAGTCATGCTCAGTGTTGGCTGCATTTAATCAACTTCATAGTTGGTCTCCATTACTGAGCATGCGCTGCTTTTGGCAGTAGTTTAGTGATTGACAATGTATTTAATGAGATGTCCCTGTATGCCAATATAAAATGAGGGACCTTTTCCCCGTTGGGGGGGAAAAAAACATTTTTTATTTGAGTAAATACAGTATGCTTCAAATTTTTACAAAAGATTAATTTAAATAAATGAAATGCTATAGATATTTTGCTGTTATGGACTAGTACCCACATGCACATGCAAAATGGACACTTTCCATTATACTTAGCTACAGTAAATTGTTAAGCAACATCACTTCTATTAGAACTGTATGGTGCTTAAATACCTCTCAGACATATTGATGGAAGCATTTCATGCAGTTGTATGACTGCATCACTATCATTAAGTGACATAATAAAAAGAAAGAACTTCAATGTTGTCAGAGTTTACTGTGAATCAGTTATGTTTTTTCAGTGGATATACACATTTAATGCCACCATGCATTGGATATACAAGTTTACTGTATTTTCTCAAGTAAGACAATGGCACAATATTAGATCCTATATATGGAAAGGTTATAAGTTTTCCCCAGGTACAGAATATAAGTACTGGAGGATGGTCTTGAATCCCTCCCACTGCTACAGCAGAGAAAGCAGTGACTGAGGAAGGGAAGAGGAAGCGTTTGCCCCCTCACTCTCCCTGATTCTTCCTCTTGCAGCCTTCCTGCTCCCCTTTCCTCCCCAAACCCCAGCTCTCCGTGCCTGTGGCCCTTCTCCTATGCCCAAGTCTCTGCTCCTTCCCCCCTGCTGCCCCAGGCTCTGTACCTTCTCCCCTCCCCCTGTTCTATTTAGGAGCATAGCATATGGAAGCTCAGCCTTTGCCTGGCCATGCAGCAGTGTTGGCACTGCTGATCAGGCAGGCAGGCAAGAGTTTCCACATGCCCAGGAGTGATCTCAGCCCATGCCAGAGCCAAGCTGTGCCTGACAGTAAAAGGTAGGGAAGGTAGTAGGCAGGGAGGGAAGAAGCTGAAGAGGGGAAGCAGGGGAGGGGCAGAAGGCTGCTCTGATCCTAATAACAGTTCAGAGCCAAAGTCGGCACTGCAGCAGCCTCCCTCTCCCACCCCACCACCCTCTACTTCGTATGGGAATAAGGCGGGGGCTTTTTTCCCCATTCTGACTGGGGGGACCTTATCTTATATTTGAGTAGATATGGTAATATATATTAGTACTTAAGTTATACTTCTACACAGCCCTTTTTAAAAAGACCTCAGAACGTTTACATGAATTAAGCCTCAGGGTGAATAAATATTATGCCAGTTATGCAGATGGGGAACCTAAGATATAGATTGCCAAAGTGAGTTTTCAAAGCCAATTGAAGCCTATTCTAATGATCCTGCAGCCACAGAAGGTATCAACTATAATACAGAATACCTTTTCCTTGTCTACTAACCTCCAACTCAGAGCTTTACAGAACATTTCATGCCTTTATGACTTACATATAAGTTATTACGGCTACATTCTCATCTTGGAGCCACCCTGACGGGGGTCTCAGTACTTGGCTCATGAAGAGCAACACTGCTTCATCTTGCCAAAAGAGCTATCTAGCTGTGAACAGAGAACAGGACACTGCCTAGCTAGCCAGGGAAGGTCACACTTTCAGCTGCAGATAGGTTACAAACAGTCAAGTCAAGTCAAGTCTTTTCTACACACACCCCTGTAAAAAGGATAGTGCAAGAGGTCATTTTTTTTCCAGGTTTTAAGCTTTTTACTTCATCCTAACAGCTTCTGCAATGGAAGGAACAGGCCCAAAAATTGTTCCATCTTCTGAATCACTGTAGCACATGCCTGGCAAACTTCAATTAAATGAATGCTGTTAAGATTTTTTAAACATTTTATTTCCTATCCTTAACAACACAGAGTTCAGAACAAGGAAGGAAAAGGAACAGATTTTCCTTTGGTAAGCTTTTCAACTGATGTATTAATGCAGATCTGATGCCACTGGGTATCAATATATATAGATTTCCTAAAAGACTACAAATAAATTAAGGAAAATCTCAGTATAATTACTAGTTACACCAATTAACTGGCCAAGGACTCGCAACGTGTGTCAGACAGAATACAGTCCATGTGTACGTATTACTGCCTTGAGGCAATCCTGGCCCACCCAACTAGATGTCTTAGCACACGTACCTCCCTAGCTTATGTCCACTGTATGACCAAATTGTTTTTCCTATCAGTGACTTACAGAGGAGCTGCTTCCAGCAGCGTCAACATCAGGAGCTAAGAAGATTTCAAAAACTGCTAGAACCTTGATCTACTTATCTTCATATTGCAGGTTTTCTAGCTGGTCTGCCATTGCTCAAAAGCATACTTTAAAGCCACTTAATCCCTACACACAGGTTTCTGGATGATATTCCAATAAAAGTAGTCCTAAAATTTTACCTGTTCAAACAAAACCAGTGCCAAGCAGGCACAAACAGGCAAATGAAATTCCCAAACATAAGGTAAAGTGTAGGCAAGAATACATGCGCTTTTAAAATAATATTAATACATTATCCTTTAAACATATGCCACCAAATGTGTGAAACTGTTCCTGCATGGCCACTTACAGCTTTCAGACTCAGTATAACCTATCAACTGCCCTGCTGAGGGGTATTAATTCCATAGAATACCTTTTAACTGTATGAAAACATGTAGCCACTCCTTAACATAGCTCAAAGGTCTTTGCTATGCACCGAGAGGATGTCAAGATGCCTTGGGATTTCATTTAGTTTTATTTTATACAGATTTATTCCTATCATTCATCAAGACTCCAATGAGATTCTCTTATGCTTCTCATTAATTCTGGACTATTGAAAAGACAAATATCAAACATATCCATCATCCAACCAATCAGCAGTAGTGGAACCCTCAGTAGCATTTTATACAGTTGGAAGAAATTTTTTTGTAATCAAATACAATTGTTAGACAATGATTGCTCCTGTATAGCACTCTTTTAAAACAGGTAAAAATCTCAACAATGTGGCACTCCAATCATTGACAAGGTTTGCTATTAACCAGGTACGTCTCTAAAGACTTGCATTTCTTATTTCAACATACAAAAAGGCCAAAAGTATGAAAGATATGTAGTTACCAGAATGTACACATTACCTCTCATCTCAAGACCCACTTCCAAATCCCCCAAAGCATCCACACACTAGACAACCATTCTGTTTGCAAAGTCGCAGAGGCACAGCCAGCACAAGAGGGAAGGAATGGTGCATAAAAACAGGAGCACTGTATGAATACACTGCAGTATGCACTTAAATCAGAGAGTGAAAAGTAAGTGTATCCACCTGATTCCACTGAGGATTGATAGGAAAACAGAAAAGTTACCCAACTGGCACCTGGGCCAAAAACCAAGGGTAACACCTCCTATTCTTGCTAACTGTTTGTTTTATAGCCCTCTCTAAACATGGTGTCTTCCACAGCATCCCTTTTTGATATGCTGAGTCAGTACCAGCACAGCAGAAAGAGGGTCACCTACTGAGTCACCAGATCTGCTGGGCCTCAAGGGTTTGGGGTTTTTTTTTTTTTTTTTTAACTCAAACAGTAAATAGAACCCGTCCAGTTTACTTTATGCAATCCAGCAAGACTTTCAACCAAGACAGAACAGCTGCAACTGTGCCGCAAACAGCAGCAACCCAGAGCCAACTTTACCAATCCAGCAAAAACAAGGATCTTAAAACAGGGAGCTATTCTGAAAATGCTGATGTATCTCTAGCAGTGTGAGTGGGCTCTACTATAATACACACATTGTAAACACATATGTTGCTGTCTTCCTGGGAAGTTTAACTGAAAGCCCACAAGGCTGATGTGGGACAGCAGGAATGCCTCCAACAGAAAACAATCTTCCTGTCAGGTCTAAAATGAATGTCTAGTACGTGTGCTAAAATTATGCCCATAATCCCCTCAAAAGGAGCATGCTTAATAATTAATGATCCCTATGAATCAAGACTGAAGCCAGTCACAGTCCAACACAGGGGTGGGCAATTATTTTGGGCAGAGGGCTGCTTACTGAGTTTTGACAAGCCATTGAGGGCCGCACGACAAGCAGCCAAGGGAAGATTCATATTAATGTTCTAAGTTTTTTTAGGGGCCCCGCGGGCCACATTTTACACAACCCTGGTCTAATGTATAGCAAAGATTTCAAATGCGCCAATATTCACTGCATGTATTTTAAATTTTTTAAAGGTAGAATTTTCCTATCTAATAGTTAAAGTTTCATAAATCAAATTGTATCTTATAAAAAGAAAATATTTTGTTATTTTTAGTTAGCTTTGTTTTTGTTAAAGCACACCCTCACTCCCATAAGGCCAGTGAAACAATAGATAGACCATCTGCTGCTCCACAAGCTGAAAAACCAAATAACTACAGTAAGCGCTGTGGACAGAATTACTAAGTGTAACTTTACCAGTGCACTCTTCCCACGCAAGACTTCTATAGCCTAGCTGGGTCTTAAAAGACTGAAAAGGTTGCATGAGCTTCTTGGCATAAATGCATCAGAAAAAAGTGTGAAGCTAAACAAACAGAAGGGCTCCAATTATTAATGTTCCTTTGTATTTACAGACAATTCATCCCCATTTGCAGAATGATGCTGCAAGATTACAAAGGGATTTAGCAGGAGGCCTTATATAACTAATATAGTTAATGTCAGCAATAAAAACAAATTTCATCACAGTTAGCAATAGATGGCATCTTGCCAAGCTTAAGAAAAAAAAGATCACTTGTGCATGTTAATGCTTGGGGCAGCTACAGCTTGACTCTGTAGGTGACAAAAAAATGTTAACAGACATGCATATAACTTTGCATCCAAAGAAGTTTGAACTGTTGCACATACCAGTATATAACCACAACCACGTTCTCGCACTTTTACACTGGAAACACATGAAGAACCTTCTATCACTACCTAAAGAATGCTGGGAAAAAAGAAACAACACACTTTCCCTCCTTTTAAAAACCTGTATTTTTCCTTTCTTTCCCTATATTCCTGCCCCTCCATTCACTACTTGTATTGGGCCTGTAGTTTTGGGGAAGCTTATCTCAAGGCTTTTCAGCTGTCCCAACAACGACTACATTAGATTTATAAAAATAATCAATTTAAAAATTACTACCTTTTTAAAATGTGCAAGCAATCAAGAGTCTGTCCAGTTAACATAAGAGCACCTCTTTATTTGTTGCCAGTATGTGTGTTCTCTCATTACTGATTTATTCACACCGTACAAAGAAAATGCATTTAACCTCTTTCAGAGAGGCACAATATGCAGAGGCCTTCTCCAAACAGCAATACCCACCACAGCCCACACAGTTTGTGTAGCCCAAACTCCTTCCTTTCCGGCACCCAAGCACCTTTACTTTATTCAAGTAAAGATTGGCTCCAACCATGTCCATAGATTTAACTGCTTCTACGGCTCTTACCTCAGCTCTGGCTCACACTAGAGCCACCCTCCACACTTTTTCTATCCAGATGGGACAGAGTCATGAAAACCATCTTTAACCCTTTCACATCAGGATGAACACTTTTCAAAAATATGAGTTTTCATGCGAACATCAAGGGGCTGTTACAGACATATAGGTGGTAAAGAAAACCATTAAAAAACCTAGTAGGGGGACAGCTGGTTGCCAACTGGGTCACTAGTGAATCATACTGCTGAACACCTCCCACATGAACATGGCCCCTTGATACTGCTATGCTCTGTAAGTGATTACAGCCCATTCCTCATAGGGCATTAATTACTAAGATTAACAGTAAAAGGAAACACATGTACAGGATGCTGCTTACTTTTTTCTTTTGAATTGCTCTGTATTTGCTTAAACGAGGAATCATGAAGAAAAAAAAAGGATATGCAAACAGAGTTCTAAATCTAATAAAGTAATGCTAGTGTACCAACCACTCTAATGTTTTCGAGTAACTTTTGTAAATGGGTATCAATGAAAAAAAGACTTCAACCTGGTGATACGCATTTTTCTCACTTGGAAGGAAAGTTGTTTGGAATATAATCCCACATATTTCCTTATGGGATTTTTTTTTTTAAACACTGCATACACCATTCACTGACACACACTGCAGAGCACATAATTTTAAAAAGTATGCAGAAAGTCAACAAGTCAACTCTGAAGACATGCTGCTAGTTTCTGTATGAATGATGCATTTATTTTTAAAATTCAAAAGCAAAATGAAACAGGCATGAAGATAATGTAATAGAGTCATGGAATGGAATTGTATATGAAATGTGCCTCTTTTCCCCAACTACTCACTTAGGACAGTACAGTAACTACAGCATCACGACATTTGACTACTATTGAATCAAAAAAGGAATACATTAAATTGTGTCAGTAAAAAACCGAAAAACTCACTTCTTTCAATCCATCATTATATGAAGTCCTAACAGTGCTTTATAGACAATTAAACCACACATTACTCTTTACATTGCCAAAGGAATAATTTACAGGCAGATTTAGCTGTTTGCCCAAGGTTAAGAAAACAAGTCAGTAGCACAACTGGGTATAAGACCCCGGAGTGCTGGTGCCCCACTCCAATAATTATGTAGAATTACATAATTACATTCTTTGATGTTCTGCTGTTTTATAATGTTACTGAGGCAATGTTATCAACTAAATACATATTTTGTTGATAACATACAGCTTTTAGTTATGTAACTTTAGGAGTTGAAAATTTAGGCAATGTTTAATGCTTAACCCCTAATCTCCCTACTCATACACTGGGCGAAATAAGATACTAGTAAATAGGGAAAATAAAAGCAATGGGAAGCTGACATAGTAACAGAAAGAAGAATTCTGTCATAACAGACAGCTGTAACTGACTGTAATAAACTATTATTTTAATAGCTATGTCAATTAAGGGCTTAAAGATCACATCATCAAGAAGCTATTGCATCCATTTTTATTTGTAGATTTTTACACTAAACAGAGAGCTCCATATGATATCTGTTCATGCCTATGCATATTTTTAACAGTGACTGTAGGAACTCCTCCTGGTATGAGCCCAACAGCCACTTAAGCATTGTCCACCTATTCCATTTGCTGTAAATTACCAAATTATAAAAAGTTAAAATTTTTCTTCCTTTAAAAACCAGTCTAGGTATTAGGACTCCTGAAAAATTAAATGCATGGGAAGTTTAAACTCAAAAACAACCTAAACAAAACTAAAATTAATCTAGAAATATTATGATTTTTGTATAAAATATACAATGCTGTTATCTGACAGCCTTCACATCAAAGCACTCTCTTACTCCTGTTGAACAAAAAATTGTTTTAAGTGGTTAACATGTGAATACAAGTTGGTGTTTCAACTTGTAAGCTCACACCTGCAAAACAGATTATAGCCTAAATTCTGCCCTTAAGTAGGTATCTGTAGTTTCTACAGTTCTGTAGGCAGGTCTGTATTAGTGATAAGATGATTTTAAAATAATTTATGGACACTTTTAACCAAATATGTTTCATTACTGATATTGTAGTTCCTTACTATGCTGTTATAGATATTCATAACTCAGAATCAACTCTGAAGTGGATAAACTCAACATTTTGTTGAATAATCTATCCCACTGCAAAAAAGCTTACAAAAAGAAAAGAACACAAGTCTGTTGTGTGTTGCTTTAATTTTCATTAAACTGGTAATATGGATTAACCGCCCCCCCGCAAAAACAAACAAAAAACAAAACAGATAGTCCTAGAATGGTCATTTTAAAAATAATTTAGAAATACTTTAAAATAGTTAGAAACAGATTAAAAAACCAGACATATGTTTACCAAGGCTCTTGGAGATGCCACAAATGTGTGCCCTTACGTTACCTCCCTTTCGATAACGTGGGTCAACTTCTCTTTCTTACTCAAGGCTTAATCCAATCCTGCAACATGCAGAGAACCCCTTGAAAAATGACAGGCATTCTCAAGTCCCAGTCAAGTAAAATAAATAAAAGACAGTATCTCAATACCGTATAACTCTGGACGCAAGTGAAGGATTAATACCAACTGCACTCTATGCCTGCTCTTTTGTCTTATAAATCACATCTGTATTATGTGACTTTTCAGCAAGATGACAGACCAAGGCTAGTATACACAAGATAAGTTTGTGGAATTTTTTTAAATGTAATTTTATTTTTATTGTTTTTACATATAATCTGTTTGCCGTCAAATATCAGAAAAAATCTAAAGCCTTATTTTAGTTTTTTAATATTGAATAAGGTATACTAGACACTACTGAAAGGCATACACTAGGATTAGAGAATAGGGAGAGAGAGGCACTCTCACTCTCTTTGCAGGCACTCTTTTCATCACTATCTACTTTCACTTAAACCTCAAAACCATATAGTTTCATTATTTTATTCTAAAAAAAAAAAAAAAGGAGAGAAGAGTCTAACAGCTTGCATAGTACAAAAGTTCGGGTGGTAACAAACAGTCCCAACTGCAAGACAGAGGAAGAGGGAGAGGGCCTTTTTTTTTTGGTTTGTTTGTTTGGGGGAATGTTTTGATTTTTTTACTTTTTTAACATTTACTGAAACAAAGCAGCTTCAGCCTTTTTTTAAAAAGTTTTATTACAAAAATATTAAAAAACAAAAAGGTCAAAGTACGAAACTGTGTGTGGCCAAAAGTGTCTGGAGTTTTTCCACATGAAGAAAATGGAGGATGAAAAACCAAAGAAGGAAAGAGTTCTAAGATATTAAATTGCCGGGTTTTGGGGTTTTTTTGCATGAAATATTAGTTAGTACAAAATACATGCATTGCCAGAGACTGAAACCCCCTTTTCCTCCTCCCCTCCAAAGTTCTTCATGGGGTTACACATTTCAGATTAGTTAAGAATTTAATGGAAGATGAGTAGCTAATCTGAAAACTGTACTTTGAAATTTAGTTGAGTTGGGAAAAACAAAAGTTGTGCCACTTAGTTATAATCTCCCTTCGGTACCTGAATGCTTTGCATATTCCCCTAAAGGTTTGCATTTAAGACATTTGCAACATTTGTAATTTCTCCTTTGATGTGTAACTGCATTCCAGAAAGGAGAGATACAACAGGACTTCCTTTCTTCTGATTAGATTAGAAAACATGCAATTATTATGCCCAAGTATTATTTAAAAAAAAGAATACACCTGCTTGTTTTAATATGTTCACCAATTTTTTGGCTTATCAGAACCTGGAAGGTCAGTACACTTTTCAGAATGAGCCCTCTTTTGTAACAATGTGTACTGAAAAGAACTGAAGCAGAGAACAGAGGTTACAGCAAAATCTTCCAGATTAATACAGGATCACTATCATCCTCTGTGCACATCTAAACAAGACATTTACTGCACCATTGGCTAATTAGCTGCACAGTAAAACGTCTCTGCACCTACATGCTACAGCCTAATAGGGGTGCATGTGTAGACGTGGGGATGTTTACTGTGCAGCAAATTAGTCAACTGTGTAGTAAGCATCTCACATGGGTGTTGTAATTGCATGTGTAGATGTGCCCTCTTGCATGTAATCTGATCAAATTATAGCTAAAATGCACAAAGTTTTATCATATACCAGAGACACATACAACAACATCTCAATAATATGTCCTTTGGCTTCACTTTGGTTATAAAAGGGAAAAAAAGATACCAAAATGTATTATTCATCTACAATTACAAAAGTGAAATGCTGATGAGAGTTAACTGGCTGCCTGCTTGGGAAGCATCCTCTGTAAATAAAAATAAAAACTGACAGGTTGTTGTCTGCCCTACAGTTTTGTTTTGGTCTTTTTTTTTTGGTTTGTTTTAAGGGAGATATTTCAAGTTCTATTTGCTCTATTTTCCTTTAAATACCAAACTAGGAAAGCACCTGCACTTACTGACACAAAGTACATTTAAAACGTGTCTGAAATTCTTCAACATGAAGAAAATAAAGGATGGAAAACCAAAGAAAAAAAGTCCTAACATATTAATTGCCTTGTTCCTTTTTGCAATTAATGCTTTCTAAAAAAAAAAGAATGAAGCAGTTTTATGCATTAATAATGATTGCATCTTAACATCCAATTACAACATAAGAAAAAAAAAAAACACTCTATAAACCAAAGAGTTGTTTTTCCAAGTTTACAGCAGTATTAATAATGCCTATATAGTCTCAGGCTGTCACTATGATAAACAAAAGGCTAAACAAAGGAGTTGTGCTATAAGATATACTATGCATTCAACTTAACACACACAAAAAAAAAAAGGTTAACTTCAGTCATGCTGCAAAAAACTGAAAGTTTAAAAACAAAACAAAAAACATGACAATTAAAAGATATAATAGGTTGGAACAAAACATTCTTCACGCTATTAGAAAACATTTAGACAAATACTCCACAATTCCCTTTAAAACTTGCTTGCAAGTTACAGTCTGGAACTGTCAGTCTCTGGTAACTCTTTTCTCCTTCTTCCGTACAGAAAAAACAGGCAGTGCTTCATTCTTTCTCCAATATTTCCAAATATCTACAAATTCTTGCAATCCATTTCTATTCAGTTAAATCTCTAGCAAACATGTACATCTAGCCTGATTTCAGATAAAACATTTCTAGGTAACAGAATCACCAGTACTCTGTGTTTTTATAAACAGGTTTTAATTTACTTCTGTTACAGAGTGCCAAAAGAGCTTTTATGAACTAAATTGCAAAATGTGCTGCTTGAAAGTGATTATTCACCCAGTTCCTTTGTATTCCTTTAAGGAGCAAAGAACAGACTTTCATTCTTCTGCGCTTCTTGCTTTTAATTAAAAACAAAACATTGAGGAGTGGGGGCAGAACAGAAACATGTTTTAATAATGCTTCCTGTTATACTGCAGGAAGATAAATTATCTTCATCAGAACCAGCATAAAAAAGTATTGTAAAATGATATAGTTCACCATCTTTGGCAGGGGTGGGCAATTATTGTGGCTGGAAGGCTGCTTAATGAGTTTTGGTAAGCTGTTGAGGGTTGCAAAGTAGCCCTGCCCCTTGATGGGTCAGAAGTCTGTCCCACAACTCCTGAGCTTTGCCACTGGAAGTCCCTCCCCTTGCCTGCAGAAGTACTCCTTTTGAGAGTGGGGGGGTTGCCATTTGAACCAAAAATAAATAATAAATAAAAATTAAAAAATCATATACTAAGAGTCAAACATCTACTACAATGTATTCTAATTTATTACGAAAATACTTTGCTGTTTTGTGTTTGCATAGTTTATATAGAGGTGACTATATAATAGGTCAAAATAATAAATAAAAAAAAGAAGTATTTTGTGGATGTGGATCCCCCCCATACACAACTCCTCCCCATGGCACACAGCCCCAGAGATAGCAACAGCAGCAGGTGGGGTGCCTCAGGCTGCTCATGGCCCACACAGGTGCGGAAGCCTGGCTCCGGCCAGAGCTGCACGTAGCAACAAGGAGCACAGCCAGACGAGCCCATCTCTCACACATGCAGCTCCCAGCACTCTTACCACCAGAGGTATTCCCCACATGATGGAGCTGGCTGCCACCACGGAAGTGGGGCGGGGGGAGATTCCCCGCCACTTCTGGCAGCATCCAGCATCCCAGCAGCTGCACATGGTAGGGAAGGCAAATGGTTCAGTTGTGCAGGGCTTCCCACAGTGGCACATAAGTACCAGAGGCTGCACGTGTCACAGGGAGCCCCGCACAACAGAGGGAGGCTGACTGGCGGTGCTCCTTATTGCCACATGCAGCTCTGGCCACGAGCACCCCCACCTGGTGCTGCTGCCAGTGGGGGCTATGTGCCATGGGGCGGGGGAAGGAGTCCCCATACCCTCCCTCTTACCCACACCCTGTCCAGCCAAGATCCATGCTCCCACCACCTCCCCTGGGCACGAGCTCCATGCTCCCACCAGCCCCAGCTCAACACTCCCTGCCCAACCCCCTCCCCCCACCACAGCTCTCCCCACTTCCCTACCTGCTGCCTTGAAGCAAGCACTGCAGCAAGGAGACAAGGAGGAGTTGCTGCAGGCTGGGGAAGCCAAGCAGGCCCCCAGTACCTGCAGCAGTGGCAAGAAGCAGCCCTGCCCAGAAGTTGTGCATGCTGGCTGGACCAGGCCCTCCCACGCACCAGGAGCAAAGCATGCAGGCTGGGTGGGATACAATCAATTGGTGGGCACTTGCAGGCTGGATGGAATTGTCTGGCAGGCTGGACCCAGCCTGTGGCCCATATTTGCCTGCCCCTGCTCTACGGTGTAAGATCTCCAGGGTGAAAAAATGACGGGCAGCCTTTTCACAAAAAAACATCAGCAAAATCAGTGAGCAAGAGTAGTTCTGTTAGGAAAAAAAAAAACAGGAGACGCAAATCTTCTCCCCTCTATCTTGTAAGCTTAGAAGCCAGTCTAGTCTATACTGCTAAGATAGTACACACTAGACTAGACCACTGCTTGGTCCTAGTATCAAGGCTGTTCCCACATCCAACAGCATAAAAGCATTTGACTGAGCCACTGGGGCCACAGAGACACAGAAGTAGTTTGGTCCTGAACAGGAACAGGTATGGAGGTACTCCCTCCTAATTCAGATTTGAAATATACTCGACCACTATAACAAAGAATCCTATCCTCAGAAAACAATATGTTTTTCCTAGCTCAAATCTTCCTCCCTGCTAAACTATACAGCTTGGAAGAGGCATCACAGCCATCCGTCTTCCAGGGTCCCAGCAGTAGAGCCGTTAACTAGCTTTATCAGTAAAAATTAACATATAGCAAATGGAAAGTCTGGAGGCTTGATACTAACCTGCTCCAAACTTTGTGAGAATATTTACACTGGGGCAGAGTGGGTAGAAAAAGTTTCTATTCCAATTTGGCAGCATTTTTACACCCACTCTGCACAAGTACAAATGACTATACAAAGTGCTATTAGCAAAGAATCAGGCCCTTGATCTCCCCACTACAACCAACTGAACAGCACTCAAATATTATCATCAACTTAATGAATAAACACCCTTAAGACAGAGCTTGAAAAATGCCAAAAAAACACTATCTCTACTGATATAATCAAATACTCAGACTATTATGCAGATATATCATCTGCCTTCCGCCCGACTGGATACAAATCTGGAGCTTAGGGCAATAACAATATTGAAAAACTATTACTTTCAATTCCAAAAGGTCTTCTACAGTTTCAGACCTCATTATTCTTCTCTACTTGGAATAAGACAGGCGCTTTTTTGTTCTCATTTGTGTCACATTTTTTGAAAAAGTGAATTATTTTTTCACTGAGAATCAGAAACCACTTTCTGAGACCCAGGGTAGCTCAGCCTATTTGCATCTGTATTAAATACAAACTGTCATAACACTGACTAACTACTTGTGGCCTCCATGTACTCTCACCTGCCCCCCTGAACAAGAGGCCCTTTGTCTGAAGTGTGTGTGTTTAGTGAAATAAGTCTTTCTTGTTTAATTTAGATTACTGCTCTACATACAGCATGTTTCTGCTTCCACAAAGTTGTACTGAAGTTCAGTCACTTGCCCAATTAAGTAGCATGTCAAGAATCCTTAGTAGAAGTTAAAATTCCTCAGATCCAAATCACACCAGTATATTATGCCCTATCCCAAACACTGTGTATCCTGCCAGGTGTGTGTTAAGCAATGTTTGGAATGGGGCATAAAATTCCTCACATCCCAATCAGGCAGCTGCCAGGGCCAAACCAGAAATCTGTCATATGGCAACCTCAGGTCCCAACTGGAGACCCAGGGCTATCCCAAGTGCAATTCCACGGATCAAGTGAGGCAGAGGCTCTGCCCTGGACTCTGAGGCTGCCCCCATGTCCAATGCTTAACTGACCACAAGCATCAGGCATGGGGCAGCCCCATGTCTGGCATATGCTACCCATTCAGTTTAAGGGGAAATGCTAACCAGCCACAACTACGTTCCATATGCTGACCACATCACGAACGCAGTATCTGCCGGGGCCCTTAAAATGATTGTGTCAAGTCAAATTCAGAGAGGGGAAGACAAGCCATGCTGCAGTGGAAAAGCTTTCAGAAACTCTACTTCTCATCCTGACTTCCTGCATGCATCCCTTCCTTCCCATCCCTTTCCTCCAAAGTGGCAGTCTTTTCCTTAGCATGGTTTTCCCTAGGTAACAGCCTTAATAATCTATTTTAAAAGTGGTAAGGAAAGAAAAACAAGTTTTTTTTGAGACTGAAATGTTTTTTAAAGTTAGTCAACACCCAAAAGCCTCTTTACCCTTAAAAAGAAAGTACAGCCAAAAAATAAATCAATTAATAAAACAAACCATGCAACTAAATAGATTCCAATGAAAGCTACTCAGAACTCTTACTGAAGTGTACTTCCTTATAGGACTATTCAGAATACACATTTTTAAACACAGCTTCAACATAGGAGTTACCAAATACCATAAAACCACATTGTTTCTGCCTTTATGTAGCTCTGGACCATGTTGTTCAGATGAAAATTGACTAAAAAAAGACAAAAAGATGCAGAATGTCTGGAAAACTGGATGAATTGGGGGACTAGTAAAAGGAGATGGGAGGTTTTCACCTCAAGGTCGCAAATCCCAAAGCAACCCAGGTTGTAGGAGGCCAAACGTCATTACCATTCAACAGCTGCTCAGCCATCTATGTGAAGCAAATGAGAAACAAGAAGCTATTTCTCCAAAGACAGCTATGAGTGTCCCAAATTAGAATACATGCATTCACGAAGAGCGCTAATCTGTCAAATAAGAAAAACCCATCAGCCAGTGCAAATAACTAACTAATGTAACAACAGTTAATACAAACAAATCTACCCCACTTAAGGTAGGCTACACCCCAGCCTCCTCAATTAACAAACTGGCTCCAATCAAGGAAGGAAAGCAGCAGCTACTCTCCACAGAGAATGCCGTGTCACTGGTACCTTGATGCTGTCCAGGGATTGTTAATTCAAATACCCTAATGGATTGCAGCCGTCAGTCAGCTTCCAGGGGGGAAAAAAAAAAAGAGAGAAATTCTTTATCAAGGTCCTCAATAACCTTCAGCTTTATAGAGCAAATAGTATCCCAAGAGGCATTCAGCAACAAAAATGCAAGTGTATGTATGAGGTACAGGTATAATATACACCCTAAAAGGTATCCATAACTAGGAAGCTGCATTCTGTGCAAACTCAAGTGCCCTTGTGGACTGCCCATCTGGAAGCATTTAATTCCAGCCAAGTTGCCAAAAAAAATAAAAAATAAAAATAATGGTCCTGAAGACTTAACAATTCTTAATATGCAAAACTGGGAGGAATGTTTTAATCTCTATCTACTTAAAAAGGCAACAAAATACTGCTCTCCCTACTCGCTCCATCACTGCAGCTACCTCTACTAGCAATTCTGCTACAACCCTCTACCACTGCCACCACTGGGGAATATTTTTTCACTTTGCCCATTGCACTCTTCCTTCTCATCCAAACCCCCTAAAACCACCACCCTTGTCTTCCTGTACCACTTTTGTAAAAGCTGACTTAAATAATGTTGGCTGGGTTACAGGCTAATCTCAAAAATTCATAAAATTAAGTGTATAATCTCATTCTACAGTCCCTGTGCCTCCACCCCCCAGCCCACCCACTCCTCATTTTGTATTTGTCCTCTCAGTCTGAGCTTTCAGGACAGGGACCTAGTGAAGGGGCATTTGGAGAGGCTGGGCAACGATGAAGCCCCAAAGATCTTCATCCAAGGGTGCCGAAGGAATTGGCCAATCCCATAGCTGAACTACTGGCGCGGTTGTTTGAGCACTCATGGCACTCAGGATGGGTCCCAAAGGCCCGAAAAAAGGGCCAATGTGTTCCCTATCTTCAAGAAAGGGAGAAAGAATGATCTGGGTAACTATAGGCCGGTTAGCCTCACCTCTAAACTTGGGGAAAACCTTTGAAAAAGGTTATTAAAGGATCACATCTGTGGGAGTCCACTAGGAAAAATAATGCTGAAGGGCAACCAGCATGGCTTCATAGTGGGTAGATCTTGCCTGACTAATCTTGTTTCTTTTTACAACCAGGTCACAAATTGCATAGATGCAGGAGTTGAAGTAGAGGTCATCTACTTAGATTTTAAAAAGGCCTTTGATATAGTGTCGCATCCCATTCTTACAAATAAATTAAATGGTTGTGACGTAGATTACTACACGGTCAGGTGGGTGGAAAATTGCCTTATGGGATGCATCCAGCGGATGGTGGCGGACGAGTCATTTTTCGACCTGGAAGAATCTGGGCAGTGGAGTCCCCCAAGGACAAGTGCTGTTCAATATTTTCATCAGTGACCTGAATGAAGGTGTGGAAGGCACTCTGCCCCATAATTTGGTGTCATCTGCAAATCTGGACAAAGTAAACATACTAGAAGGAAGGGAGCAGATTCAAGCAGATTTGGACAGATAGGCAAGTGGACAGATCAGAATAGGATGCAATTGAACAAAGATAAGTGCAAAGTGCTGCATCTAGGGAGAAAGAATCACTAACAAACCTGAAAACTGAGAGGGGACTTTTTAAGCAGCACACCAGCAGAAAGGGATCTCCGAGTCATAGTCAACTCCAGGATGAATACGAGTCAGTGTGACCAAGTGATAAGTAAAGCCAACCACCCCATTTCATGCATTAGAAGGTGCATCATGAACAGGTCTAAGGAGGTGATACTTCCCCTCTATGTGGCATTGTTAAGACCACAGTTGGAGTACTGCATCCAATCTTGGGCACTGCACTTCAAGAGGGATGTGAAGAACCTTGAAAGGGGTCCAGAGGAGGGCCATTTATATGGTTAAGGGCCTGCAGGTAAGATCCTACAAGGAGAGATTGAGGGACCTGAATCTCTTCAGGTTTCCACAAAAGGAGGCTGAGAGAGGATCTTGTGGCCATGT
>NW_017728906.1:5119675-5122242 GCF_001723895.1 Crocodylus porosus | reverse complement strand
CCTTATGTCCAGTCTAAATCTATTCTCCTTCAGTTTGTGGCCATTATTTCTGGTAACCCTGAGGGGCGCCCTGGTAAACAAAGTGCCCCCTATTCCCTGCTGACCCCCCAGATGAGTTTGTAGGCATCCACAAGATTGCCTCTCAGCCTTCTCTTACAGATGGTGAAGAGATTCAGATCCCTCAGTCTGTCTTCACAGACATACCTGAAGGCCCTCAACCACATGAGTAGCCCTCCTCTGGACCCTCTCCAGGTTCTCCACATCCCTCTTGAAGTGAGGCGCTCAAAACCAGACAGTACTCTATCTACAGCCTCACCAGTGCTGCATAGAGGGGAATTATCACCTCCCTAGACTTGTTCACGATGCACCTGCTGATGCAAGAAAGAGTGCAGTTAGCCTTGCTTTATTGCCTTGTCACACCGGTGACTCGTGTTCATTTTTGCGTCAACCAGGACTGGGAGATCTCCTTCCACTGTTGTGGTGCTCAGAATGGTACCCCTCCCCCCCAGTCTATAAGCGTTCTTTTCTCCCCGAGTGCAGTACCTTGCATTTATCCTTGTTAAGTAAAACAACCAAAAAATAAATATATACACAAAATTCTATCAAGGAGTATTTCCTTCTCAGGAAATTGCTCCATATAACAAACACTGCAGAAAAGAGAGTGAAAACTGGAATGAAGTGACCATGTCTAAACTTAACTAATTTTTTTTGTGTGTTTTTTGCTGTTGTTGTTAACCTGAGTAGACTTCAAGCTGACAGTATTTTTAAAGGGCTGACTAGGAAAAAAAAAAATCTTTTGAAACATTTAAATCTTTTTTCATTTATCATTTCATAAAACTAACAAAACAAGTATTAGAGCTAATAAAAAAATATTTAGAAACAAACGTTAACAACAACAATATCTTCTCTACCTATCTGGCAAAACCTTAAGAGTACATCAAATTGCTGTGGAGAATAAAAGATCTCTAAAGATAGGGATGGGTAACACACACGTATGGTATATATTAATGCACCAAAGTATTTTTTTAAGTGTAGGTTTTCACTTATGTTATTTCAGTATTTTGGTACAGAGGATAAGTTGGAGCAACTTTCCCCAGTCTCCAAGACATCCAACATATTTAAAGTATCTAGCAGTTCATAATTAAATTAATCAGTCAGTATTAAAGAAATATTGTTGAATTACTTAATGTTTAAAGCCATAATTGAAAACTTTTTCCGGGTAAAAATATCCTTATAGGCATATCATCATAGGGTTTGCTACCATACAAAATATTGGACTATTTGGCCATACTGGTATTGTAAAGGCAGTACAACTTCCTTAGGCAATGTTATCAGTACAGCTTATTCTAGTAACAAAAAGGGAACTGGCCATACCAAGACAATTCAACTTTTATACAGATAAGCCTGTATTCTAGGTAATTACCAATATACCAAATACCAGTTTACCTAATCTCAGCAGACAAATCAGACCCTTGTAGAAACTGTTAAAAAATAAAATAAAATAAAAATACAAAAACTGAGAGAAGACTCAGCCATACATAGCAGGGTAATTTCCACTATAATGTACACACATACAACCTCTACTTGTTTAAGCACAAGTAACAAGATTATTACTGGGCATTTGATTATTTACTGTAGTAGTGTCCTCATCTTCCATTTCCAGTTCCATTCATTAAGTAGAAAGGGGGAGGGGGAAGGGGGGTGGGGAAAAAATCATTAGAAATACTAATTCTGATATTGGCTACAGCAGCTATTGATAACCTGTCCATATATTGGTACTGAGCTTGTTTTTAAATCTTTTCCTAGAGTACCAAGAAGATAAACTACAGTAAAATGTAAGGCACTCTCTCCTCCTAAGCCATCTGCTTTCCAGAACACATTTCTGTCCCACTGCTATTACCATTATCCAGAAGCTGAAGTAGAAGACTACCAGAGAAAGAAATCCCTCTGACATCTTCTCTAACACACAAACTAACTGATAGGTTATTGGATACCCACCAACTATAGCAAATTTTAGTTTGATGAACTAACATTGAAACTGGTTTTAATTTACTGCATATACTGTAAGCAAAACCACAAGTAAATATGGATTTTATACAAATTCACAATTCCATAGGGAAGTCTAAATAAAATCTGTTTACATAATGCTGTAACGCGTGTCCAATTGCCCCTGCACTTAAAAAGTTCTTATTTCCTTCACACAATTATTTCTGCACACACCAAAGGAATGCTCAAAGAAACCATCATCATTCCCCCAGTACAGGATAACTTTGTGTGTCTTCAGGTTGCAATGCATCTCCAATGAAAGTATCACTTTTAATGCATATGAACCCATATTAAAAAGAGAAAAAGAGCATTAAGCTAGAATTGTATTACAATTACAATATGTTAATAAAACAGCTTGTTTCTGTCAATAAAGTAGTCTGAAAAATTATTCTTCAGATGTACATTGTCCTCAAATGAAGAAAAAAAAAATGGTGGAAAAGATACATTTCTTCTCCAAGTTTAACTACATTTAGGTAACACACAGGCTAGGGACAAACATTACACATAAACCAGTTTAAGTA
>NW_017728906.1:5065042-5119166 GCF_001723895.1 Crocodylus porosus | reverse complement strand
AGACCTGCCTACTGCCACAAAAAGCACTCTGCCAGTTTCCAAACAACAAGCATAAATTGGACATTAATCCCTGCTAATAGCACTGACTCCTAGCAAACCAGGGTCAATTAGGTCTTTCAGAAGATTCCTCAGCATGAATCTAAATGACTGCTACCTTACAGTGAAACTACATAATCTTATAAAAAAAATGTAAGCATCATACAGTTTTGTTCTATTTCAAGACTTGTGAAAGCATATGTCAATATCCCTCACACAGAGACAGCAATTTCTCATTTTAAGTCATCAGTGGCAGTTCGCCACCTAGATACCCTCCCTCTTTCTTAGGAGGGAAACATGCTGTAGACCTGGAATGAAAGTTATATGAAGCAAATACACTACCTTTTAGCAGGAAAAAAAAAAATCTAGCAACTTAATGATGGACTGATTTAGGCTCAGAATATGTAAACAAATATTTTGCTTGTTAAATAATTAAAACATTAAAGCATCACAGACATGGGTAAGCAATGTAAAAGGCAAGGCAAGAGAGTCAATCTTTGATATTTAAACGTTCTTCTTACCTGTCCTGTGACTGTTCCTCGTACATCCGTTCTTTTCCTTCCTTAAAGAGTCTAATAGCCCGTTTTGATTTTTTCATGAGACTATCAATGTAAATTTTAAAATATTCATTCTCACTGAGTTGCGCAAGTTTCTGGTTGTCATCATATTTGCTCAGTATAAGTCGCAAATGTTGATAAGTATCTGGTAAAATGTCAAGTATATAGGGTGGGCTGTTCTTCAGCTGAAGTTTAGGATTTTGGCACAGTCTTACCTAGAAGCAAAAACAAGCGTGTTTAAAGCAGAATTCTTCTATTACTCAACACCGAAAGAAAGAGAGAGACACAAAAGTTGATCTGGCATCTTGAAAGTAACAGATACAAGCATACTTCTTAGTCCTTTTGCGCTTGGACCTGAGTTTTGCTTAACTTATACCCCAGAGTGTTAAACAAAAGTCATTATTGTGCACAAATCTTGGAGCATTTAAACCTACTGGTATCTGTAAGAATCACAAAGTAGTCACAGATCCATTCTTCCACCTGTACACATGTTCCTATGATAACAGGAAATGGTACTCTTCATATCTATGCTAATATGAAATATACCATAAAAGACAAAAAGAAATACATGTACTTCATGACTGTAGTACAAGCTGATATCTACAAGAATCATGAGCTATAGAGAGTTTCTAAATAGTGTCTATTATATACACGAAATTCAATCAACTTCCTTTCAACGGCAATAGTGCAACAGAAGGAATAAACTTCAAAATGAATAGTTTAAATGTGTGTTTTGTACACCTCTAATTGAGGCAAATCTGCCACGCAAAATGTCTTATACAAAGATTGCCAGTCTTCTTCTACAGGGAAAGTATGTAATTATTTAAATTATTACCCTCACAAAAACTGAGTTGTGATCATTTGATTGCATAAATAAGCAGGCGTGGGACTGTCAATTCTGGTACACAAAACCACTTGCAAAATCAAAGTACTGTAAGAAATTTTGTTAATGACATTCCCTTTCACCCTCCTTTCCATATACACGGATGCACTCTTCTGCAAATTTGTGAGGAGGGGAGAAGTCTTATCTCCAAGTTAAAAACTAAAGCCCAATCTTAGATGGGAATATTATGTTACTGAAGAGTCCATATAAAACAGAGGTCCTGTCCCCTGATCATTCAAGAGTTTCATTGTCCATTTTGAAGTATAGAGATCTGCCCTGTCCACTTACCAACTTACAGGAATTATCTTCAGGCTACATAAATCTTATGTTTTAGTTGAAGATGGTATTTTTCTTCTTTTTCTGTCTTAACGTAATGTTAATGCTTTTTCTGTTTTCAAGATTTTTTACTGAATTAAAGCAACTGATTCCTTCATACAGATGATATACATAAATTACTATAGTGAAATAATTCAAAAGCTTGTCTAAATTTATTCTACCCATGCAGTTGGTCCAATAAAATATATTATCCCAAACAAAGTGGTCCTGGACTCCAAGGCCAGGTACAGACATTATCCTTTTACCAGTATAAGCAACAGGAAACTAGTCTATACCCGTAACAGAATTTCAGCAAACAAAACCACTCTATACCTATAACAGAACAAAGGTTCAGCACACAGGTTGGTTTCAAAATGGCAGAACCTAGTTCAAGATCATCTCCCTCCAAAGGGCAAATGTATGTTCTGGTTGTTACCGATCTAAACTATACCACTTGTGCATGATTTTCCATAACACAGACTGATTCTGCTGCAAGATTTCTGAATGCCTGTACCTAGCCCAAAAATATGTAATCTAAGCATTGGACAAAACACAAAAATAACAGTTGGGTACAGACAGGCCAGGAAGCAAAAGGGGAAGCTCAGAAGTGTCAACACACCTAACAAGTGTCAAGATTTTACTGGCATTATAGAGGCATTCTCCATCCTTTTTGTATTGTGGTCCCTCTTCTGGTCCAAGCCCATCTATAGCAACTAAATATCTGTGAGACCCTCAATTCTACACATAGGTGAAACAATATCAGACGGGGCTCCCACCCTTAATTAGGTTATTACTGCTTTACAGAAAAATGTTTCAAGGGAGGTATCAAAAGGGAGATAATGTGGTAGCTTCCCAAAAGCTTATATTAGCCAAAAGACAGCATGGGAAGAAGTGCTTACTTAAACATTTAATGAGGATGGCAGACTGACATCATGAGCCAAGTGGTGCAGGAGCTGATTTTTCAACAATGAATGAGGGAAGATACACAGGATAGGAATAGGTAGTTAAATACCTTGAAAATAACAAATTGTTAAGGGTTGAAGTGATAAAAAGGAACTCAAAGAGAGGGATAACCTGGTCAAAACAACAGGCTAGGAAAACTATCTAGGCAGGCTTACTGTTGCATACAGAAGTAGGACAAGACTACATTTGTCAAGAGCACAGAAAAGATCATGCAGTAACTGAAACAAGCAAGAACAAGAACCTGAATGAGAACTTTAGGTGTGTGGATGGATATGGAAGGGTGTACAAAATGACTGAGATGCTATATATGCCTAAATCTCTCAAGAAAAAAATTTGCAAATTTAGACACAACCTGGATGAATAGGTCCAAAAAAATTTAATTACAGTCCTCAGTGATAGGGAGGAGCTGGTAACATCCACCATGGTTGAGAAAAGGAGTCCTAATGGAGGAAGACAACCCAATGGGAAAAAGCTGTTTATTATGTCATGTTTAGTCTGTGCTAACAACTAGATAGCCATAAGACAGGAAAAGATGTTTATTTGGACAGAGGGGGAGACATCTGATATAGAAAAACAGACTTGATAGTCATTCACTTAGAGATGAGAACCGAGCTAGTGTTTGCAGATGAGATTACCAACAAAGTGTAAAAGAACGAGAGAAGAAAAGCAAGAGCAGAGTCCACAGAAAGCTGAAGAGGGGATGAGGAGTCTCTTCCAAAGGTTCTCGTGCTTTGATCAGTAACACAGATTTTTTCCAACAGTACTTTCCTCTTTATTGACTCAATCTGCCATTTCATCTGAAGTGAGAACCATGAAGGCTGATTTGTGACATCCATGATGAAAAAAAGATTTAATACCACAAATCAAGGATGTTAAGCACAAGGAAAATGGTTAATTTATCCAGAACACAGAAGATAGGAGGGCAAATCTAGGAAGTTACATATAAAAAAAATGTAAATACTGTTTTCCTTAACTATCCCATTTCCTCAGAAGGTGTTACGAGAGTTCAGTGAACATCAAATTCACAAAGTTATATCACTAAGCAGAGAAAAAGTGGCTTCACATATTTCAGGCAATGTGAAAATAACAAAGCTATTGCTACCTAGCTGTACAAGTTCCTCATGTTGGTTGATGATTTTCTTTGGCTGAATGAACACACAGCTAAACAAAGAACGCAGAGTGAACAACAAGATTTTGTTAGTTCTTCTTTTCAGATGTTTTAGAAAGTCTCATATCATCCAATACAGTCATATATAGCTAAGAGCAGGATTTTGTGGTCTTCCTGGTTTACCAGGCTTCACTTTCTGCAGACTATGTGAAGGCTAATTAGAGAATATCACTAGATATCTCAACTCTGAGCACCAGACCTTAACAAAACCCTGAGAAAAATATTTCTACTATAAAATTCAACTTCTATTAAACATTAAGCAAATAAATGCTGAAGTTTAGTTCAAATGCTATGGTGCAAACTCACAGCTCTGAGGTTGTATAGGGGCTTTTTTCTACTACTTTTTTTTTTTTTTTTTTTTAAATACAGCAATACAAATTTCAGTACAAAGGAAACATGTTTGCACAGGACTGGCTCTGTAAACCATACGGCTCCCAGAGTCAGGATGTCCTGACACTTACCACAGCGTTTCACATTAACAGCAAGCAGCGAGAAAGGACAACTGCTGACGCAAAACGTTTACTGAAGTACCAAGCTCTGTAGTACATATTTTTCTGAAAAAAATCCCTTTCCCTCCAAAACATGCTGCATTTTATAAAACAAGCGTTTACTAGAGCAACAGATTAGGATGCGAGTCATATCATGGTGTAATTTTTTTTAAACTAGAATTAATCATCTATATATTTAGCAAGTATTTAGTCTTCAAAGGAAAACATTCATTAAGCAAATAAATGTTTCCTTGATCGAGATAAGTTACATGTAGCTAAATCCCATCTATAACAGTTCAAAGCACTGATACCAGGATCATGACTGTGACACCCACTTCCACTTGCTAAGAGCCAAGGCACTGCACCCCATTCTATCAAAGAGATTGTGGCTCCAATGTTCTCTGCATCTGCAGCTTTCAGGCACTGTCAGGAATGTCTGTAGCTACAGACATTCAGGCTTGGAGTTTTGTTCTAGGTAAGTCCAATTAATGCCAAATACAGCAACACACCTATTCAGCAACATTAGTCACCAACTGCTGTTACACTGCTCCAGTTTCTTCATTAACTTCTTGAACTGAATACAAAGGCCAGGCTGCAACATCCTTTTCTGTAATGAGTACATTCCTATTCCACAAGTCTCAATGAAGCAAACACGACTTAATTTAGAGCAAGGTACTACCTGAACTGAATGGTTCTTGTATTCAGAGGTTTTCATGGAGGGACAGAGCTATCCAAAACAATGCCTTTCCCTCCATGGCTGCAACCTCTCTTCTCAACTTCTTTCCAAGTCAGTCAACCACCTGGGAGAATATTAGTACTGGAGATGATCTTGGAATTCTCGTTTGCCAGAGAATACTCCAAAACTTGTGACATACAAACTTAAATGTAAAACCTGTTTCTTTGATACAGTTTTTCATTATTAGATCTTCTCAAAAAATAAGCCCCAAGAGTTAAAAAGTCACAATCCCTCAACATTTTCTTCTATTGGCAAGAAGAGGAAAGAAATTTTTTTCCCCTGAAACTTTGCCTAAATCTTTACCCTTCTCTTCCCTGCCCCCCACCCATTACTTCAATGTTCAATTACTATGTTGATAAAGGCCATAAACAGTAACTACCCAGATGGATACTTCCTTGACAGTAGCAACACAACTTAAAAAAAATACAACTTCAGTTATGAGACACTTTTAAAATACCTTCAAAGAGTGAACAGATTTTTCTAGCAAGTAGCCATTCAATTTCCTGCAGAAACCTCTGTGTTTTTTGTTCCATGATGAACTACTTAAAAAAAAGTTTTAAAGGTCATAGGTTTAATGGTTTGATAAAACAGCTTTAAATTAAACTAAGTATCCAAGCACTGAGACATCATGATGCTTCATTACAACAGTGCTATACAAAAAACACTAAGAAAAGTTATTGGATAATAATGGAATAAAAATCAGACGACTGTGCCTACTAAATTCTCTCTTTCAGCTAGAGTCAATGAGTTTAACAATTAGAGTAGCAAGTCACGCATGTTCCCAAAGTTGCAGTGTGCAAAGCTCTGCTCAAGTAGCACCTTGTTACATTGTCCAGAAATGGCACCAAATAAAAAAAAAATCTGGCTCTACACAGAATAAGAGGGACTACGTATGAACATGTTGTAAAAGGAATTTTGAAGAATAAAAGAAAAGTGAGGACAGGAGGGAAGATGCAGGGGGGAAGAATTGCACCTTATAATCTATGATCAAAAAAATGACCCTGCCCAAACTACATTATTTTGCAATGCATGTCATACTACAGATGGGCAAACTACCAAGAAAAATACTCTTAAAGGAGGACTTCTATTTCCAACATGGTAAGAGCTCACCGTGTGTATGGTTTTCATTCAAAGGAAAAACTGGCGTTTGCATCCTGTAGTTCACAGCTGCATTACTGCAATGAAATCTTGTTGTATATGGGGAGAAGATGAAAAAAACAAAAGGGACAGAAGTGCAGTGTAGAGGGCTTTGATGCAGATACAGAAGAAAGTTGTGGTTACAAATGATTTGATTGGGTCCCATATGGCCCTGTGAAGTATAAGCTACTTAGAAGGTTACATACCTCAAATTATTTACAAAGAATAATGAATATGGACATTAGTTTTCAAGCTAACTGCACTCAGTAAAGATATGGGGATGCCAAAAACAAAATGTACTTTGGCTTCCCCTATTTTAACAATTTATTATTTCATCTATAACTCCTAGTAACATGCTTTCGCATATTCACAAAACCAGCAGTGTAAACTTTGGGTACAGAGTTTCCTTGCTTCACAGTTTTATTATACAACTAATTAAATTTTTTTTGTTTGCTTTCCATAATTCAGGGAAAATTTAATGTGGACCACAACATAGGAACAATGCCGTTCAAGCTGCTATATTTTTACTACGGTGCTTAATAATTTTCTTCCTGAGAACTGCAGAGTATCAAACAGCAACTGAAAGTTGTTGAAATGTTCCTACCTGGAAGCACGAACTCACTTATGTTTCAGGATGTGACAAAACTTTCACTACCCTGATACCCTTAGAAGTATTCCAAGCTGAACTACTCTCATGCCCACACATTAGACCACTGGGGGCCAATGTTTTTGTTAGACACCAATTACCCCCAGACCCTCCCAAAGTGCCAGTCAGACCTTATCCTTCCTGATCTGCAGCTCTGCACCTCCTGCCTGATCAACTGCTCTGGTTTTGTTTCTTTTCTTGTGATCCCTTCCCTGTGTACCACCATGCCGCCTGCCTTCTCCTTAGTCTGCTGCATGCCACACACAGAGGCTACCCATACCAGTTGTGGCACCCTCGCTGCAGGTTGGCCACCCCAGCATTAGACATCTCCCCATTATGTGTAAGATAATTACTCTCTCCCAAAAAAGCAATGCCTTTCCATTTTCCAGATTATTAATCTGTATTCTTAATATTTTGCTGCTATATCCTCAGGTTTTTCCTTAAAGGTGTTATGAGCCTTGATTGGAAGGTTCTTGTAAAATTTAAAACAGTTTGAAACTACAATTCTTACATGGATTCGAACTCCATTCCAGTATGTAATGTTTTTATCTCATGCTGAATCATGGTTAGAAAAATATAAAGGAACTGACTTTATTATCCCACCATCCTGGAATATAGAACTAGAGTATTGCCCAAGGCTGGGCACATTATAAAGATATAGATCTCTCTATACCCATTATATCACCAATAGCCAAATATCTGTATCTATGACTGTACCTGTATCTATCAATAGATAACTTGGCTACTGGTAGTATAATTAATGCTTATCCATTCAAAGCCAGCAGTGAATTTATATGGTCAACTCTTGGTAGGAATGGAATTAGTCATGCAAAAATATGTAGAAATTGTACCACCAAACTTGATTAAGTTTAGATTCAAATAGACCTGAAATCAAAGGAGGATTGGATTTTCATGCACATTGCCCTATATGCACCAATTTGTTATAACCACATGACTCAGTGAAGCATATATTTAAACTGATTTTCTGTATCTTCTGAAAGTATAGTCTTTACCATGTGTGCTATTTATTAACAGCACTATTATCAAGAATGTCATACCAACACTTGGCCCCATTAATCTTAACAGTTTCTTTAACAACCAGACAAGAGGTTAATTGGGTTTTCCCCACCTCTTTCTAGGATGGTAATAAGAGACTTTGAGACAAGATGCTGTCTATTCTGCTACCGCTCTATGTCCCTTCAAACAGCTAAAATATAAACCACCCACAACATATAATCATAAAGACTCAAAACTAGCAGGCTCATAACTATAATTCCAAGCTATGGACTTTGATCATGTCTGCACATATGGAACTGCACTGCATAGAAGTTTTTACACACACCACAATATATCCTCAGAAATGCTCTAATCCTCAATCACAGTTAATTTCTGTAACTTTTGATAAAAATAAGGTTGTTTTACTTACTCCCATAATGCTTGCTTACAGAGTTAAGTTTTACCACTCAAGTTACTTCCTATATGAAATCTCAACCGTGAGAAAGGCTGAAGTGATCTGAACAAAAAGGAAAATAAGTCTGAAATTACTGAGCTCTCATCCCAGTTTTGACAATGGATTCTTTCTTTGTCTTTGGTCAAGATAATATCTCTACCCTTTCTCTTCCTTCCCCACATCTGTAAAATGGAAATAAACCTTAGCTACCTCACTAGGTGGCTATAGTGATTACACTTAAAGAAGAACACTATAATGCAAAACACTGGTAGTTTAGGCCTCAAAACCAAATCCTTATCACTGGGCAAGGCCTCTAAGACTGCAGAGCTCCACTAATTTCACCAAGGCTACATGGACACAAAAGGGGCTGCTCATGTGCATTAGACTGAGAGAGAGAGACGGTCCTGAAACAGGATTTAAAGCCACAATCATATCAGGCAGGGTTCTAACTATTTTTGGTTTTAATCCCTGTTTTTGATTTAGCTAGAGGAGAAACTGACCTTCCTTCGTGCACTGCTGAGTGAAGCTAAGAGACTTAACATTTGTTTGGCAACATATTCAATTTGTTCAAATGCACCCTTTTCACTAGAAGTACCAAATGCTAAGCTTAAGCGGTAAGTTACAGCAGTCTGACACCATGACATCACCCTGTCTGGTATACTTTAATGCAATTTAGAAACAAAATTTGATTAACTGACAGCAGCTTAAAGAGGATACATTAAAGATCCAAACTGAGGACATTTATCCAGTGAAATGAAAGAGAAAAACTGTAAAGGATCCAGCCTGTCTGATGAAACCTGCACAATACGCCACATGCTGCTTGTTGTGATGCTCTACTGTAACAATGACAATGGTGTCCTATAAAAGTTGAGCAATTCCTAATGCTACAGTTTTCAAGTGGTTTCAAAAGCCACTGAAGCAGAAAGGAAAAATTAAACACTATGCACCTTAAACATGGTGCAAGGATGTCCTGTTTTCAAAATGAAAATATCTGGGCCCTGAAGAACAGTACGCACCTCTAAACAGATTATTCCTGGGTGTTTTCTATTTACAGTACTCTGAAGAGTAACAGGGATAACTTTATCAAAGTTTCTGGAGTAGCACCCATATACAACAGAGATAGGACCTACAAAAAGGGGCTGTACTATTATGTATAAATAATATAAGATTCCAACAACATCAGAATGGAAGAGCAGATAAAGATTCCAACTATTCCATGTCGCAGATGCATTAACAAATTTAATAAATACCTTGCCCTTATTTAACATGCATCTCTCTACATAAAATATTTGCCTTTTACAAGAAAAGTTAGTAGTAACTAGCCCAACTTGTCAGAGAGTGAAAGCATTCAAATTCAAGTCTTAGAGATCTAACCCTTCTGTTCCAAGACTAGATCCTAAAAGGAATTAAAGCCTCAACACCTAAACTGAAGCTGTCAAGTGTCAACTGTCCCCCACATAAGGCCCTTATCTACCCAGCCATGCTGCCTCCTGAAGCTACCCATAAAACAACCCAACAAACCCGATTTCAGTAAAGCACCTTTTTTCCTATTTTGTAAATTATTTATAGCAAGTTGCTGCTTCCCTAATGTACTATTTTATTAAAGATGCCCATCTGGCTCAGAAATCAGCATGTAGATGCTGCAAAGGAGGTCTAGAAAATTATGGTCCATCACAATAAATCTTCATCAGTAAAGCACATTTCCAGTTTCAAAGTAAACACTTGAAGACACTGCCAGTGTGGTTTAAAAAAAAAAATCCATTTCACAAATGCACACCAAAATATTCAAATATGAAGTATTTGTTACACATCTGTTTCCTCCAAGGATAATAAGTCATTTCTCCCCCTCCCCCTCCCATAGACATTGTTACAAACACAAACATATGTATATGACTGTCATGAGAATGCTTCACCGGATGATTAGCTTAAATTAAATTTATGCTCAAAAGGTCTCATCTGCTGACTAACAATCCAATCCAGAGAAAAACATAAGGACCAAGAACAAGGAACATAAGAGCAAGAACTAAGTTAACCAGTTTTCTCACACTTCTTTAAATCCTGAGTCATTTGAAAATACTTTTACCTATCAACAGCCTAAAGCAAATACATGTACTTTCCTCCATATAAAGAAAAAAAAAAAAAGAAAGAAAAAAGAAAACATAGCCAGAGGCCAACAAAATGGACAGTGGGTTTAAACAGCCAGAAAGGAGAGTCCCTCTCCATCAAGGGTGCACACAGCATTGCAAAGAAATCTGCCTAAAGATGCGCTTTCCCCATCCGTAGCTCTGCAAATGCCTCCCCTTCCCCCAACAGCAAGACGTGACACACAAAACTCACCACTTTGTCCATTAGCTTCCAAGTCTTCTCCACAGTCCTGCGGTCAGCAGCTGCTTGCTTTGGGGGCCCCACTGCATCCTGAATAGCATCAATGAAGCCCAGAATGCGCCCTTTGCGGGGGTTTCCTCCTCGGCCACCTGGGTTCCGGCCGTTCGTGGAATTGGCCATCTGGGGTCCGAGCTAACCCGGGGAAGGGAGAGAAAGAGGAATGAAAGAAGAGAATCACAAGGGGGTCTGAAAATGCTTTGCTGCAAAATGAACAGACAAACAAGTAAGGAAACAGCCAGGTTTCATTTCCACTCCCCCACCCCCCAAGGAAAAGCAAGAGGGCCTGTTGGGGAACTAGCTTAACTTTTCAGGATGAGCTTGAATAAACCCACCTGGGCTGAGTTTACACTGTCTGGAGTGCCCCTGGATGCGCGCTTGATACCAGCATAAACAAGTCGCGAGGAATTGCATACATGTGAATGGGCAGGCAGGGGCTTGACAACCTAATCCCCCCACACTCACTAAACAGATGTACACAACAACCACCACATGCACTCCCTACCTAGATTTCCCTCCAGAGCCCCAGCCGACTGCAGGGGACTCCAGTACAAGCAGGGCCAAGGAGAGGAAAGGGACTTGCAGGCAGAGTGGGTGGGGGCAACCCCAAAGGGAGTTTGGCATGTGCCATGTTAAAAATAACAGTGACAGGCAGCCAGACGACACACACAGCTGCAAGACAACAAAAAGCGACTACACATCCAGGGAGGGAAGAAGTGGTGCATGTGCACATACATATACATATTATATACTATTTGTGTGTGTGTATATATGTGCACATGCATGCATGTACATATACACACATACCTGAGTCTGTCTGTGTGTACATATATGTATACATACAAATGTGTATACACTTCATTGTATATGTTGTGTTTGTGTGTGTATATACACACACACTCAGTCTGTGTAATGTGTGTACACATATACACACACAGACTTATATGCACCTATATAATGCACACATTACATACAGACTCAGAGGTGTGCGTGTGTATACACACACAGTGCATGTACATACATACACACACATAATACACACACACCCGAGTCTGTGTACACTGTGTGCGCATGTTTGTGTACACGTACACACACACACACTCGAGTCTGCTTGTACACACATACACAGCGTATATAATACAGTGCCTACACTACAAACGTACAGCACGACATACACACACGCATGTGTACACACACCCCCTTCCCCCCAGCCCCGCACCGCCCGGTACCTGCACGTCCGCGCCCCGTCCCCGTTCCTGTTCCCGTCCGGTAGCAGCTGCCGACAGCGAGATCAGGCGCCGGCGCCCGAGTTCCCCGCCCCACCGGGCGCCCTCCCGTTCAGCGCCCGCGGCCGACGCCGCGTCGTGGCGGGCAGGCACCGTCCCCGCTGCCCCGTCCCGCGCCGCGCCGGGCCCCTAGCCGACGCTGTGCGGAGCGAGGGCGAGCGCCGAGGAGTCGTAGGGCCAGTGGCGGCCCGACTCGTGCCGCCCCGCACCGCGCTCCGAGAACAACCCGCCGGCTCCCCTGCCTCGCGCCGGGGAAGTGAGGCACGGGCGGGCCCTAACGGCCCCGCCCCCCGCAGCCCCGCCTACACACGCGTCCAGCCCCAAGTTCCCTACTGCGCGTGCGCGGGGAGAGGACCGCGGCGGGGGTGGGGAGCAGGAGAAAAGAGAGCGGCGCCGGGCTCCTTTCCAGTGGCGGTTTCGAAGCCTGGCCTACAGCCAATCAGAAGCGGTTCGGTCCGACGAGCCGGCAGCCAATTGGGTGGGAGGTGGAGGTATGGGGGCGGGGCGGGGCTTGTTCCGGGCTCATAGGGCAGGAGACTGCGGGGCTGGGTCAGAAGAAGGGGAGGGAAGACCCAAGGCTCGGATTGATGTGGGAAGGAGCCAATGAGAGGCCCGTACATGGAAGTGGGAGGGGCTTCCGGTCCCACCTCCTGACCTGGCACTGCTGAGCTCTGTGCTGGGGGGCGGTGTAGATTTGTGTGTTGTGGGGGGAGGTTTCTGGTCTTGCTTCAAGTCTCCCCCAGTTGGGGGAGTTGTGCTGCTTTGCACCACAAGCATGAAGCACCTCCAGCTGGAGGCAGGGAAGTGCTCTGAGCTTGCCTGACCAGATTACCCAAAGTGCTGCCTGTTTGCAAAATTCATGAGTCAGTCCCCACTCAAGGAGAAAAAGTCCTTCCATCCCCCCCTTCCCTCCTTTTATGGACTTTGAGCCTTTGAGTCACATTTTCTAAATGTTTCTCTGCTGCCTTTTGGACTCGCACCTTGTTGGGGTTATTTGACCCCAGCCATCTTTCCTGCCCAGGGAGGGGGGCTGGACCCAATGATGTCAGGAGGTCCCTTTCAGCCCTGAACTTCTGTGAATCTGTGACAGAAGTCTTCCATCCCTGCCATGAAAGCTGCACCTGCTGTCACAGGACTCCAGAAGCTGGAGCCTTAAGTATCAAATCCTGCAATTCAGTTGTGGGAGGTGATACCAATGCTGGCTCCATTTAAAAACCTTCTCCATGGAAATATTGAAAAATCGTTCTTCTTCCTCTCTATCCCTACACTTTGGCAGGGGCATTCTTTGTCAGGGCATGGTAGGAATGTGCATGTGGGTGTTAGGGACAAATTATCCCCTCAAATGCTCATGTTACCTATGTGTGCTGGGAACATGAGCTTTGCACGTAAGAGGGACAGAGTGCTGGCATTCAGCCCTTTGTGTGGAGACCTGAGAGCAGGAGGTTATTAAGAGTGTTCCTTTTAGACCAAGTTATTTTCCCTGCACAAATGCTACAGTTCATATTAAAATAGTTGATGCTTTGTGTTTGTGAAAGAGCAGTTATTTAGGGAAGAAATCATTTCCAAGCTCTGGTTCTCTGAAAATCATGTCCTTAACAGGTGTTCTCCAAGTTGCACCACCCACAGGATTATGTGTATAGTAGTGAAAGAACTAGGTTTATTTAGCCTAGAGAAGAGATGACTGAAGGTGGGATCTGATACCAGTCTTCAGACACCTGAAGAGATGCCGTAAGGAGAACGAAGGTGGGCTTTTCTTCGTGGCTGTAGGGAACCTGCTTAGGCATAATGGCCTCAAAACTGCAACAAGAAATTTAGATTGGAGTTTAGGAAGAGCTAACTAGGAGGGTAAGCATTGGAACAGGCTATTGAGAGTCATTGTGGACTCCCCGGAAATGTTCAAGCACAGGTTAGACAGGCAGGGATGATCCTGCCTTAAGCAGAAGGCTGGACCAGATGATTTCATAATGTGCTTCCCAGCCTTATTTTCATGTGATCTTATATATTTGTGCCGCTAAAATAACCAAAAAAAGGGAAGAGAAGTTCAACTGTTGTGTTCATAAACTAAGATCTGCCTCACTGCCATTCTTATCTATATTGTCATTTAATAAATATCCTGAATGCAAGTATACTTTTTATTTATTTAAGAAGTGTGCATCCATTACTTTTGGGCAAAGGTACAACAGTAAAATCCTATTAATAAAGTTTTTGAGCAGTGGTTATTGTTTCTCTCCATCTTTAAAATAGGAATTGGCAAGTCACTGCCTAAATGGATTTTAAGGTTTCTCATTTCACTGTAGCCTTTGTAAAATACTCTGTTTCCTGTGTTGAAACAGAGACTCCAGACACTTTCTACAGCAGTTGCTCCTAAACGTTTTCTGTTCAGCCTTGGGATGGATTGGTTTGCGATGGACTGACTATTAAAACCCCGAACACCATGCCCAGTTATTTTTGCCATTGTCAGTTTTCAGCCAGTTTTCTTTTATTCAATCCTTATTTGTTTGGTTTGCATTTTTCTTTTGCACAGTTTTTATGGGTTTCCCATCCCATTCCCTGGGCAGCAGAAAACTGTTCTTAGCTCCAGGGTGAATCGTGCTCTTGCAGTTTACCTGAGTGCTGTGCTAGCTTGGTTATGTATAGGCTGCAACCTGCAACCCTGTTTACATGAATTGCTTTGTTTGGAGGACAGCCAGCTTCATTAGGAAAATCTGTAGGATCAGAGGTTCAGTGTGAATGGTTTGAAAGGAGTCACTTTTCAGTCACGCCCTGTACAATAAGCACAGGTATTCTAGGAATTAGAGTCTCCGGAGAGTCGAGTGGAAGCAAGACCTCCTAAGAGAAGGCCACCGTGCTATAAAAAACCCTGATACTGTCTCAGCACAGGGGAAGGTAGAGCAGAGGCAAGATTTTACATGTTTAAGAGAAAGCTGGAGGGTACAGCTTTAGCTTACTGGCATACATAGTGGTCCCTCTGGGGCAAAGACACAGTGAAAGGACCATGAAGAGGTTGATGGGGGTCTTCTGGGAAGTAGGCTGAAAGAAAAATGAGCAGAAAAAAAGCAGAGAGCTGCTGTAAAGGAAGGTACCGGCCTGTGTTCTGTAGCAGAGGAGATCGTAAGTCCCTCTGATGCTAACAAGAGTGGTGGTGTGAAAGCATTGTAGAACAGGATTGGAAAATTTTGTGACCCGTGCCTTGTGAAAGAATGAACCACAACCACCCAGTGCAATTCATGTAGCCCTGCACTGAAGCCTGAAGAACTATGCCGCAGGGGACAAAATAACAATGGAGCTGGAAATCACAGAACTTTAGCGCTGCAATGGTCTATGATCCTCACCCCACCAGGACCACTGCGGGTTTCTCCAGACATGAAAATAACGGTTCGTATTACTGGTCCTGAGTGAATCAGGGAAGACATCTAGGTATGTTCCAGGTTGACTGGAAACAAGGGGAATATTTTCTCTCGTTCTCTCACCAGCTACTTAAAAATGCTATTTACTTTGGTGCTACCTATCAATGAGTATGGTTCAAAAGCTGTTCTTTGTCTTTTCTTTTCTTAACTCCAGCTCTGATGGGATAAATTTTTATCGGTATGCTCCGCAGTGTTAACAAGGGGCCAGACTCTGTCCATATTTATACCCCTATAAGGAAGATAAGGTAGTGGTCCTATGCATATTCCTTAAAGAATATACAGTTAATATAGTATGATATACAGTTAATGTAGTATATAGTAGATTGATTCAAGTTTGCATGACACTCAGTATTATACTATTGATGTCTGTTATTTCAAAATGTGAATATTAAGAGCTACGCCTCTCTGACTAAAACATTGATCAATCCTTCTAAGTATCCTAATGTTCAAAAGCATCTATCGGTAGGTATTCTGACTGGTTAGGTAGGGTATTTTGAAAAGGCAGTGCAAGTACTGCCTTTGGATGTATGCATTCTACAGTACGCTGTAAGATAACAGCTCAATGATTACAAGTTTGACAAAGGTCAGGCTCAAATACAGTGCTTCTCAGGTGCTTGCCAGAAGGTAGCTGGTCATTGTACACTGCTAAGTCCAAAACAGACAACAGACTATAATTAAGTATTTTTCTGGAGCCGTCAAATCCATCTATTCTGCAAGAAAGGGAAATCCCTTCTCAGGGATTCTATGGTTTCAGGGCTATTTATTTTTAAACATATTTTTAATGAATCCTTTTACTAATAAAAATAAGTATTATATCTTAGCCTTCCAGCAACACTACTTAATATCCTATTACCAGGTCCTGTCACTTGCAGTAACCATTATGACTATTTAAAATGGCATAATAAGTAATAAAGAAAGGATTTTTTAAATGTTTCATTAACTATTTCATAATACCCTCAAATGTGCTAGGTTTTTACAACTATAAGGACATAAGAAAACTTAATCCACTTACTTATGATTTGGGAGATAATTCAGTTGCCAGCTAGTATTAAGTATAATTATGTCCAAATAAGCTTTCAGAACGGAACACATTTACATGTTCTACCATAGTAAATTTATAGACAGCAAACAAAACTAATTACCTCCAGCATTAAGGATTCACTTACCAATTATTAACATGAGCATAAACAATAAACCCAAGTTTTATTACAGGGCTTAAAAAATAAATCCAGTAATAGCATTAGCCTTAGATTGCCACAATAATTTTGCAAGTATTCAGGCCAAATTACTTAATTTTTTTTTACCTGATGTTCTCCTAATTATGAAGTCCTCAGTTCTCCACTCCTTTTGTCTTGGTTTGTTATGCTTTCCAGAAATCTCCAAACTATGTTACAGTTACAAAATAGGAAGTTTTTTGTCCTGGTAGCTTGACTTAAAATTGTCACAGGGCAGCTCCATAAAAAAATTACTCCTTAATGTTTGTACAGTGGGTATCCATTCTTGGCCACAGTCCTGACATTAGTTCCCTGTGAGGAAGGCTCATTTAACTTGTTTCTACTGATTTATAAAGCTGGATCAGTTTGGAATTTTATATCTGCATCCTACAGTATAGAGCCTTTCATCTCTAGGTCAGCTTAACAAAATATTTAATGAAATAAATAATGAAATATGTAATGTATATGGAGATCTATCAAGTTTGGGCTTGTGGCACATTAGCAAGCCAAACTGGTGACACTTGTGCCTCCTTAGGCCAGTCTGTGGCAGTAATTTTTTTTTCTTAGATCTGGTCACTTTCAGAAGCCTTAAAATGCTTTCTCTTTTTGTTTGGTGCAAGTTAAAAGGACAAGCCAAAGTATCCAATGTATTGTTTCTCTTGTAAAGTACAACAGAATAATTTGCTTTACTTACAAGCAATTACAGAGTACAGTATTCATTTGCAGGATAATGAAAACTAATTGTACACTGCCAGACCTGTCTGTGTTTACATACACACTTCACTAGTGTGCTCATAGCTGTAAACTTGACAAAAACACAACCCACTTCAGAACATAGCTCCTTAATATATTGTATTAAAAAAAGCATGTCGGCTTAATTTAGAAACAACATACCCCTGAGGGAACAATTTTATATGCATTGTTCTGTTTCATTTCTGTTATTAATTACATCCATCTGTTGAAGCAGGTGCAAAGGGCTCTAACAAAGTTCTATCATTCTAACACCACCTCTTGAATTTGCCCCATCTGTGCTGTAACATAAAAATTTATCATCTCCAAATCGTGGTTTCTTTTTTCCCCCTCTGTTGGCAATTGCCAGGATCTTATTTTTTGAATATATGGCTTGTAAAACAATAACTTTGGTATTTCCCTCAAGCATTCTATTTAATATCCTGTCCCAATTACATTGGGACTGTAAAAGCATCGCCTCTTCCATTAAAAAATATTTCTTCCTTAGCCAGCTTTCTAAGATTTTCAAATTATGGTAAGTGCTTGTTTGCGAAGCACGTTCTGTGTAGCATGTTCCAGAGCTACAGTTGCTTTACCCTGAAACAAAGCAAACATATCTCCACTGATAACTTTTTATAATTCAAGACAAATTTCTTTCCTCCTTTTTATGAGGTAAATCTGGAGTAATCCTCTTAGTCAGAATTTGGCCAATGTTACTGGTAGTCCTAGTCAAAATGTTTTGAATGAGAAATTCTCTTTTGATTTTGAGAAAATCAGTCTTTTTGTCTAAATCAACTTTGAAAGCATTTACTTTTTTTAATGGTTCTTTTAAAAAAAATGGAATTTGAAAAAAAATGCCCAATGAAATACAAGTTTAAGCTTTTCAAAGTTGGGGAGTAAGAGTATTCTTCCTTTTGGCCAGTCTAGCATGTTGTGAATCTCTGAAGATGCACTGTATCCTGATTACATCCTTATGTTACTATAAATTTGTTGTGTGTCTTCCTCTTTGTTGCACGTTTACATTTTTGAGAAATTTGGCTAGGTGCAGACAGTATACCTTTTTTTCAGTTGCTTCAGGATACAGATTATTCTCTGCTGGAGTCTACTTTTCCTCTTCCTTATTCACCTAACTCTAAAGTAAAAGATATTTTAATCTGAAAGATTGTGAAAAATCTTTTAGGTAGCAAGAACAGGTTTTAAAGAATACAGTTATGTACTTTGTTTTGCTTTAGATCATTTGTCCACCTTGGCTATGAAAGAATCTGAGGTTTTTAAGTATTGGCAGAATAGTTCAGATGAACAGTTTTTAAAGGAGTTTGCAAGCAGCCTGTCAGCAATTAATTATCGATAGTGCAGTGGATCCCATTGTGCTCCATTTTCCTTCATTGGGAAGGCTGATTTTTTTTTTTTTTTTTTTAAGAAAAATGAAAAATAATGAATTGGAAACTTCTGGAAAAATAATTGGGATTTTTGGCTTTGAAACATTTGTGTTAATGCACGAGGTAGTCATGCACGCATTTTAGAGTTACAGACAATAGTATGAATAACAGCAACAACTATTTGTGAATACACTTGTCATTATTTATTAAATCCACATGTATCAGGGAACACTTTCATTTCTGGTTAGTCTCAGATGAAGATACTTTCCCTCAGATGAAATTTAAGAGGCAGATAAACTAGATCTGGCAACAAAATTAGATTCTGAAATGATCTGTAGATTTTTATACCCTTCTTCATTTTTGTCATATACAGTGCTACTTGTCCAGGTTCATTGTCTAGGCAGTCAAAGGATATCTAAGAGAACAATTTGGCTTCACAGAAAATATTTTTAAGGTGTCATTCATTATTGATGATACAGCTCTATTCTAGTGTCTTTGCAAGCTGTCATCTGAACTCTGCTCTCAAGTCTTTTAATTGCCACTTGCGGGGGAATGCAAAATAAGTTACACTGTCTGCTAAGCCTGTACTGCTAGCAGCTTCCTCATATTCCTGCTTATTTTTAAGAATTTACACCTTACACAACATTTCTTGTCCGGCATCAAAGTATGTTTTCACCACAGCAAAAAACTTTCTGCTCTAATTCTGTGTAACTCAGTTCTTCCATGAAATTAGCTCTTTCTTGGCACAGCTGAAAATAAACAAACTATGTAGTACTGTTCCTCTGTACAGCCCCAAATCCTCCATGTTCCAAGGCAGATTCTTACATGCTTTATCCAGCTTCTTCAGAAGATAGCAAAACTGTTTCCCAAGTCTTGATGCTAACGAAAAATAGAAATACTTGTGATTATAGCTGAGCATCTCTGAGAACAAACGTATAATGTTGGCAGTGGGTACAATATGCTTCGGTGTACAGTATTCAGTCTTTCAGTTCAGCAATTTAGCAGCTCCAAGTATGTGACAGAAAAAGGTGGATTTCTGGTCAGGCATTAGCTTGAAACACTGTCTGATTTTTCACTTCTTTTTTTGTCGGGGGAGAGGATGGGAAGGGAGAAGGAGGACAGTCTAAGGGCTGTAAAGTTTCTGAAGAAACTTTGTCAGTTTGCTTAGTATCTAAAAGGGATGTAGAATTTGTGTTTTAATCCATTCTTTTATTCTGGTATAGGTAAGTATCAGCAACTCAGAGTGTCCTAAATGTTGGTATTCTAATCCAGTGCTATATCTATATTGGCTATCCTTTGATATGAGAATGATGTCTTCTGCAGCAGATTACTCAGTGGCTGAAGAGTTTTAAGGTGGCTGAAGAGTTCAATCCATGTTCTGCAATTTTTTTTCCATAGATATGCCAAGTGGTGCTTTGGTGGGGGGCACAACTGTTAGCCAGGAAGTTCTGTGCTTTCCTTCCTCCTCTGCCATTTCTCAGCTTCCTGAGCAAAATGGTACTCTTTGAAGTGGACTGTAGCCTGAAGTATGGTGCAGCACCATTGAAATCTGTTACCAGCCAGCATTTCCCAATTTGTAGGGTTGATGCCACCTTCCTTAAGGTATGCTTTTAAGGTGTTCTTGTAGTGTTTCCTCTGTCCTCCGCAGGTCTTCTTACCTTGACTAAGTTGAGAGAAGAGAACTTTCTTTGGGAAATGAGTTTCAACCATCTGCACACAGTGGCCATCCCAGCTGTGTTGATGTTTCATTATCTTTGCTTCAGTGCTGGTTATGTTAACTGCAGAGGGGATGCTAGCATTGCTGCAGTAGTCTTCCCAACTAATGTGAAGGATCTTCCTCAGGTAACACTGATGGAGCTATTCTAGGCACTTTAGATCTGCAGATCTCAGTCAGTAAAGACTGGGCGAAGCAGCTTTCCAAAGGATACGCTGGCACAGCGACTGACTGGGAGAGGTCACTGCCAAAGTATGGAAAATGCTCAATGTTTTCCAGCAGTTCTCCACCAATGGTAATTTGTGAGGGGAGGGGGTAGCACCTTTGAAGCACCTTTGTCTTCCCAGTGTTAAGGGAGAGTCCCAGGCTGTAGTAGGCACCTGAGAAAAGGTCAAGGGTGGACTGCGGACCAGTCTCAGTGTGCACGAGAATAACACAAGTCATCAGTGTCCAGAAGGTTAGTGATGCTGGTCTAGATAACTTTTGTTTTGCTGTGAAGCTGCCACAGATTGAAAAGCTGACTGTCCATTCGATACTCAACCCCAATTCTGGGAGGAAGGTGGTCATGGATGAGAATCAAAATTACAGCGAGATAGATGGAAAAAAAGGTTGAGGAGATGATACAGCCTGCTTCACACCAGTACGAACTGCAACTGGGTCTATCTCTGATCCACTGCAGAGGCCTGTGGCGGTCATCCCATCAGGGTCTTGCCTGAGGACACTGATGAACTTCAGTGGACAACCAAACCTAGTCAGCACCTTCCATAAGGCTTCAAGACTGATGGAGTTCGAAGGCCTTGGTTAGGTCAGTGAATGCCATAAACCACTCCTAGTGTTTCTCTCTACACGTCTCCTTGATCAGTTGTGCAACAAAAATCATGTTGGTGGTACCCCAATATAGTCTAAAGCCACAGTGGAATTCTGGGAAGGACATCTTCAGTAAGGGGGAGGAAGCGATTGAGAAGGATGCTGTCAAAAATTCACCCTATAAGGTTGTGGTCCTCACCTCCCAGGGGTCCTGTGTGGATGCGCCATTGGGAAGGAATCCAAGAATATTGCCATCTCCTATATGAAATGGTCTGCTCTCTCCCCTCCCATGTCTTGATGGAATACTCAATCGTATTGGGAGCTGGACTTAGCAGAACAGACGATAACTCTGAGCTGTTCCCCAGAGCTCCTTCATGGGGCTCCTCCTCCCCATTCAGTGTGCACAACACCCCATTCTTACCACATCACTACTGTTAGTCAGTATCTCAGATCTTAGCTTTCTTAGCCTGGCAACTCTCTCTGCAGCATCTTCTCCCTCCCTGAGGAAACTACAGATAGGACATTGACAACCCAGAGAAAGTTGATATGATCAAGGGGCCAATAAGTAGGCAGTTGAATATGCCATGGACCCAGCTGGCTTGACCCACATTCTTAACTCCAACAAAATAAAGGAAACAAAGGTCAGTGTGTCTTCCCCAGACCTGGTCATCTGAAATTTCTGCCAGGCCAGTGTTCTGGCAGTACAGTCCACAGTCTTCAAACTCGACCCACTTGGGTCACCAGGTAAGATTATAAAGTAAAGAAAAGAAATTCAAAGCAAAGGAAATTAAACAACTCCTTTTGGCTCGACAGAGTGATCTTGCCCTCACTAGGGCTGACAATGTTGGCTCTTCCTGCTTCTGAGTCCTGGCTCTGATTCAGCCGGTCTTGCCACTCCTGCCTCCTGCTGTGGTACTTCCTCACATGGAGGTCCTCCAACATCCTTTGCTGCTCAGATCCAGGAACCTACTTTTCTCGCAGCAGTCCAAGATCTAAGGGAGAGCTCCCCAGCATCTCTAGCTCCTCCATGCTGGACTCTCTACCTGGCTGCCTCTCTCCAGGGCTGGAAGTAGCTGGTCTTGGGCTCCTCCCTCTAATCTGGAGGGAGCACTGGCTTTGAAACTACAGTGGTGGCTTTGGGGCATGGGTCAGGGCTTCTTCCTCCGCCAACATAAGTATTTTCCCTTCTGTTGCCTTGGGTATGGAGCACTGTTCTTCTCTCATTTCTTCACAGATGTGAGTAAGAATCTCCCTGGCAACAGAGAGGAAGGCAATGCCGTGGCAATTGCTACACACTGACTTGTCCCCTTTCTTGAAGATGGTCACAATGTTGGCATTCTTTAAGTCAGGCAGAACCTCCTCATTAAGTCATATTTTGATAAGAAGTGAAATTTTTGTTTAATGCTATTCTACCAATTTTGAAAACCTCTGTGGGGATGCTGTCTGGGCCTGGCACCTTATTGTTCTTGGTCTGAGTGATGGCATGCCAGACTTCCTTAAAGGATGGGGGATCAGCAAGAGGTTCTATTACTGGCTGTTGAGGGATGGACTTGATGGTGGCAACTGAGGCCTCAGATGCATGGTTGAACAGAGTCTTGAAGTGCTCCTTCCAGTGTTGCTTGATAGATATTGTCCATGAGAAGGGTAGAGCCATCCTGGGGTTGCAAAATGGTTGGGCCATTGGAACGTAGTCCATGGATGGCTTTTATTGCTTGAAAGAAGCTTCTAATGTCATGTTGGTCAGCAAAACTCTGGATCTCCATGGCTTGCCACCACTGGTTCTAGATGTCCTGTAGCCTACTGTCAACTACAGCTTTGTACCAATGGTAAGCCTCTCGTTTGTGCTGGTTGGAGAGTTTATTTTGCCAGCTACAGAGCGCAGCTCTCTTCTGATGGATAAGTACTAGGATTTCCTCATTGTTCTTGTCAAACCAATCTTGGTGACAGTAAGTGGAGTATCCAGTTGATTCAATGCATGCCTTATGAATAACATTCTTCAGCTCTTCCCAATGTTATTAGATGTCTTTGATGTCATCATGTCACAGAGCCTCTCAGTAAGGCACCGCTGAAGAACCTTGCATCTAACTTGGTCTTGGAGTGCACTGATGTTAAATCTCTTCTGCATTCCTTTTGGTTCTTTACGGTGTTGTGGTGCAAGGTGCATATCCATGATTGATCTGACTAAATGGTGATCCATCCAGCAGTCATCTGCACCTCCCAGGACTCGTGTGATTTGGACATCAGTACAATGGGCAGGCTCTGACAATATAGTCAAGAAGATGCTAGTGATTGGAGTGTGGATGTTTCCAAGTGGTCTCATATTTGTCATTCTGTCTGCAGGTGGTGTTCGTGATGAGCAAGTCATGCTCTGCACATTTGCTGAGGAGAAGGATACCATTGGAGTGGACTTTCCCCACCCCTGCTTTCCCAGTGGTACCATTCCAGAGTTCAGAGTGTTGCCCAACTCTTGCGTTGAAATCACTCATGAGGATGAGCTTGTCTTCCTGGTCAGGACTGCATCAAGAGTACAATAGAACTGCTTCTTGTTGACTTCTTCATCGTCAAGTGTGGGGGCATGCGCACCAATGACTATAGGGGCTTACACACTGATGATGGTGGTTGTTACTAAGCTTGATGTGGAGAGTTATAAGGCATTCATTAATGCCCACAGGGAGTTCTGAAAGCTGGCTGACAATCTTTTTCTTGATGGCAAACCCAGCCCCATGAATGTACCTCTCTTCATGGTGACTTTTCTTTCCAGAAAAAGGTGTAGTGACCTCCTTCTTATTTCAGCTGGACCTCATCTGCCCAGCGGGTCTTGCTTAGGGCAGCAATATTGATTTCATATCTTACAAGTTCTCTAGCTATAGTGGTTCTTCTTTCAGGATGCTCAGTGTTTGGGTAGTCCATGAGAGTGCAAATATTCCATATGGCAAAGTTCAGTATTTTATTTTGTTAGTAAATCGAGTGATCCCACTGGATACAGCAATCCAGTCATGGGAGTTTGAGACAGCCTATATTTAGAGCACCTCTTCTAGCCCATTCCCCATTCAGGATGAGCAGAGAGGATTCTAAAGAGGGCTGCTCAGTAATTGCCACAGCTACCAAATTGTACTTCTGTCTCAGTAAGGGCAAAATTGCCATCACACAACCACTGCCTACATGCAGATTTGTGACTAAGAACTCCCAGAAATCACTGTTCCTGTCCCCGCCACCACTCATCCATTGCTGCAGGACTTGGTTTGTGAGAGATGTTAACATCCCTGGTAGAAGACTGCATGTGACATGGGGAAGCCGGTGTGCAAGCAACAACCACATGAGCTTGACAGGAGGAAGCCCTGAACCCAGTGGCAAGGATATCTGAGACAACCAGAGACTTTCATCTCACTGCAGCCCTCATCAGCCTTCACATCCACAGACAACCACAAGGTCCTCAAGTATGCCTGTTCCACAATTACAATCCTCTCATCTTGTTGTGGTGGAGAGGCTTGTGTGTTCCAATGACCCTTAGAGCTATGTCATGTGGAGTCTTGTACTCCTGGTATGGTCTCCCCCAGTGAACAGATCTGAGGTGAGGTCCCAGACAAAGCATGGTCCAAACTCCTGAAGACCCCAATCCTATAAAGAAAGACTAGAATAACTCTTTCTTTCCCTTGACTGAATTAAATCACACCTTTTAATCTTCCATAGAGATCATGGCTATGACTTCCAAAAGTGAAGAGGATTTTTGAGAGCCTCACTGTCTAGAAATCTAATACGAGATACCTTAAAAGGCACTTGATTTTCAGAAGGTCTGTGTTTAGAGCTGTCTCAAGCTGTGTACCTTAAAACTGAAGCATCACAAATCATTTGCTACGTTTAAAAATCTTATGTGCCTTCTGTGGCAGAATGCCCCTCTATCTCCCCCAAAAAACTCTGCTTTGTGACAATTTGGTTAACATGGGCCCTGCAGAAGGCAGACATCCCATCTCTTTAGGTAACCTGAGTTGGATACATTCCTAAGGGAAGGGGAAACCTGCTTCCTCTGCTATGTGACTGGCATCACATACCCGGGTGAGAGGCTTACACTCCCTATTGTTCTAAGCAATGCCAACCTGACTGGGAGGGGTCGAGAGACCCTGCCAGTCTTACCTGGCAACCAGTGATGCATTTCAAATTGATTGCCTGGCAGCCAACAGGTGCTGGCCTCCATTGGACCAGGTAAATAAGGGCTATATAAGTTAAGGACTGCCCAGGAGGAGGTGCAGTAGCCATGATGAAAACTAAGAGAAGAGCTGAACCATCTGAAACTTGCTCTCTCTCTCAAAACTCATGATCAGTGAACTGCCTGCCTCCAGAGGGAATCTCCACCTGCCTCTGGATGATACTCGTGCGTATGCTACCTGAGATCTAACTAGATATATAGCTTGCAGGAACTCAGATGCATGATCAAAGGCTACCCAGCCACCCTGTTTGCTCTATGGGATTTCTCTGATACTGCTCAACCCTGTACCCTATTCCAAACTTACTTCTTGTAATCAATAAAGTTCTTCTTTGTACCTAGCATGGGAGACTTATTGGGAGTGGGTCTAGATTATGCCTTTGGGTTCCCTTGGTTCAGCTGACTAAGGGAGACCACTATTTGTGCTTCAGAGTAAGGGAAGTACCCCAAGTTCTTGAAGTGAGTCAAGTACCCTCAAGGGCTACTAGACCTGTGTTTCCCAGGGGGCACAGAGCCAGGGTCAGTACAGACCCTGGGTGGTGGCGGCACTACCCCCAGAGTAGCAGGTGTGCTCCAGGAAAGGGGTTGGCTAGACGTGAAGCACCCCCAGGGAGGTACTCAGAGCCTGGAAGGTGGTTGGGCACAGTGAGGTGGGTGGCTCAGCACAGGAGCACCCCCTACTATCCTGCCACACCTATAGCCTAGCTCATTTTTTTTAGCAGTTATTTTAGGAGGATTGCCTGTCTCTTTAGCATACAGTCTTAAAGTGGAACCCATTCAGGGCCATTCTGAACCAGTCTCCAATAGGGCTGTGCAAAATTTCACCGGCTATTTCGTTTTGACACTTTCAACCAATTTCGTGGTCGAAACAGCAAAATCGTAATGAAACAAAGGCTATCAAAATAGCCTTGAAACAAAACAAGGCTGGTCGAAACGTTTTGAAAGTTGACAGATCTTACGATGATAGGCTGAGAGCCATGGGACTCTTTAGCCTGGAAAAGCGCAGGCTCAGGGGTGACCTGATGGCCACCTATAAGTTTATCAGGGGTGACCACCAGGATCTGGGGGAACATTTGTTCACCAAAGCGCCCCAAGGGATGACGAGGTCGAACGGTCACAAACTCCTGCAAGACCATTTCAGGCTGGACATAAGGAAGAATTTCTTTACTGTCCGAGCCCCCAAGGTCTGGAACAGTCTGCCAGCGGAGGTGGTTCAAGCACCTACATTGAACACCTTCAAGAGTAAATTGGATGCTTATCTTGCTGGGATCCTATGACCCCAGCTGACTTCCTGCCCTTTGGGCGGGGGGCTGGACTTGATCTTCTGAGGTCCCTTCCAGCCCTCGTGTCTATGAAATCTATGAAACAGTAGGCTGGGGATGGAAAGTCAGTCCAGTTGGGCTGACTTCCTATCCCCAGCACAAGATCTGGTAGAGGGTGGTGAGGCAGCCCAGCTGAGCTGCTTTCCCATTCCCCACACTACATCACATCAGGGACTCCATCCTTGGCATGATCTAGTGTGCAATCATATTTGAAAGAGCTTTAAGCACAGACCTTTTCCCATCCCTGGTGTGATCTTCCCCGTCCCCTGCGCTACATCATTCTGGGAGTGCAAGGCATCCCAACTGGGCTGTCTTCCTCTCTAGCACAACCTAGCGCTGGAATGGGAAGTCATCCCAGCTGGGCTGACTGCCCATCCCCAATGAAACTTGAAAACAGCGTCAAAACATCCTTTCTGTTTTGACAGAACTGAACGGAACAGCTGTTTTGACTCTGTTCATTACAAAACACCGTTCTGTCAAACCGTCGAAACTCAAGGCAAAACCGAACAGTGCCATTTTGCACAGCCCTAGTTTCCAGTGTGTCCAGTGGGATTATCTGGGTGGGACTAATTTTGTCAGCAACAAACCTTTATCATATGTCCCAGGAGGCAAAGTAATGCGCGGCACTCACCGGCAGCTCAAGACGAGACGCACATGAGGCAGAAGGAGGAACCTACGCAGCTCGTTAGCCGCATCTTTGTACAATTACAGCTGGCCAGTGATGTTAGCATTGGATGCCAGCCGGCGGAAGTAAAAATGGTGGCCACAACAGCGGAGGGGGTGGATAGCCAGGAAACGGAGCTACAGCTGGTGCCAGTGGTTGGGAGAACTCCATGTGCTGCTCCCAAGGAGCCTGATGAGCAGGAGCTGACACAGATTGGGGAGAGTGGAGCACCCCAACAAAGGCCCCTGCCGGACAACAAAGGAGCAACAGGCTGGCTGATCGGAGGGAGAACTGAAGTGGTCCCTGGAAGCACGATGGGACCCAGGTGGTAGTGCCAGGACTACGGGGCATGGAGAACAGCATGACAGGGGGAGAAGGCCAGGGGACAGCCCTGAAGGGGTTTCTGATCGGGGCGGGTATCGCTGCCAGGGCCCATTGTGTTGAGGGATGGACAGGAGTTAGTCTGGGAAGTGACGAGCTTAGAGGATGACTATCCCTCCCCGTTAGGCTCCAAGGAAGGGGAATAGGCTACTGGTCGGTTTTGGGTTACTCGTTTTGTTTTGTTATCCTGAGCAAAGGGGCATAGGAGACAGGAATTAGTGTCACTGGTGCAAGGCTACAGAGAAGACTCGGTAGGATGCGCCTAGTGGGGTAGATACCCTTGAAGGAAGGAACGGGAGTGCAAAGGGCTGTAGAGGCAGGCCCACGTGGGTAAGGAAGGCCTCTAGTCACTGGTTTCTAGACGCAACGCGGAGAGCGTGACCCCACGGGAGAGGCCACGGATAATGGCTGGGCAGCACATGAAAGGTGGTGTGAGGCCAGGATGTAGGGGTGGCGGAGCCCCATGAGTGACCACTGGGCAAAACCCAAGTCACCGAGGGACCCATTAACTGACCCCACCTACTGAGGAACACCAAGTCATGGCAGGCAAGACTGGGATTGGTGACGCGGGGAAGATAGAACTACTTTGGCGACAAAACAAGCCTGGAAGGGGCGGAACATCTGCCAGTAGATTAAAAGCTGCCGGACAGCAGTTAGTCGAAGCCCGGCGGTCACATCATGTTATCTGTGTCCTTCCTTCTTTATGTGGATGTGGGTAGGGAGGCATAAAGTAGAGCTGAGACTCAGTGGGCGCATCTATATGTTGAGGGGTAACCAGCATGGGTTCATGCAAGGCCGATCCTGCCTGACTAACCTGGTCTCTTTCTATGACTAGGTAACAAAGAGCTTAGATGGTAAGGAGGAAGTCAATGCCATCTTCTTGGACTTCCAGAAGGCCTTCGACACAGTGTCCCACCCAATTCTGGTGGGCAAGCTGAGGGACTGCGGCACTGATGAATGCACGGTCACATGGGTGGCAAACTGGCTCCAAGAGCGAACCCAGAGTGTGGTGATGGATGGGTCAATGTTGACCTGGGAGGGTGTAGGCAGTGGAGTCCCGCAGGGCTTGGTCCTTGGGCCGGTGCCGTTCAACATCTTCATTAGCGACCTGGACAAGGGTGTGGAGAGCACCCTGTTCAAGTTTGCTGATGACACTGAGCTGTGGGGTAAAGTGAATACACCGGCAGGCAGGGACCACATCCAGGCAGACCTGGATAGGTTAGAGAAGTGGGCGGATCTGAACAGGATGCGGTTCAACAAGAACAAGTGCAGGGTGCTGCACCCGGGGAGAGGAAACCAGCATTATGGTTATAGGTTAGGGGCTGCCCCTCTCTGTAGCACAGAGGCAGAAAGGGATCTTGGAGTCAGGATTGACTCCAGGATGAATATGAATCACCAGTGTGACAAAGCAATAGGCAGAGCCAACCGCACCCTGTCATACATCAACAGGGGCATCACTAACAGGTCCAGAGAGGTCTTGCTCCCCTTCTATGCAGCGCTGGTCAGGCCGCAGCTAGAGTACTGTGTCCAGTTCTGGGCACCGCACTTTAAGAAGGGCATGGAGAACCTGGAGAGGGTCCAGAGGAGGGCCACTCATATATGTCCCGGGAAACCAGGACGGGACTTACCCACAGTGGCAGTGGAGCCCAAGCGGGACATCTGCCGCTTGTTTATGCTGATGCAATCGGAAGTCGGCGCCAGTGCTGGCAAACAGACACCAGCGATAAAAGCGGCTGCCGAGACGGGATGGGGGGAAGAACGAGCCGGGAGCCTCGCATCAGCTGAGGCAGAAGACCCTAGAGGGGAACGGGCCACGGACCCCCCAGCCACGGCCAGCTGCAGGACAATGAGCAAGGAGCGGCCAATGAGCATCGAGGACGAGGAATCAAGCAGCAGGGAATTTTGGGACTGCGAACCCGAGACAAGCAGGACTTGCAGGTCCTGGGTTGGGGCACTGGTGCAGGAACGCGACATCGCCAGGCAGGGCCAGGACATGGAAGAGAGCTAAGGAGGCGCTGTCAGGTGGAGGGTTATGCCAGCTGGCTCCGACCACAGACTAGGATAGGGCTTGCCCAAAAGGGGCCCGGGAAGGTCCAGGTTAGAGGCCCAGCCAGTAGGGCTGTGAGGGTTTAGTTTTAGTTTTTCAGGTTTGTTTTCCTGTTAAAAGGGATACCCCAGCTGAGGGGTATAGCCAGGGAGCTCGGGCTAAGGACCCCACAGTGAAACCCCCGCCTTGACCGTGACCCAGCCCTGGGTCACCCAGGGTACAAGGAACTCTTGGATTAGGGTCAGTCAGACCGGTGAGGCAATTGGCCCGTCCGTAGGAAGCCGAGTCGCACACTAGGAGGGAGCATCAGAGGAGGTGTAAGGTCGGGGTGCAAGGGGTGGCAGAGCCCCGCAACGTGACCGCCGAGAGGACCCTGGGCTGCAGAGTGACCAGGAACCACCCTAACTGAACATAAACAACAAGTCATGGCAGGCAAGACCTAGGGTGGGGTATGGACGTCATAACACCTACTCCCAAGCAGTAGCACCAGCGACGGTCCTTCCTCCATAGGATCCCCCCCTCCAGTCCAACCGTCACAGTATAGTTGAGGGCCTCCATGGCCAGCCCTATGAGGAGAGGCTGAGGGACCTGAATCTCCTCAGTCTCTGCAAGAGGAGACAGAGGGGGGATCTTGTGGCTGCCTACAACTTTATCGGGGCCACCAGCAGGGACTCAGGGAAAGTCTGTTCACCAGGGCCCCCCTTGGGGTCACCAGGAACAATGGCCACAAGCTGAGGGAGGATAGGGTTAGGTTAGGTATTAGGAAGAACTACTTCACTGTAAGGGTGGCCAGAGCCTGGAATAGGCTTCCCAGAGAAGTGGTGTTCTCACCTTCCCTGGAGATCTTCAAGAGGAGACTGGATAGGCACCTGGCTGGGGTCTTATGACCCCTTCCACCCCCAGTGCTCCTTCCTGCCCATGGCAGGGGGTCAGACTAGATAATCTATCTAGGTCCCTTCCAACTCATTGATTCTATACGTGCATTAATGAGCTGGGGTTACTACTCAGCATTAAGCTTAGTATCTGTAATAACAGGTACTAACTAAACAAGCAGTAACTGGCACTGCTGCACAGTAGTGCCAGCACATGCCTTTTAAGTGAAGTAGACTAATTCTACTGTATATTAGCATAGTAGCATGGTTTTCACCATGAGGCATTAATGTGCAGTAGAATTAGTCTACCGCGTATTTAGCATCTCATGTAGATGTGCCCTATCTGTAGCGATTTTCATGGCAGATGAGGATTTTTTATTATTAAAATATTTTAAATGTATCTATAGTGCTGGTGTCTGGTACATATATTACCCTACACAACAAAGAAAGTAAAAGGTCCTCTTCTCTGCAAACCTACAAGTCAATTTTTCCGTAACTTTTGTACTATTTTTAGATACACTCTATAACTCCTTTAGTTTGTGTATGTACACATGAGGTTTAGTGTATACCATATTCTTTGACATACCTTGATGTGGCCCCCAGGCCTCGAATAGCCGCTCTCGGGCAGCCTTTGCTCTGGTGGTAGACGTCAAGCGCCTTATGGACTTGTGTTGCAGACCAAGTAGATATCTCCCCCTTGACTCCCCTGTTCTCGCTTGCCACAACTTGTTGGTCCCCAGTAGGCGGGATTGGTCGTCAAAGGAAGGTCTTGGCGTCTAGATAGCCATGGCTTATAGCCACGTTTGCCCGTGTGGGCCTAGCCCTCAGCCCTCCTTGCCTCCACCCTTCTTTCAGGGAAACACAAAAAAAAACCTTCCGAGGCTTCTCCTCAGCCCCGTCCCTCAGGGATACCCGCACTCTCCCCCTATGTCCCTTCGCACAGGGTAACTAAATAAACGTAGTAACAAACACAGAATAATAAGCCACATCCTGACGTGGCGGCCCCCTGCCCGCTTACTATCCTTCCCTGGACTGTAGCTGGGGTGTTGCTTTACTCCTGACCCATCGCCTCCAGTATTCACTCCCATCTGCCTGTCAACCCGGCTGGGACTGGGGGTGATACCCACCCCGACTGTAAACCCCTCAGGGCTCTTCTGGTGTCTTCTCCCCCTGGCATGGCTTCCTCCTTGCCCCCATCATCCCGACACTCCCGCCTGGGGTCAGCTCTGCCTCCAGGTGCAGCTCTAGCTCTGCCTCTGGACGGCGTGCTTGTCACTCCTTTGCTGTTCTCTGCGGGCTCCAGTTGGGGTGCTCTGCCTTGCACTGCCAGCATTCGCCACTGCTTGCCAGGATCCAAGGGTCCCAGGGGGAGGATCCCTTCTGCTCCCTGCAGCAGCTGTAGCTCCTCTCCCATGCTTCCCATGCTCCTCCACGGCATCGGCTGCCATTTTTATTTTCACCAGCCGGCGTCTGAAGCTGACATCATCAGCCAGCCGTAACTGAATAAAGAGGTAGCTGACGAGCTGCACGGGCTCATCATTCCGCCCCTTTTGTGCTGTCTCTCGTGGTGCCGGTAAGTGTCCTCTGTTACTTCTGTCCCTGGGACACTTGACTTTGCAAATAACAGTGGGCATGAGTCCATGAGATGCTTTGTCCATACTAGATTAAATCTACTGCAAAAGTCATGCTAATGCGCAGTAAGTGTCACAAAAAGACTGCACTAGGGCTACTATGCAGTAGTTCTGCTTACTGTACATTTAATTAGTACCTCATATTAGAAGTACTTAAAGCGCAGTAACAACAATGCATTAATGCATGTGTAGGTGTACCCAGTGATAATAAAGACCCTGTTCAGTAGGCCTGCATGAATAAGGAAGTATTCGATTCAGATTCAGCTGATTTGGAGGACAATGATTTGATCTGGAGATTCAAATCACTGTCCTGAATTGATTTGCCTGAATCACCTTCAGACGATTCAGCACTGATTCGGAGAGATTCAGTGACTCAAACTGGCCAGGAAGAGGCAGGCGCAGCTGAGCGGCTACAGGTTCTCCCGCTGCTCCTCTGGCTGCCCAGGTGGGGGGAGCCATGAGAGAAGCCCCCCTGGCTGCCCTGCCTGGCCCCATCACCTGCCCGGCACCAGCCCCTGCCCGGCCCTCGCTGCTTGGAGCTATCAGCACTGGGAGCGGGGCCTCTGCTGGGTCATTGCTTGCCAGTCGGCGCAGAAGGCACAGGATGCGGGCACGACAGCTCTGGGAGTGAGGGCTATGCCCTGCTGCCATTTGCCCCCTTCTGCCTGGAGCAAGCCATGCCCACATCCTGCCCCCCACCCCCTGCCTTGGCTGTGCAAGCAGCAGCAGAGCAGAGCCTCCACTCCCAGCACTGCCATGCCTGCACCCTGTGCCCCCGACCCCCCAGCCCCTTCCTGAGTAACATGCACCCCCGCCCAGCCTGGCTAGGCAGCTTGTCCCAGCCCCAGACCCAATCCTTCCCTCCCTCACATCCTTCTCCCCCCCCCTTCCCCAACAGACTTACAAGCTGTCAGCTGCCTGTTTAGTGTACAGCTGTATCTCCAAATTGGCCGAATCTTTTCTGAAGTTTTTCTGAATCAATTTGGATGCATCAAATCAATTTGGAGCTTTTACTTGGTCTCCCAATTCAATTCGAATTCGGAGATTTGGCCCCCAAATTGGACCAAATCTCCTCCAAATTGAATCAGCCACCAAGGCTTTGCACAGTCCTACTGTTCAATATGATGGCTGCAGATGGGTGGAAAACTAGTAGCAGTTTGTGCCATTTTACTAAAACTTCATTGCTTATTGGAGATGTGGATTTTCAAGTCAAGGTGAGTATGTTTTGGCTTGTGGCTCAAACATGTTCGCTAGCTCTGTTTTGGACAGCACCCGCACTGAGCAGTTTTCTTCTGTTTGTTTCTTCTGTGACGGAATCAATACAATGAAGAAGGATCAGCAGAGAAGTTACCAGATCTGACCTAGTGCTACAAGAGCTCTGTGCTACTTAATTGAACAACTGTAATAAGAATCAAGGGGCATTCCTGGTTTACCTTGCACTCTTGTAATCCTCCATTGTGTAGCAGTCCCTCTGAACTGTCATAGTCTGAATGATCCACTGTATGGGCAAGCCTGGGCTCATCCCTATCTGTTCAAGTTTAGGTCCTTTTGGGATAGGGGTTAAGGGTTACAATCACAGGGTGGGGTGAGGGAGAGTTAGATTATCAGGAAACAGTTACTGATTATAATTCAGAAAATTTACAGAATCTGAATGTACTCATGTCTCCCCAGAGTTCTTCCTGAGTCACTTGTGAAGGGGAGAGCTGAAAGGGAACATTTTATGGCTTGGGAAAAAAGGCCAAGAATAAGGTCTGGACAACAAGCTGGTGAGAATACCCCCAGGGTAATGGGATGCTTTCATTTCAAAAGCCATAGACGGAGAAGGAACTATTTATGGGCCTCTACTAGGGGTTTGTGGAAGAAAAGCAGGAACAAAGGGTTATTTGTTAGCTCCCTGGACTAATGAGCCCTGTACTGAAGGACAGAGTTTTGTTGTTTTTGATGAGATTTAAACCTGTGAGAAGCAGGAAGAAAATCTCTTTAGACTGAGCCAGGACTGTTGTAGGCTAGAGGCTTGGGTCAATGAACTAACTTACTTCTAGGGGTTCCCAGGCTTGGTCTTTCAAATGTTATAGGAGGCAGTGAGTCAATCCTGGAACCAAAAACATGGGCTGCACTCAGGAAGGCTAAGATAGCTGCTGAAATCCAAGAGAAAGACTAAAACTGGAAGGGCAAAGCCTTACTGTAAGCCACCTTCTCCACTTGCACATCAGATCAGTACTCAGCACAACCACAGAGATTTTAAACATCACAGAAAACTTCAGATGTTGACAGGTGTGGATTTTAGACAGAAGGAACCACAGAAACATGACACAGGACTTTGAAAGGGTTGTTTTTTTAAATGCCTCCCTTGCAAAAATTAGTTAGTACTTTACTTAAGTTTTCAGTAAAAAACTTGTTTGTTCTACAAAGAGTTGTGTCAAATGTGTAGATTCTTTCTGGTCTTTAATATGGGAAAATATAGGAATAACAGTCTTGCATGTTTTAGCAAAACCTTAATAAAAGCCACTGCAGATAAGGAAGCAGCCCTTTTCTCATTGGCTAACTCTGTTCAGCTATAGGAATATGGTATGCTAACAATTCATAGCTTAGAACCTGAGTTGGGACCTGTATTCTACCACCCGTACTCATATGGAGTATTACTTTTCACTCCATGGGTTTTCCTCGAGTTCCAGGATCTATCTGGCCCGTATTAAATACCAGTTGAAGATCTATTCCAATAGATCTGACTTATATCCTGGTCAGGCTGACATTTATTTGACTCTTTGGGAGTGAGGTCTTACACAGTTGTTATTGTCTGTACTAAATCTAGTTTGGGAATATAGCGTATTGGTTATTCTTTGATAAGTCTTAGTAAGAGAGCAATAGGACAATGAACAAATCTTAGAAAGGGAAAAGAAAAGTTAAATATATCCAGTCTTTTTCCTTGGTGAGGCCTGAAAATGCTTCCCAGTAAACCTGCCTCCCATGACTCATTGGCTTTCTTTATTCTTCCTTCAACCTGACTAAATTATACCAATTGGATTTTAAATCTGTCAAGCGTGGCTGCTGAGCAGTGAAGCCTGTAAAGAGTTGTAGTCCTATGGGCTGGAAAGCAGAAATACAACATGTAAACCAGTCAAAAATCTCTTCAGAATGAGTGGAAAAACTGGAGAATTTATGATAGGTGAATGCTGAACAGCTGAAGTTTTTAGAGGGCAACTAGAATAATGCGATTTAAACTGCCATTTGGGGACACTTTTCAGAAATGTTTAAGGAAGATAGTGGCTGTATATTTTCCTGAGGTGGTGTGTGTTTAAAACCCAAGCTTTTTCAGAGTCTTTTGCTACTGCAGGAAAGGAAAACTACAGAAGAACTGCAGTAGGTCCATATATCTTAGCTTGTAATTGTAAAATCTTCAATGCAAAAAAAAAAAAAGAGCCAAAGAAGAGAGGTCAGTTTAAGGGACTCAGGAGAGGAGACAGGGAACCCATTTCCCTGAGCAATATTTTTCCAGAGCACCACAGATTAACATGCATGCAATAAACATAGGAGCTGCTGTTAATTGGCATAGTTCCACTGACTCAGTCTTAAGGATAACACCTCCAAGCAGGTGCTTTACTCTCCGACTCATTTACTTTGTGTTCCACTCTTAGAGGAGTCAGAGAGCCAGATGATATAGTTTCATAGTTGTTAGGGGCTGGAAGGGACCTTGCAGATGATCGGGTCCAGCCCCCCTGCACTGGGACAGGAAAGACTGCTGGGATGAGATGACCCCAGCAAGACAGGCGTCAAGACGCTTTTTGAAGATTACGAGGGTGAATGGCTGTACTACCTCTGGGAGGACCCTGTTCCAAACCTTTGGCATTTGACTTGTAAAGAAGTTTTTCCTTATGTCTAGTCTGAAATGATCTTCAATCAATTGTGCCCATTATTTCTTGTCCTCCCTGGGGAGCATTGGTGAATAGATGCTTCCCCAAGCCCCGATGTATACCCCAAACACATATAAATGAAAACGGTTGCTGTGGGCCGAATGTTGGGCACGTGACCTACAGAATGCAGCAGACAACCAGCTATTGCAGTTGAACCTACTGCTATGCAGAGGAAGGATCCAAAGGAAGGTCTTTGCATGAAGCTAAACTAGACCCATACCTATGGCGACTAAGTTTCTCAGTGATCCCCAACCTTCCTTGGTAACCAATATGGCCAAAAAATCCAGACCAGTCCTATTTGGTATTTTCTCCCCTCTTCTTCTTGTGCATCACTATATTTTTTATCAGAAAGGAGTTCAGTGATCTTCACCTTCACTAAATTGTTTGGCACTTGATCTAGTAACTACAAATTTGTATTCTCAGATGGCACTGTTACATCTGAGTGTAGACTGCAAACTATTCCACACAAATGTTTACTTAAATTGCATGTGTGTGTTGCTGATGTGGCTATGGTCATACACTTCACATTGCCAATCAGTCAGTAGAATAGCCAGCTAGAGTCCTCTGTTAGGAATGCTTGTTTGCTGAAACAGTGAAGCTGAAGAAAATGCTAGAAAAAATTCATAGCAAGTGAATTTTTGAGTTCATAAATATTTGATTTCCATTCTGAGTGTTTGGATTTCATGCAGTCATCCATTCAAGGGAACGGAAACAACACAAGGTGACTTGTTTCTATCAGATGGGCCACCAGAATTTCAAATATTAAATATGATCCAGGAGCTGTTCATAAATAAACAGAAGAAAATGAATTAATTACACATTTGACAGACAATGTGGAAGGAATACATTTAAGAGAACCAGTCACAAGATCTTGTTTCCTTGCAGACAATATGTATGCAAAAAAAAGTTGTTTCAGGCCTAGTTCTAATTCTGTTTACACAGGTAAAAGACAGGAAGACCTTAATTTAGGTCACTGGAAATTATGCAAGCATAAGACTGGAATGAATGAGCAGAGAATCAGGCCTATAATGTTCAGTGGAGTTACACCACATTTATGCTGATGTAAATAAGAGTAGTTAGAATGGATCCATTATCTCACTGAGTGGAAATCAGGGAGAAGGTTTTCTTGGTCACAGTCTTCTCAAAGAAACAGTAAGAAAAAAAGACTTTCATTAGTTAAAGCTAATCTTGGATTGCTTGGATATCACACAATTAAATGTTACTTTGCAGAGTTTTTCTCCTAATGCCCCCCTCTTGTTTCATACAATGGGATGATGATGTGACTTCCCAAAACACATACCCACCCACACCCACACCCACTTGTGTCAGATCCTCAAGTAATGCAAACTGATTTCAGTGGAGCTATACTGATTTATGCCAAGTGAAAAACTCAGTCCTGTTTAGCTTTTGTTAATTTCTAAATTCCTTTACTTCCGCAAGTTGGCTTAAACGAAACGTGTCCTGTTACGCTTAATCGCTTTGCCCTACTTTTGGCACAGTAAGGCCCTGATTCAGCAAAGCTTTTATGTACCTACTTAACATTAACTATGTGTCTGAGTAAATAGGATGGGTCACTTTCACTGTTGCTTGGTGGGGATCAATGATCAGAGGTCGGGGGTCAGGGAGACTGGGGTGAAAGCAAGGTTAGGGGGAAGCAGCAGGGAAGTTATGCCCATTCAACAGTTACCAGGGATCCCAAGGAACATATTGCATTTTAGACATACTGAACTCTAGTATATCTAAAACTACTTTGGGTTTTCATTTCTGCTTAGGTTTGAGGTTTTTGGGTTTTTCATCTGGGATCAATGCAAAAAATTTTTGAAGATACGAAAATTACAGTAGAATAAAAATTGCTTTCCTGATCAGCTCCACTTCTGGCTCCCATGTTCTTTACATTTTTTTGGCAGGTTTATAAACAAGAGTGCCTGCTGTTTTGCCATTTGAAAGGCATTTATTTAAAAATAATCTTGTGCACTTTTAGATTACCTAAACCAAATTCTGCCCCATGCAGCTACATTAAAATGTAAATAAAAAACAGAATCTGGCCAGTTTTTTGTAATGTGTAAGTGTTGGAGTTTAGCATGTATGCATTTTATTTGTATCCAACCAAAATCTGTGGATAACCACATTTACAGAGGTCTGTTTGCATGGGGACAGTAGAACAGGGAAATCCATACAAATCAACTAAATATGCAATTTTCTAGCATCTTATCCAGAGGCAGAGTTATATCCTGAGGAAAGCAGACTTATTTGGTTCATGCTCCAGAGCTTTTTGCTCTTTAGTTTGCAACTTCAAGTGGCAACTGCTTTGCTCAAGCTGTCTCTCGGGACTTAAATTAATGTGGATATTTGGGACTGCCTAAAAATAAAGCTGGTTTCATTTCTCAAAGATTCTTTTAAAACTAAAACTTTGCCCAAGCAGCCAAGTGACTCAATTCAGTCTCCCCCACATGCAGATGGTGTGATGGAAAGAAATGATCTTTTGATCATAATGTCAGTTTGCATCAGATAAAATCATGGTTATTATAAAATGATGAATGAATGAGAAAAAGGAAGACTTTGAAGGGCGCAAGCCTGGACCAAATGACTAGAAGCATAATAAAGAAACCGACTTTGAAATTAGAAAGAAATCACTATCTGCATTAGAAATGAATCCAAGCACTTCCTGTTCTACCTTCTGATTACACTGGCATCTAAGCTGGAAAATCGGATGTCATAAAATTTGCCTCTGAAATTCAGCTACTTCATTGGACTAAGTATTTCAAAAAGGCTTCAATGATCTGGTAGTGAAAGATAGATAAGTCTTGTCTAAACAGTTCTACAGTTCAGCCAGGGGCAAAACTGAAGAATCAAACTTCATGTATAGCTTGCTTTCAAGGCAATAAACTTGCTTCTTCCTGAGGTGGGGTGGAGAGAGTCACATCTATTCATTTTTTGATTCCACATCTGTAAAAAAATAAATGTGGAACAACACTATGGATTCCTCCTCCCACTGGCCACAGTGATAATAGACTCTGGTTGATTTGTTATACAAATTGTAGCCTGCATTGTTCAATCAGAGTGGCACCTGATCCTCTGTCTCAGGTAATATTAAATCATTGCGGATGTTACTGAGAACCTGATTCTCTATCATTGCTGTATTCTTAGTTTCTGTTTTACTGCAATAGTTTTCTCTAGTGAATAGAGCAAAAAATCCTTCCTGTTGTAGATGGCATTTTACATAATGGGCATACATAATAACTTTTTAAAAAAAGATCCATCAGGGTTAGGTTTTTTCCCCAGTAAGAAACCAAACACAATTGAATGGCCAGTTGCATTTAAAAGCAAACTTTAACAAATTTCCCACCTCCCTACAAATGTTAGTATGTAATTTAAAGAGGTAAAATGCCTTTTACATCTGTCACTATTTGCTCTTTAGAATTTTTATTTCTGTCACTTCCTTTCTTCTTAGCCCCCTCGGGATCTCTGTGTAGAGTGACACAGTAAATATCAGAAACAAGAAAATACAGTAGTTCAGCTGTAACCTGAGCTGTACTGCCCACACAGTTTCATGAACTCTCTTCCCTTTGCCCTCTGTACAGGGTTTGGAAGGTCTGAAGGACAAATAGAACAAAATGAAAAAGCCCTGCCAGATCTCTTCCTAAACCTCTGTTGTGCTTCTGTTTAATCAACACTGATGTGAAGATCTATTACCTTCTCACACCATGCAGGGAGTTGCTGCCAAATTTCTACTTTTACTTCCTGAAGAAACACATAGCACTTTTATGTCCCCTCCCCCACCCCATAAAAGCAAAGCAAAACAAAACAAAATTGCTGAGTACTATTCCTTCTATTGGGCTAAATTGTGGAGTTCCCTTTATCACTAAAAATACAGAACATAGTGTCATTGCCTCAATAGCAAAACATGGACCAAACTGTGACCAAAGCTGTCTATAAAAATGCATTTTGTTTTCTTTCATTAGACTTTTGATTCCACAGTAGATTGGCTAATGAAGAGAAGGAGCAGAAAGATGATCTCAAACGGTTACTTCGGTAGAACATTTTTGTCAATCAGCTTTTTTCAGTAGAGCACCACTTCTCAGTTTAGCCAGCTAGCAGTGACCTTTAAGACAGGATACCAGTGCAGAACTGTGATGGCAAGCAATGCTAATAGAACTTCAGGATGCCAAAGGCCACTTCCTAAAACCATACGCAGAGCTATTCCTAGAAGTGCAGGGACAGTACACAGTGGTGACATGTAGAGGGTATATGGGGATGCACGTGCATCCCTTGAGAGTGCCCGTGCACCCCCTGACCAGTCGTGCTTAGGTGCAAATCCCAGCCCTCTGGCCCCCTGTGAGCGGCATGGCCAGAGCAAAGCCAAGTAGAGCTGGCTGGGAATGGGGGTGGATGTGAGCTACCTGCTGGTGGCTCAGGGATTCCTGTCCTGTTGCCCACCCCTGGGAGCTCTATAGCCCAGTGGTGGAACTCAGCGTGGGAGGGCAGAGATGCTTGGTGCTGCAGCTGCTGCGGTGTGAAACTCCCAGTGGTGGCAGCAGCACTGAGCCTCTCTGCCCTCCCATACTGAGGCTTACCTGCTGGGTTGCAGAGGTCCTTGAGGGGAGGGCAGCAGGGTGGGGAGCCCTGAGCCCACAACAGGCAGCCCGCATCCTTCCACACCCTGCGCATATGTCTGCAGGGGCATGTGTCCCCCCATGCACAGCAGCAGGGAGCTGGTCTCCTTGCCGCCCCCCAGACAAGCTGCCCATTGCTCCATCCTTCTTGCTGGCTAAGCCCTGCAGCTGCACATTTCTGCCCTGGTCCCAGGCCTTATGCACTGCCCAAGCTGGGTGGCACCACCAGCCCCAACCCTGCCCCACTCCCTCCCTCACTCTGGGGGCCTCGCTCTGCTTCCTCATATCACCTTTGCCCTCCTTATAGACTTACCTGAAGGCAGCTGGGGGAGCTGGTCTCCATCCCTGCCTGGCTGTATTGCTGGCCAAATGCATGCATGCACATACACACACGTGATGCCCTCTGTGTCCCACTCCCTCCATCCCCAAGCAGCCCCTTGTAGGATGGAATTCTTCTAGCTTGCAAGGGGAAACCCATTATTTCCACATTTTTCTCCTTTAAAGGAGAAAATCCACATTTTTCTGTAGTAAGCTGAAAAGATCCATGATGTCAGGCTGCTTAGTAACACAGGCTTGTCTGCTAGAATGAACAAGGAGCTGTTTGCTTCTTAAGCCACAGAAGAATTTTTAATTCTTCCTATTATTCTGGAAGACTGAACTTATTATCTGATTTTCTGCCTTATGAATTTTTTTTTACTGGAAACTTGAGATAACAGAAGAAAACTTTATAGACATCCAAAAAGAGGTGTCTTTGCAAAGTGCTCCAATTGGTTAAGAAAACATATTCAAGTATACATTGTGTTCTTCCTTTGAAGGTAAGGGTAATGAATATACTAGTAAATTTAATAAGATAGTAAATTTCTTTTAATTTGATTTTACTAAAAATTGATTATATATACCATGTACAGACATTCACTTTCTCAGAAGAAACTCTCCAGGGAGTGATTTAATCCAAGTTGCTGCCAGGTTCTATTTCTCTGGGAGTGATTATTTTTACTCTGGGAGAAAAAGCCTGAACATCTGTACACTTACAGTTTCTCCTGGGAGAGAAGCAACTCTCCCAATAGAAAGTGAATATCTATATAAGGTCATGGTCAAGCTGCACCTCAGTTAAATTTATCAGCCAAGTTGTACCAAAATTAATGCATTGAGTTTACAAAATGCATAGTAGTACATTGCATCTTCAATCAAGAATCTGGCATAAATCTTGAAACCAATGGAAACAAGGCACGTCCAGGCTAAGAATTATTCACAAAGTCCTACAGGTGATGCATTTGAAAGCATCCTCCAGGCTTACTAAATGTTGCTGGAAGGTCATGTAATTAGACTGACTGCAGTTATGGTCTCAGTGTAGTGTGTTCTCTGCCATTAGCAAGATGTTGGAAGGTGAGTTGATATCTGTAACAAAAATATCCTAGCTGTTTGCATCTGCATTGTCTGCATCATGTCCTTTTCCCAGACCAGACATTCCATTTCCTTAAATGCTCCAGGATACCATCCCTGTAGAACTCTGCCTTCACGGTTTTCTATTGGGATAAATGTAATATTTAATATATCTTGGAATAGAGATGTCTTTGCTCCTTTGTTTAATTTTTCTCTTTTGCATGTGGAGATATGAGAGTCCCTCTTTGGGTGAGAACTTCCCTCTTTATGTAAGCCAGGATATCATAGGTGCTATGGAAAATCAGGGCAAGTTCTTATTGTCCCTTACTATGCTCCATACTAGCAATGATAAAGCATTTCTTTCCCAACAAATTGGGAATCACCATGCCCATTTTCTGTATTGAATTTTGCACTGGGATGAATTCCAGGAGCTCCCCCTTCTTCATTTGTCCTGAAAGATTACTGTAGACATTTTCATTCTTTTTGAAAGATTTTCTGAATTACTTCCCCTTAGCAAAGCTCCCCCTGTTACCAAGGCAGGTGTTTGGATGACTGTATTATGTGAATAGAGTAGTATACAACAAACTAGTGCACCCCTGCTAGCTATACTTACAGGGAAAGATGCTACTCTGAGGTGTGTCCTCAGAAAACGCTGACAGATCCTTTTAAAAATGCTATGGAAAGCCAGGATGATATGTAGCACTGCTGTTTACTTTGCTTGTGTCCTACCATCTGATTCAAACACTAGAAATAAGGACAGTCTTGCAAGAGTTGCATTGCCTAGCATTGAGAATGCCAGCATAGACCACTACCTTTGCTTTAAGTTGCCTTCTTATTGCCTGGGTTGGCTGCTCTCCCCATCTCCATGTGCTGTGGAGCGGCTGGCTGGGACACAGTGTGCCTTAGCACAGGTGCTGCCTGCTGGCTAGCCCAGGCAGCCTCCCACCCTGTGGCACATGCAGCCCAGCCAGAGCAGCCCTAGGCTGACCCCCTGGATCCCCTGTCAGCTCAGACTGCTCCAACTGGGCTCCATGTACTGCGCATGAATAAGCTACAGAGCAGTATGTTTTTTGCTCTTGGGTGCACATTCAAAAGGTGCACCTGGGGGCAAAAGCTCTGGGGCAATAAGCGACAGAGGTTATTTGTGTGCCTTAATGGCATGTATAGACGTGCATGCAGATCAGCTGAAACATCAGCATATTTTCTCTTTCTGCTAAATTAATTGAATTCTACAATGATTGTCCTAAAGCCAAAGCTTTATTATGCCTTCAAGTATCCAAGCTTTTGAAATGTCTCTGTAACTTGGCATAGGTCATTTACTTCATGAAATCCCAACCTTACTAAACACTGAGTGCATTAATGAAGCTGTGAGCCAAAGTACCTTTTCCATTGATTTTTCTCTGTTTTACCTGCCCTGTACAGTAAACATATTTGCCATGCACCGCATTAATTATTTTACCCTTGCAGTAGTGACATTTTGAATAAGAGGCTAAGGGAGGCTCTTAGGAACTAGGGAGAGCAGGAAAGTAAGAAGGGAAGGGGATATGAAGGTGGCAGGTTTGGCCAATGTCAGTGGTGTTTTGGGCCACAGGAAAATAAAACTTTCTCTGGACATCATGGGTAACAGGGAGAGTTACATATCAAATGGAGAGAAAGAGGCTCCCACTCCACTTAAGATGGTAGACCATAACTAGTACTAGAAAACAGTTTATATGGCCCTTTGCAGCTGCATAGTAACACTGACAGAACTTCTTTCCGAAGCACTTTCAGTTTTCCTCCCTGTAGTATCAATATGCCCGACTGCCTGTTGTCATGGCAAATCTGTAAGGTCGTATAGGTCTCGTCTACTCTCATATATCTCATCCTATTTAGACCCTGATGGGGTTAAAAGTGTTTTCAATGAGTTTAACAGAGCACTATCCTCCAACGGTGGTTTCACTTCTCAAGATCAGTCCGGTTTGTCACAGTATATGTAGGTAGTAGGACTGTTACTGGAGTTCCCATGCTGGTTCCTTGTCACAGGGACTTGGCACAGGGTGCTGGGAATGCCTGCCTTTCTTCATTTGCCCTGGGAGTGTCTTGTAGACCTATACATGTGTTCTGAGGATCCTCTTCTCCAGGTAGGAGTAAGCATACAGCTCAAAAAGAGGGAGTTTAAGGTCAGGACTTCTGAAAGGGTCCATGCAGAAGTATAAGAGGATACAATTATACTCTGTATACCTATACCCTATTGGGTGTTTGTTTACCATGTAATCTGCATGCCGACATTTAAATGGATAAGTCACATCTATATCTTGACCCTGGAACATCTTGGAGAACCCACAGGTACAAAGAATAAACCAGGCACAAAGGAATACAGTGCAGGATAGGCTTGGTGAACTGAATTACTTACTGGGGGCATCTACTCAATACTTTTACTGCCGTTGCCTAATTAGCTGCGCAATAAAGTCTTAGCATCTACATAGATTTCATAGATTTCATAGACATTAGGGCTGGAAGGGACCTCGGGAGATCATCGAGTCCAGCCCCCTGCCCAAAGGGCAGGAAGTCAGCTGGGGTCATAGGATCCCAGCAAGGTAAGCATCCAATTTACTCTTGAAGGTGTTCAATGTAGGTGCCTGAACCACCTCCGCTGGCAGACTGTTCCAGACCTTGGGGGCTCGGACAGTAAAGAAATTCTTCCTTGTGTCCAGCCTGAAACGGTCTTGCAGGAGTTTGTGATCGTTCGACCTTGTCATCCCTTGGGGCGCTCTGGTGAACAAACGTTCCCCCAGATCCTGGTGGTCACCCCTGATAAACTTATAGGTGGCCATCAGATCACCCCTGAGCCTGCGCTTTTCCAGGCTAAAGAGTCCCATGGCTCTCAGCCTGTCATCGTAAGATCTGTTTTCCTGACCTCTGATCATGTGCGTGGCTCTCCTCTGGACTCTCTCAAGCTTCTCCACATCCTTTTTGAATTGTGGAGCCCAAAACTGGAGGCAGTACTCCAGCTGCGGCCTCACCAAGGCCGAGTACAAGGGGAGAATGACGTCCCGGGATTTGCTCGAGAAGCATCTATGGATGCATGCCAGCATTTTGGTCGCTTTACTAGCCGCAGCATCGCATTGCAGGCTCATGTTCATCTTGTGGTCAATGATGACCCCCAAGTCTTTTTCTTCTGTAGTGCTAACCAACGTAGCACTGCCGAGCCTATAAGGGTGCTGCAGGTTTTTCCTCCCAAGGTGGAGAACCTTGCATTTTTCGGTGTTAAACACCATCAGGTTCTCGTCTGCCCATTTGCTGCTCTATTAGGCCACAGTAAAATATTTAGCTTCGCCATAGTTTAGTAGTCGTAAACACAAGTACTACCCTGTGAAAGAATTATTCAGTACACTGCAATGCATGTGTACCTGCTGATGGAGCTGGCTAGGGCACAAGGGTGCTTCAGTGTGGAAGCTGCCTAACCACACATTGGAGTACCCTTATGCCCCAGCCAGCCCTTCTGAAGCATGTTTACCCAGGTCAGAGCAGCCTTGGGCTGGCAGGTTGAGCCTTCAGACCTCCTGCTAGCCAGGGCTGGTCTCACCCAGCTCAACATGCTGTGGTTCTGGGTGCGTATGTGAATGTGGCACCCAGGAGTAATAAACTCCAGCACAAACTTGCACCCAAGTTTATTCAGTTGACTTAATTGAATGTGTAGATACACCCACTGTGATGCAAGTAAGTTGGGATAAGACTATATTTTGTTGCTCCCCCTTCACTCGTATCTGTAAGGAGAGGTAATCAGTACAGGAAGACTCTTTGTATTTTATTACACCAAAATGAATCATTCTCTCCTTCCCATCTCAGGATGGTGTCAGTTCACACCAAAAGAATCATCTGGGGGAGGATATTCTAGGAATTAACCATATGTCTATACATAGTATTTCTTCAACAAGGTAACTACACAGTAAAAATGCTAATGAGGCTCTAGGCTTACCTTCATCACCAGCCTCACTATCATGAACCACGATATACGCAAGGTGCAGTAAAAGTACACAAGGAGCAACAAGTACAATGCAACCCTTATGGTTTGTGTGCCTCATAGCCAAAGGAAAATGATAGCTCTTATTCCACCTCTGTACCCTTATTCTGAAATCAAGAGGATCATTCACAACTGTATTATTCACAGAGTACTAATCAGAGTAAGGATGACTGTCAAAGTCTATTTAATTTGCATCAAACAGATTGGAAAGTACTGGTTCTCTCCCTCTTGGGGAGCTGCTCTTTCTCTGCTTTGTATCTTGCACTTCTGGTCTGGTTGCCATTCTTTCTTATCTCCTAGCTCAATATTATTTGCAAGTATTTTTAATGTCCAAAACTATTTAGTGTCTAAGATTGTTAGGGTTCCCCATTCACTGACCCTCACAGAGGAATTGCATGTTACCTTGACAGAGTCAGATCAATTTTTAAACCTATTTTTGCAAAAACAATGTTTAACAGCAGGGTGTGTTTGTATATGTGTGTGTGGGGGGGAGCTATTAATAGGTAGGCATAACTAAAAGCACAGCAAACTTTTTCCCTTTCTCCTTTCATGTGGGCTTGTTTGCTGGAGGCTGTCTTAAATGTAAGCTTTGTTCTGTCCAAAGAACTTTAATGTCACCATTCCAGATCTTAAGAAAACAAGATAGTTCTGATGTGCCGTGGCAGGTTAGAACATGAAGGCTGTAGATACTGAATGATCTAACATTTTTATCCTGCCTCAAAAATAGACCTGTGTTGTTGGATTCCTCATTCTCTTGTCCTTTGTTTCTCTCCTAAAATCAAAGGCCTAATTCTGTTCTGAAATAACTCCCTGGAAATTAATGGCCCAATATTTTTTTCCTGGGGTTTTTAGAAAAGGTTAATAGGTAAGGTAAGCCATCCAATGACCTCAACATCTGCTATATACATGGAAGAAATGGGAAAGTTCCAAAATATTGTTTATTCGATGTTATCTTGTATCTGGTCTAAAATATGGTGGGGGGGGGAGCATATGGAGGGTGCTGCTACCTTTTCTTGCTTGAAGAGAAATCTTTTCCAAACCTTCAGATCCTCCTTTAGAAAAGTATATAATGTACTTTGGGCTATCCTATAGGAAGGTAGAGACAAGCACTATCTCCCACAATAATACTCAGAAATTCATTCAGTGCCCACAGTCAAAGAATAATCATTTCTTTTAGGTAACACAATCTAAAACCAAAGAAACAATTCAGCAAACTTCTCAAATTTGTAAGTGGCTCCCTATTGAGAGAATTGACATTACAACCCATGTTGTAATTATCCCTCTCCGGGAAGGCTGCACACGCACTATGGCAATTGTAATTTAAAGTTTAACATCAACACTGGGAGTGAATTAGTAAGCAAGAACTAATTTGAAATATAAAATCAGACAGAGTGGAAAAAGGGTTTGTCTGTAAACTGCAGAAATCATTGCTGTCAGTTGTTGCTTCTAAGTAATGTTAATGGTAGGTCTTCTATGTGTTTAAAATAGTAAAAATGGTTGATTTGTGTTTATTCTTTTATCCTAACATTTTTGTAGATACTCAAGCACTACATTGACTTGGTCAAGCATGCTAGTGCTGGTAGTGATTTTTGAGATGCTGACATTCATCCATGGTGGGCTACATTTTGACTTTAGGCTTGGCCCAGGCAAAGAGAGGTACGCAAACTGCACTTACTTCAGAGGTACCCATAAGAAGCATTGTGAGCCAAACATGCACCTCTAAGTCAAAATATGCTTCATTACTTTCTTGCAGCCTGGTGGAGATTCATTTAGCTCTGGCTTCTTCCTTCAGTACACATCTACTCCCCTCCCTCACCTACCCTGTGAATTTGATCATTTGCTCTGTCGAGCAGGCAAAAGAGAATGGTGAAGGATCTGCATACCCCTTATTCCCCCACCCATCAGGAGGCAGATAAGAAGCACACCATCCCCTGTGAACCAAGGTCCAGTATTTGGGCAACCTAGTCAGGTATATAAATGGAGTTCTCTCTCTCTCTGATGTTCAGGTAGGCAATCAAGTCACGGTTTACATCAACAGAAACTGGGCTGAGGAAGATCAAAGGCCACAAGATTTTTCTGACATGTATAGAAGCAGTAGTAACTACAAAAGCTGTTTTCCTGAAGGATGCCAGTGTGGTTTATTTAAATGTAGCTTTCTTTTCTCTTGTTTCAGATTCAGTACTCTTATCATTTTTGTGACAACTGAGACTCCAAGACTCTACTTTAATCTCAAACTTATTTTAAAAAGATACAATTTCCCTTTGATCTCAAATCTCCTGCTTCTGTGCGTGTGTATTTGTGCGTTTGTGCACATGTGCATGTGTAGTTAACATAAAAATAATTAGAACAAATTATGAGAACAGCTTGGTCTCCATATTCAAAAGTGGCATCAGTTTCTGATTTCTTGACTGGATACACTTTAAATGGATATGATTTTCAGAAGCAAGGAACACCCTTCCTAAGGTAGGTCAAATTGGCACCTGAAATCATAAGTCATTTTTTTAAACTTAGGTGTTTGCTTTCCTCTTTTATATTGGAAGCATACCAATGTTTACTAGCATACTGAGAGCAGGAGCAGTATCTCTCTGCAGATATGAAACCTACATTGTGTGTTTCACCTTCAGTAAAAAACAAAATGAGTTGACAATAGCAGAAACAAATGGTTTGTGGTTAATTTGATCACTTCCTTTGCTGTAAACAAAACAATCAACAAGTTTTATAAGGCTTATTCAAGTGTAATAGGGGCAACCCCTCAGCAAAAGCACTGGGACCATCTACTGCTTATCATTTTGTTTTGTCAGTTCATAGTCACATCCCACTATTTATTGATCCATGTATAAAAATGGGAATGTAAGCTTCCCCAAAGAGAGTTTCATCTCAGCAATGACAGAAAGATTATACTTGATGAAATATATCTGCTGAAACATCTTAGAAAACTATTTATTTTGTCATCAAAAACTGAAATAATTTGTGAGCGTACACAACTTTGGTAACAAACATGGTAGGGATGTTGTCTTTACTTCAGGCTCACCAAAGAACTCTCAGCTTATGAATATGGGATATTATAAGTCTATTTTAAGACACATCTCTTTTGTTCACTTGAATTTCTATGTGGTTTGGATCTAAGAGTACATCTACTAACTCAAGGTCTGGTTGGACACAAAACAAAAGAGGCCTACATTCTGGATGTGGTTTGAAGGCAGCATAAAATGGCAACAGTATTGAAGCTGATCCCCCAGGGTTGAGCTGATTCCACATTCTAACCCAAAATATAATAAGGATACTTTGAAAATTTGATCCTGTAAAATCAAGGCTTGAATGTTGTTCTGGTTAGGTTTCAAATCTGAATTTTGAAGCACAGACTAATTCAAAAACAGGTACAAACACTATGTCTATGGCATATCTCTAATTTTGAACTATTTATTCATCATCTGTGCAGCAAATTCATCTTAACCTCCTTCTTAAGTCTTTAGTGCTCCCTGGCTGTTTCACTGGATGCTAACTTTGTGCATACAAATGCATTAATTCATTAGATGGAACAGCTTTTTCTATTCAAAAGAATCAGTAGGTCTCTGCAAGCCTTTAGCAATAATCCCTGAAGCCATTTTTTACTGCCAGCCCCAAACTCACAAAGGTTTGCCGAAAGACTTGTCATTATTCTACAGATACTGCTTTAAAATTTTGAGTTTTCCCAGCAGATTTGGAGATCACACTGGCGCAGTTGACCTGGTTGTGGAATTTGTTTAGAGTTTTTCTCCTTTAGAGGCCTTTCTGCATAGCAACATGTATGTTTTTCCAGTTACATGGCACCATCATTAAGGCAAAAGGTGAACAAGATCTATTAGTATGCTACCATTTAATTTATCGCACACTCCCAAGGGCCTTGAAAACTGTTGATCAACATGATGAAGCTCCATGAAAAACATCTGGTGCAGTAAGCCATTAGGCCTCCCTAAAGTAAACTGTACCAGGTAAAGGAGAGGACAAGACTTGCTATGGTGTAGACTTTAGGGCTAGGGACAGAAGTTACACATAAACTGGTTTAAGTGGTCAGGAACTAGTTTAAACCTGTAACAACATAAGTTCAATGCACACAAACCAGTTTCAAAATGGCTGAAACTGGTTTAAAATAAACCTGGTTGAATGTAGTATCAGACTTAACTGATTTGGGTCAAACCAGTTTATGGAACTTCCATCTCAGACCCTTTCCTGGTTTCAGTTAAATCAGAGTCTTCCAGCATCCTGGCATGATTTTCAGCCCTGGCCTGTGCTCTCTGCTCCAATGGAGCAGGGCTGGCCCTGTCCCCAGATGCCAGCAGGGACTTTTCCATCCCCAGCAGCCAGGAGTGGGGCAGATTCCCCTGCCTCATTCTCTCCTCGGCTGGGAAATCAACCTAGCTCTCAGCTGGGTGGGGGAGTAAAGCCTCTGCCAGGCATGAGGTAGGTGTTTCTCCCTCTGCCCCCTCCTTCCTCAGTTGCCCCACAGGACCTGCTGGGCTGTGGGCTGTACTCACCGGGGAGCCCGTGCTGCAGGATAGTCTGGGGCGGGGGAGCTGGAGACAAGGATGCAAGCCCCCTCCCTCCTCCAGTGTCAGCTACACTGCAGCCCTGCCACAGCCTGGTGAGCAAAGTGGGCCAGGAGCTACAGAGGCTGTGCCAGGCTGGGCTGATGGGCAGCATGGTCTGGCTTTGGCCATGCAGGGGAAGAGGACTCACCTGACACCCATAGGGAACTTGGCATGGGTCTGGCTCCTCAGCAGAGGCAGGGACAAGGCACCAGGCTGCAGCTCTGCCCAGAAGGCACTGGGCAGCCTTGATGCTCTGACCTCCCCCAGGCTGGCTCCAGCAAAGTGGCAGCACCAGAGTCTGTACTTGCTCCACTGCTCTTGGAATACAGCAGGGGTCTGCAGTGGGGGTGGAAAAGGGAAGTGGGGAGAAGGCTTCCATTTTTCCTCCCCACTCCCTTCTTAGCCAGGTTACCAGCTGGGGGGAACATATCAGGGGGTGATCCACCCAGCTCCTAGCTGCAGGGAAGCCCACAGTCCCCACCTGAGCTGGGAGCTGGGGTGACCACCTGCCCATGCCCCCTCCCTGGCTGGCAGGCCAGCTGAGGAGCAAGTGAGGGGGAAATAGCCCTCACTGTGAGCTTCACAACCCCTGTGTGAGGCACAGCCTGGCTGTGATCCAAAGCTCGGAGCTGGGAGCTAGGCAATGGTGGGCACCTATCACCTGTCACCTACTTGCAGCAGTACCTGGCATGTGGGGTGGGGTCCTGTGGGGCATGGGTGTGACCAGTGGTGGGGGGAGGCAATGGACTGCTGTAGCCCAGTCTGGCCTGGCCCAGCCGCATGGCTGAGAGGCGTAGGCAGCAACAGGTCTGCAGCAGCCTGCTTTGAGCACCTGTGAGCAGGCAGCAGGTGATAGGTGCCTCCTTCTGCCCACCATGGTAATTTGCTCTGCCACTGCCACCAGGAGAAACAGGGAGCATGGAGTCATGCTCCTGCTTGCCTGCAAACTGCAGTGTGTGGGGCTGGAAGCAGTGGGTGCTGACCCTCATCCCCTAGGGCTGCCCAGCCCTGGGTGCGCTACTGCAGTGGGAGGCAATGGTGAGTCAGGCTCCCCTACTCTGTGCAGCCAGGTCACAACCCCCCTCCCTGCAGTTGGATAGCTGCTCCTCAGAGGGACTCAGCACAGGGAATGTGTTGGTGCCCCCATCAGTGCTAGCTGCAGTGGGGGAATTAAACACCTCCTTCTCCTCAGGCTGCTGGCATCTGGCCCCCGCAGCCTCAGGTACACAGCCCCAGGTGTACGAGTGGAGACTATTGGTGCTTATGCCACCCCTCCTGAAATGTGGGGATTAAACCCCTGTTTCCACTCAGGCTATGGGGAGGCTGGCCCCACCCCCACTCCTGCCACCAGCCAGTAAGTGAGTAGGGTTGGGGGGCTTGGGACCCCTGACAGGGGCTGCTTCCCCCACCGCGCTGCAGGCACACCTGGGCTGGGGTCTCTGCAGGCCATGGCGGGGCCTCTGTAGTCATACTCAGGTCTTCTGGGGCCTGGCCATGTCCCTTTCCACCGCTTAGTTTCTCTCCAGCCGAGGGCTTGCTCTACTGCCCTCCAGCCTCTGGCCTGAGCCACTGCAGACATGTGCCTGCATTTCTGGAGTAAAAAATGGATGTCTGTCCACTTGCTCATCGGTTCAATCTCCAGAGGTTATAGTGACCTGAAAAGATTGAATCAATCCAGGCTTCTGCTTTTTGAATGGCTGTCTTTAGCTCAGATCCAGTTGCATCTCATTAATGGTAATCAATTCCAGCTGGTTAATGCTGCCATGGGCTGAATGAACCTACAACTTAAAAGAAAAACTCAGAGGACATGTAACTAAGATTTTATTTGTAGAGATGCACCAATAAGGCCCAACTAAGGAAGAGGACTTATATTATACTATACTATACACAAGAAGAGGGTCTATGTTATACACTTACAGACATGTGGCAAAAAAATTGCCTGTCCCTGGCAGCCTACACACTGTTCCATGGCATGTCTACACATTCACTAATGTGCTTTTGCTAATGTGCCTTAGATTTAGTACCTTCATTGTGAGGTACTAGAAAAAGGCACAATTGCCTATTTTAATGCACATCGGTGAAAGCACATGGTTTTCTTGTGATGCTTTAATGTGCATTAAAATATGCTAATATGCATTAAAACCCACATGTAGATGTTCCCCCTTAAGAGTAATTGAAAATAGTATGAAATAAATTGATCCATACAACTTATTCTTTTCCAAAGTCTCCAGTTTTCTCTCAAAACATTTCAGCATTTGGTAAAAGATTCAGCATGCATCATCCTTTTTGTGATGTTTGGATTATTTATTTTCAGATGTTTAGTTCCCTTTCTCTTCTTTATTTAAAGAAGAGATGAGTCTCATCCAGAAAGCTAGCCTTCCTACTACTTCAGTGAACCTCAAGAATCATACACAATTGTGTGGATTGTTTTTATAGCGGTGGAATGGATTCCATCAGAAAAAGAATTGCATTGAACCTTTGTCTTCAGAAAGTTTGTATACTGAACACATTCTAGAAGGTGCCAATGTTTCTGAAATATTAACTTTTCCCTTTGTTTTACACTCATGGGTGACTGGTGCATCCTGAGTCTGGGGGGGCACTAGATCACTGACCAAAGTGGGAGGTCTCCCAGTGCCTGATTGCTGGCTAATTCCCAGGCCTGAAATCACCAGCAGCGAAACTGGAAGTGCACTTCCACCAGCACTTCTGGTTTTGTGGCTTGTGTTTCCAGGGGACGCACAGCCAATCTCAGGGGGTGCATGTGCACCCATGTGTACCCCCTATGTATGGCCAATGCACTCTTCCTTACTACCTCTATAGCCTTTTGAACCTTTGTGCTTCACATACCAATAGTTATTTGCTAGAGCGAATATTTTTTAGATATTTAGACATATGACAACTTTATTCAGCCTGTTCAGTTTAGTAGTTTTCTCTGTGGTCAAAGCTGTACTTTCAAATTGAATGTACGCTTCTTAAGTGTAAGTGTTAACTATCTGCAGTGTCTCTGTACTACTCACTGTATATCTCAGTAGTGAATATTTGATTCCCATATGAGTGGCCCTCCTCTGGACTCTCTCCATGCTGTTGACATCCCTCTTGAAGTGTGGCACCTAGAACTGGACGCAGTACTCCAACTGCGGCCTGACCAGTGCCGCATGGGGGGGGGATCACCTCTTTGGACCTGCTCGAGATGCATCTGTGGATGCATGACAAGGTGCGGTTGGCCTTCCT